>NC_137165.1:46286616-46589211 GCF_951394435.1 Stenella coeruleoalba | reverse complement strand
ATAAAAATTACGTTAAGGCTGAAAAGGCCACAAGGCAGTACAGCACATACATGACTGCTCAGCCTCCAAGTCCAGACCCTAAAGAGTCTGAAACCTCAGCTTCAGTGCTCAGCACAGTGTGACCTCGGGTGCCTCCGTTTTATCATCTGTACTTACTCTGAGTGGCTGTGGAGACTGAGCTAACGTGTGGCTGCCTGGGCTGGCCCTGGCACATATTCAGTTCTCACTACCATCTATCTGCATGACCCACATCGTCATCATCACTGTAACATGGGGACAGATTTTGTATGTAACAAAGACACCAAGTTAACTGTGATGATGCAGAAATGGAGACTGGCAGCTTTCTTCCTTGGCTTAAGAAAGTGACAGGAAACAAAGTTAAGAAAGCCAGTCGGGGGAGCTTCTGTTACTGTTTTGTGAGAAAAGCTAGCTCTCATATCTCTGGTTCGATTTCCCAGAATGTAGGAATTATTCCTGAGTTTAGTTACAAGCTGTAGCTGGAGTTTACAGAGTGACCCTCAGCTCTAGGCCAGTGCTGGAGGGCTGGTGGACAGACTGCTGGGCCCCACCTCCGGAGCTGGATTCACCAGGTCTAGGGTGGGGCACGAGTTTGCATGTGCTACTGGTCCAGGGACCACAGTTTAAGAACCACTGCTAATCTAAACTGGTATCCTGAGCACGCCTAGTCAGTCAAGGACACACAGGTGCTTCTTCAATAGAAAGTCACGTTAAGAGGCTCTCAGACAAGAATAATCCTAACATCCAGGACTCACCGTGTTCTCAGAGCCGAGGCCAGGCCGCTCCCTATAGCCTAGGCCTCCTCCACCAATGTTCAGCTTTTTCCCTTTCCCTCCTTTGAAGCGGGATTTCCGAAACCAGGCATTCTGCATTGAACACAATTCAAGGTTAAGACATGGGAGGAAGAGGCGCCCAGAGGAACGGGACGAGATCAAAAAGGAAACTAAATGGGAAGAACTTTTTGTTTCATCTTTTGCGAATGTATCTGTAGCAAAGGAGGAACTGTTCACAGGCACCACAGATTAGCTGCTTTTTGGTAGCTTCATCCGTCATATTTGTCAGGAGCCTTATCTAAGGCTTCCTTTTACTGCTCCTTCCTTCCTTCAGGGGCTCCAGGAAGGGAAGTGATTAAGATACACCTCAGATGCAGAGCTGTTACTCTGGCCATTTCTAACTTCCTTGAGGAAAATGAATTTATTCTCTATTTCTCAGACAATCTATATATAACATCTCTGGGGGTGGTTAGAGCTTTATCTGACAATCACGTTACACTCAAAAAGTACCTGAGGGCTTCCCTGGTGGCGCAGTGGTTAAGAATCCGCCTGCCAATGCAGGGAACACGGGTTCAAGCCCTGGTCCAGGAAGATCCCACATGCCGCGGAGCAACTAAGTCCAAGTGCCACAACTACTGAGCCTGCGCCCTAGAGCCCGTGAGCCACAACTACTGAGGCCCGCGCGCCTAGAGCCCGTGCTCCACAACAGAGAAGCCACTGCAATGAGAAGCCCACGCACTGCAACGAGGAGTAGCCCCTGTTCACTGCAGCTAGAAAAAGCTCGCACACAGCAACGAAGACCAAACGCAGCCAAAAATAAAATAAATTTATCAAAAAAAAAAAAGTACTTGAAAGGTAGGGCAGGCTGGGCAAGGTGCTAATCAGGGAAGCTGATCAGTCTGAGAGCAGAGAAAGCCTGAGGCACAATGAGATGTAGGAAAATGCCACAGACAAAATACATCTTGTATTTAATTCAGGACTGGCTCTCCGCGAAAGGAAAGGAAACATTATTCTACTCTCCCCTGCAATGCAGGTCCTTTACTCCCAGGTCTGGAAGCACAGGCAGTACCACAGTACAACTGCATTATGGGTGAACAGTTCTGTAGGCTGGCCTATGAATTTGAAAAACACATAAGTCTCTACTATCAGTCTCTACAAATCCATTTGTAATTTGGGGACTGTGTGTATTAAGACAACTCAAGGTTGAATTCAGTAGAATGCCTCACTCAGTTTTAAATGGGTAAGCAGTGTAGTCAAAGGTCTGAGATCTAGGTCTGAGAAGTAGTGAAATACATTTTTTTTTTTAAAGACATCATACATTTTTAGCCCCCCAAAGAAAAAACTTTGGGGAAAAGGGCAGTGAGGAGACTAGTAGCTTTCTTTGATATTAAATTTGCTCACAAGTGTGACATGGGGCAAGCAGAGAGAAATGTCACAGGGACAGATTTTAGCACAAAGGAATGGCTTTTCAACATAAATGCTGCTGAAAAGAGAGGATGAGCGGACAGACCAGATGCGTTTTAATGTCCTACAATACCAATCTACACTTCCTAAGTGCCGCCCGCCCAACTTTGCTGTCATGTTTCTATGTTATCTGCCTCTGGCATACTGAAATTTTTTCGCTTAGTTTTACAACCTGGAGCAACCTGAAGTGTGTCCAGCCCCTCACCTGCATGGCCAGATCTAGGAGTTCCTTGGAAACATGCTGATTGGCTCCTTCCAAGTTCCGGACAAGGTCACCAGCAAAATTGCTATCCTTGGGTGTCAGCAAGGTATAGGCCACGCCTTTCTCACCCGCTCGTCCTGTTCGGCCAATCCTATGCGTATGGGTATCAATATCTCGTGCCACATCGTAGTTAATGACAGTCTTAATTGAAGGAATGTCCAGACCACGGGCTGAAACAAAAAACAAAATTCTTTTATTCTTTATCAGGAGCCAAAACACCAAAGTGTCCCCAAATGCTAACCTAAGAACCCACATTCCTCTTATCTAAGCAAAGTACATGATTTGGTGTGCTGAGATACAGGCATGTAAGCTGCCCTTCTAGAACAAATGCCACTATCGTAGATTCTATGATGCTGGGTCAACTTAGTGTGTAAGGGACATCTATCTTCTACTATCAATAACCTGCCGTGGCCTCACTCTTGCACCAGAAATATGTAAAAAAAAAAAAAAAAAAAAAGTAAAACCAACATCAAATGTGTCCTGAAGCTGAGAAGTGATCTCCTTTCTGCGAGAAAATACCAGTTTTTAAGGGTAGCTATTAAAACTCAGCAGAACAAACTCAAAAATCACACTTCAAAACTTCTTCTGCTCTTGAGTGAAGATGCCAAACTAAATAATCAATGTAAGGCATGCACTATATTCAGACACACAACAGGGGCACAGCCCACGATGTGACTGTGTAAACAATTTCTTCCCCAAGTGTCTTCCAACTGCAGGGATTCTTTTTTTCAGAGGAACATTAAATGAAAAGTGGTGGGCTTCCCTGGTGGCGCAGTGGTTGAGGGTCCGCCTGCCAACGCAGGGGACGCGGGTTCGCGCCCCGGTCTGGGAGGATCCCACGTGCCGCAGAGCGGCTGGGCCCATGAGCCATGGCCGCTGAGCCTGTGCGTCCAGAACCTGTGCTCCGCGGCGGGAGGGGCCACAGCAGTGAGGGGCCCACGTACCGCAAAAAAAAAAAAAAAAAAAAAAAAGTGGTACCCAGAGCTCCAGACTGTAATCACGGTGCTCTGAACTGCTGCACCACGGGGTGTGGCCAGCCAGGCCAGCAGAGTGCCTTCAATCAGCCTCCTCAGATATTAAAGGTCTTATATAGCAAGACAGAGCACCCTTATAGCATGGTTACTGGGGAAATTCATACCCTACCTGCAACATCTGTGGCCACGAGGACTGGGATGTCCTTTTTCTTAAAGTCTGAAATAACCTTGTTTCTTTCACTCTGATCCATGTCACCATGGAGCAGGCCAAGACTATGACCCTCCTGTTTAAGGTTATTGGCTAGCTCTTCAGCATTGGCTTTTTTAGTAACAAACAGGAGGACACTTCCTGAAGAGGTAAACTCCACTAGACGCCGGGTGAGCCAGTTCCATTTACTAGGCCCAGAATGCAGAATCTCCACAATCTGAGTCACATCTTCATTTGCCTGAAAAGAAATAAATGAAAAAGATAATTGCGACATTTGTGCCACAGGGCACGTGAATTAGGACCAGCCATCACATTTTCTACCTGCATCTGGAAGAACCTTGAATAATCCCTCTTCTCCTTGGGCCTTTCTTCAGCAAGTCAAGTGTAGCTCAAATTTTACATCCCTTAGCAAATCACAGTGCTCTCCACCTCCCCTGACGTGTACATATACCTAATAATCTGTAAGCCCCAGTACTTTGCTCAATACTTCTCTATATGCCTATTCAGATTATTCCCAATAGAGTAAGCTCCTTTTCTGTCCTTCCCACTTACTGTTCCTAGTACAATTCATAAATGCAAATAGAAGGCACTTAGTGATGAAAAGCAGACAATGTCAAAAAGCTAACTGCACAGAACTTTAATAAATATACCAAGCAAACTAAGGAATTCTCAAAGCAGCCTTAATTGATTTCCAAATCACAATTCAGAGAAATTTTCCACATAGGACATATTTATAGGTAAGGAAAAAAAAACCCTTAACTCATTTTCACCAGGCCTTTCAAATCTCCCCACTCCACGCTGTGCAGGCCTACTCCCACAATCACTTATGATGTCAGTTCCATCCTAACTGACCAGTAGTCTTTCAGGCAAAACCTGCTTTTACCCCAAAAAAATATTTTTTAAAAAAAACCTTTTATTCTGGAAAAAACTTTAACATTCAAAAAGAGTAAAATGAACAAAATCAACTCCCATGTATCCATCACCAAGCTTCAACAATTACTAACATTTTGCCAATCACGTTTCACCTATTTCCCCCAACCCTGGTGTTTTTAAAGCAAATTTGAAACATGTTGCCTCATCTGTAAACGCATAATATTTTTTTCTCAATAGTGAGAAATTAATTCCATGTCACCATAGTAAGAGAAATAACCCACTGGGATCCTATCCAGCCCTGCTTAGGGTTACCTCTCCAATATCCCCCTGCACCACACGAATAGGGTCAATCAGGATGTCTCTGGCCAGTTTTTCAATCTTTTTCCGAAAAGTTGCACTGAATAAGAGAGCTAAAAGGTAAAGTAAATTCTGTTAAAGAAACAGTATGACTTCTTTTCTGAATACCCACTAAGCTTCCCACTGACACTGCTCAGTTTTTAAAAAAGTAAACCCACCTGAACTTTAAATTTAGTTTAAAAATTAATTCACTAAGGAAAAAAAAAAACTTGCCCTTATTCTAACTTTATGCATTTTCAGTTAAGACAGGGGTCGTCAGCATGGTTCAGAAAAAGGCTCTTGACTTCAAATCAGCATATCTGCACTGTGTATTGCCTCTAGCCAGTGATAAAACTTTATGAATTGGGGCAAGTAATTTAATCCTCAGCCTTGGTTTCATCATCTATAAAAATGAGCAAGTTCTATCTAATGATCTCTAAGGTCCTGTCACCATCATTATCTTCCCCTTTATGGTTCCTCACTAGAACACACATGATCATTTTTGCTGCCATAGCTGTGAGTGCTTATAAAATAAATAGGTGTTTATTCTGAGTACAAACATGGCTTAATGAAACTACTTCATACGTACTCTGTCTGTCGGGACGGACATGACTTGCTATGGATCGCACCTGGTACTCTGGAAGAAGTAGAACAGTAAAATTAGTATCATACCTCTGTATGACAGTTTGGGATGCCTGGGAAAAGTCATTTTAGTAAAAATCTTCACATGAGACATTATAAGAATTAAGGAAATTCTGAAACTCCTAGACCTATCACTCAGTATGAAACTCAGAAACACTTACCCCAGCACCATTGGCTGGGCCCAGGGATGATCCAATCCATAAAGATAGCTATTTAGAATTTTCACACAGCTGGTTAAGTCAAGGAGGACAGGAAAGCAAAAGGCCTTGAATGATATGACATCCACCTACCTAAGAACACAGACCTTCACCTTCACAAAGGCATATGAATAAAAATAAAGCCTAGAGATGATATTTCCCTTATATTCACAGGTACTTTCAAATGTCCTCAACCCAGTTAAGCCTAACATACTTTTCCTGAAAAAACTCCTAAAAATAGTTAATGTCTTAGCAATATCTCTATGGTCTAATCCTATCCAGGAGTATTTTTAGCTTCTCTCGTGCAGAGAAAAAATTAAGTCTAGAAAGATATGGAAAAAACTAGTATCATGAGGACGGGGACAGAAGAAACTGGTATTCAAGGCATACCAAATCCCATGTCAAACATTCGATCTGCTTCATCAAATACAAGGTAAGAGACTCTTTGAAGGTTGGTAGCTTTCTTCTTCACATGATCAATAAGTCGACCCTATGAGATCCAGAAAATGAATAGTAAGCATAGTCATCCCAGTGTCTGCTGGACACTGGTTCCAGGATCACCCACACTCACCTCCCACGAGGACGCTCAAGTCCCTTAAACAAAATGAAGGAGTATTTGCACATACAACCTACACACACCCTCCTGTATCCTTTAAACCATCTCTACTTATAATACCTAACGCAACGTAAATGCTACGTAAATAGTTGCCAGCACGCAGCAAATTCAAGTTTTGCTTTTTTGGAATTTTTTTCCCCTGAATATTTTCAATCCTTGGTTGGTGAAACTCACAGGGAAACCTGCCGATGTGGAGGGCCGATGGTATAAAGGCATTTACAAGAACTTTCTAGAGTTCCACTCCTGGGAAAAGTGCTAATACTCCAGTCTTAGACCGTAATAGACACTAGTCTGACAGCCTCAGACTTTACGCACTACAGAGCCCAAAAGAACAGAAAATCTGAAAACTCAACAGGATTCTTCCTTTACATTAATTTTGATTTAAATTGTGGAAAGATGGTCAGAACTATTTTTTGTGAGGCATTCTGAAATTACCTAAGTTAAAGCCTTATTAATGGGTTTTAATGTTTAAACTACAATCTTCTAGGCAGTTCTGACCATACCCTGAACAACTTTCTGATTCTTGGTGCTCTCAGTAAGCATCGATCCCTTTTCTAGGAGAGCATAAGAAAAACTGTTTGCTATAGAGGGGAATTCACAGCAGAGAGAATCTTATTGGACTGCTATTTTAGGCTAGCAATCAAAATTAAACCAAAGCCACCAGCTGTCATTGCATCAGAGTATTCTTAACCCTGCTTTACCACATTTTAGGGGAAATGCCCTCCAACAACTAACCATTTTTCTTCATACCAAGAGAGGCTGATATTTAAACCCAAGACATACTTACTGGTGTACAGACAACAATCTCTGCCCCTTCCTGAAGGGCCTTGGCCTGCTCCCACATGCTCCCTCCTCCATACACAGCTACTGATCGGAGATTATACGCTTTCCCAAACCGCTTGCATTCTGCGTGGATCTACAAAGTTGACATAATGACGTATTAACAAACTGTGACAACAGACACCTCTGTCATAACCCAAAAGGGAGCTATGAAAAACACACAGAATGCGATATCAATAGAAAATCAAAAGCCAGAAAATGCTTTAAAAACACAATTTTACTTATAAAGTAAATGAACAGAGTACCATTATCATATCTTAACAGGCTATCTAAAATCTTGTTGTGATTATTCTTTTTCACGTCTCTTCCCGACCCTGTTACTGCCCTTCTACCAGACAGAATGAATTAACCCAGGAGGAAAACTTATAATACAGTTCCCATATTAATTTGGTTATACAGAAAATCTGTAACACATAATATTTTCCAGAAGTTTCCTGGTAGCACAACAATGTGAATGTACTTAATGCCACTTAACAGTACATTTAAAAATGGCTAGAATAGTAAATTTTGTGTATTTCACTACAATTAAAAAAAAAAGTTTCCTGGTAATTCTACCCATTTGACTGGCTAGTCCCTTATCAGGTAACAATATGGAGGGGGGCTTCTACACAAAGCACATACCTGCTGACAAAGCTCCCTAGTAGGACACACAATCACTGCAATTGGTCCATCACCCGGTTCCAATTCTTTCTGGTCCATTATATGAATCAACATGGGCCAGATAAAGGCCGCAGTTTTCCCACTGCCTGTTTTGGCAATACCAATCATGTCTCTACCACTTAATGCCACAGGTACACCCTAGAGAAAAAGAAAAAAAAAAAAAATCCACTCCAAACTTTCAATTTTAAAGATGTGCTGAAGGAAATTCTGTGGAAGGGTAAATGACTATTAATGACATTTATTTCCAATGGAACAAAAATGTCCTGGGCTATGCATACTGGCTATGGAATAACAAGAAATACCTGGAATTTCCATTAACTTCTTGATCTGTAGGAAATATTATCATTGCTAAAATTTTTAAAAATTTGTCCCCCTTGTGAAGGTAGACTGTCTCATCCACATACTGAACTGCGTAGAAATGAATAAAATCCATATATAAATGAGAAACAGAAGCTATTACCTTCAGTTATGAGAATTTTCAGGCCATGGACAAAGGAATCCTCATAATCGACAGTGCTAAACTTCTCCATGCACAAATTTTATTTTGTTCAGTCTAGGCCTAATGAACTATTTTCTTCAGATCATATTTTCAAGACATTTATCAGACACAAAAGAACATTTCCCAGCCCCTTAGCAACTTTTTTAAAAAATAGGTTAAGTAGATTTATTAATATAGGTTGCTTGTGAAAGACACAAGTGGGCAGGCAAGAGGGCTCTGCCCCAAGAACTAAGCAGACATTTTTATAATCAAAGGAAAAGTGCGGAGGAGGAGAAGACCACCTCATGTCCTAGGTCACAGGCAAGTTCCTAGGACAGGCTGCCAAGTGAGGGTCCTTCCTTGGCTTTGCACAGGAAAGAATTCAAGAGCCAGCCATAGTAAAGTGAAAGCAGTTTATTTAGAAAGACACACATTCCATAGACAGAATGCAGTCAACCTGAGAAGGTGAGAACAGCCAGCAACTTCTTAAGAGTGGTAAAAAATTCACTTTTGCTCTTTAATTTTTAAACGTTTCAAAAATTCTATCCATGTCAATACAGTTCTATACTAAACTTTCATTGCTTTGACTTGTTAAAAAAAAAAAAAGTCACAATGTCATTCTACTTCATTTTTCTTTCAATATGTTTTACTTACCTGGCACTGTATTGGAGTGGGCTGTGTGTACTCAGATTTTCGAATCTGGTGCATAAGTTGCTCATCAAACCCAAAATGAGCAAAACTACTTCCTGGTCTAGGAGGTGCAGCACCAGAAACCTAGAGATAAAGACAACTTGCAGGAATGACTTGTACTTCAAAACAAACAGCATTAGAAGTTCAAGAATATTTGCCTGTATCTACCTAGCATTTAGTTGGGAGTATGAAGAAGTGAAAATATAAGTCTGTAGCTAAGAGCCTACACTGTTTGAAAAGGTAAAATTCAAATAATAACAGGTCTAAAACCGCATATAAAAAACTCCAAGATAAATATTCCTGAGATAATAGTCATATCATTTTAAATGATTAAGGGCCTAGAAATCTCTTAAATCAAAATCAATTTTCTTATAAGAAATAAAAAGATGTTCAGTAAATTGGAAAAAGCCATTAATATACTTCTTCCATTTGCATAACTATTAACCAGGTGGTAGAAAAAATAAAATTTACTCTTGAAATAAAGAGTGCAAATGAGCTCCAAATTCAGACACGTCTATACCCACTAGTTACAAAGATATTGTCTACTGTCTCCAATTTCAGTGATGCCTGAAGAGCTAACATCCCGCTTAGTGATGATCCAGACACTGCCAAACGTTGTTTGAACTGCACCCAGGTGAAGAACTGGGCTCCACCTCCATCAAGGTTTCTCAGGTGATGCTGATATTTCCAACCAGGATTTCACTTAAAGGTTTTTTGAAGGGGTACTTCTTGGAAAACAGACAAGTACATACGTGTACACACACACACACACACACACACACACACACACACACACTCCCACACACCTACCCTCAGAAAACACAAGTTCAAACATCATGTAGCAACTGGTAAGGCCAGAAAGTTGTCCACACAAGAGCATACATCACTGTATTATCTGTGTGTTTCACTTAACATCTAGCAGCACCCTAAACAATGTGGTCAGTGTGCAACCCAAAGCTTTTTAGTGCACAATTTAAACCATTATTCTGATATTAGTACATGCATATTTTTTAAAGTTGTTAATTTCTTCTTCTAATTAAAAATGCATGCTGTATATAGTTTGAGAAGCAAGTGTATCTTAATTTCGAAATAGTCTAAAACTTCCAATATTGTCCACATCTATTAATCTTGTCTCCTCTTCCTGAAGATGGGAACCCCTTGTCTTCATCTCTAGCCCACCCAACGCAGTTCTTAGCACACTGTTCTCACTGCAGAAATACTTGCTGATTAGTTTTAAGGTCACATGACCTATTGTTCCAACACAACACACAAAGTTGACTGAACACATACATATAGTATTCATGTGTATCACATGAAAGAATGAATAATCCTATCCTAAAACAGCTATAAGACTAAAACAACAAAATCAAGACACAAGAGCCCAAGGGATCTAATTATTACTTTATCAAAGATAGCTCAGGGACTATTAGAAAAGAAGTTCAAGATTATTTCAGTTTGGATAAGCAGTAATACTAACCCTGCACTAATTAACATTAATATGAATATTTGCCTTAATGGCTGACTTACCCGAAGATTGAGCTTATGCCGAAGATCTATTAGCTGCTGTGGGGTGAGGTTGGTTATCTCTTCATGTTCATTGTAAAAATTTTTTTCAAATGGTGGATAGTCAATCTGCAGGTCCAATTATTCAAAGTTAGTCTAGAATTCAAGAGTCAATCCTGTAAGTTTGATTTTAATGCAAAATAACCTTTCACAAATATTATACAAGTAAAGCCATAACCAGCTAGAGAGAACAAAGGAATTCATTTATTCATGACACAAATCCCGAAAGTACAGCCAGTACTTTTTCTTGTTCCTGTTTTCAATATAAACACCAACCTATTTCCTAAAGAGACTCTTAGGACACCTCAGGTTTGAACAGCCTTGATGCAGACTAGGGAATCTCTAATGCCAAAAAGGACTCAGATATTCCATCATATAACATTTAAATATGTTTTGCAGTAAGCTGTTCACCTAGATCTCGGCATTTAAAAACATTTCTAATATTTCCTTTGGGGAGAGCTCTACCTTTAGAGGGAGTTCCATTCTTTTTAAAAACATGGAACTGTTTACATAACTTTTAAGAAATGTATGGCCAAGCATTTCCAGTTCCAAAGAGGGAAGAAGTCATTTCTGCTAATCTTTCATAGCTTACTGTACTAAGAATACAAAACACTAGCATATTTACCACATGTGAATCTGGCTAAATGATTCTCTTTCTGACATGATATGTCTACAATAAACTTATTCTTTAAGGAGAACTTATGCCTTTCACAGGTGGTCAAAAATTTCATAACTCGAGATACAGCCTAAAATTAATTATCTTTCTATGGTACTATCAACAAAAAGAAAGAATTTAGTTTTATTATTAACAGGACCTTTGGTTATGCTCCCCACAATGCTGCACTAAGCCCTTTTCTTCAGTTCTCTTCTCTTACCAGAACAGAAGGTCCATGAGGGCAAGAATTTTTGTCTTTGTTCACAAAAATTTACAAATATGTAAATTTTTTACACACACACATTTTTTTTTTAACCCAGAAGAGAGGAAAAAAAAAAGAAGAATGTGAAGAAAGGGGTATCCTTTCTTCATATCTGGTCTCTCCTGGCAGACTTCTCATTATATTAAGACAACTGTGGGATACCCCAGGCAGGATAATGAAGTTTGACCACTTTGTCAAATATCTCAAATATTTTATTAAATGAATATTTCAAATATTTGAGCTTTTCCTTATTAGCTTTTCACTCTTTATCATGCATGCATCCTCCTAGATCAGTTTCAGATATTTAACTTGCCACATGTAAAAATGCCAACTCCTTATGTGGTAACAGCTGTGCCAAAGGAAACATTTAAAAAGCTGAATATAACCCATACTCCAGTCTAGACCAGTAGTTCTCAAACTTTTTAGTCTCATGTACCCTTTACACTTAACAGAAACACAATGAGCTTTTGTTTATGTAGGTTAAATCTACTGATATTTACTGTATTAAACTTAAAACAGACAAATTTTAAAATTCATGTTAAAGTAACAACAAACCCGGGAACCTACCTCAACATAATAAAGGCCATATATGACAAACCCACAGCCAACATTGTTCTCAATGGTGAAAAACGGAAACCATTTCCTCTAAGATCAGGAACAAGACAAGGTTGCCCACACTCACCACTATTATTCAACATAGTTTTGGAAGTTTTAGCCACAGCAATCAGAGAAAAAAAGAAATAAAAGGAATCCAAATCAGAAAAGAAGAAGTAAAACTGCCACTGTTTGCAGATGACATGATACTATACATAGAGAATCCTAAAGATGCCACCAGAAAACTACTAGAGCTAATCAATGAATTTGGTTGAGTAGCAGGATACAAAATTTAATGCACAAAAATCTCTTGCAGTCCTATACACTAACGATGAAAAATCTGAAAGAGAAATTAAGGAAACACTCCCATTTACCTTTGCAACAAAAAGAATAAAATACCTAGGAAAAAACCTACCTAGGGAGACAAAAGACCTGTATGCAGAAAGCTAAGACACTGATAAAAGAAATTAATGATGACACAAACAGATGGAGAGATATACTATGTTCCTGGATTGGAAGAATCAACATTGTGAAAATGACTATACTACCCAAAGCAATCTACAGATTCAATGCAATCCCTATCAAACTACCAATGGCATTTTTCACAGAATTAGAACAAAAAATTGCACTATTTGTATGGGAACACAAAAGACCCCGAGTAGCCAAAACAATCTTGAGAAAGAAAAACGGAGCTGGAGGAATCAGGCTGACTTCAGACTACACTACAAACCTACAGTAATCAAGACAGTATGGTACTGGCACAAAAACAGAAATATAGATCAATGGTACAGGATAGAAAGCCCAGAGATAAACCCATGCACATATGGTCACTTTATCTTTGATAAAGGAGGCAAGAGGATACAATGGAGAAAAGACAGCCTCTTCAATAAGTGGTGCAGGGAAAACTGGACAGCTACACGTAAAAGAATGAAACTAGAACACTCCCTAACACCATACACAAAAATAAACTCAAAATGGATTAAAGACTTAAATGTAAGGGCAGACACTATAAAACTCTTAGAGGAAAACACAGGGAGAACACTCTATGACATAAATCACAGTAAGATCCTTTTTTGACCCACCTCCTAGAGAAAGGGAAATAAAAACAAAAACAAATGGGACCTAAAGAAACTTAAAAGCTTTTGCACAGCAAAGGAAACCATAAAAAAGATGAAAAGGGACTTCCCTGGTGGCACAGTGAAGAATCTGCCTGCCAATGCAGAGGACACGGGTTCGAGCTCTGGTCCAGGAAGATTCCCACATGCTGCGGAGCAACTAAGCCCGTGCACTGCAAATGAGCCTGTGCTCTAGAGCCCACAACTACTGAAGCCCGCGTGCCTAGAGCCCATGTTCCGCAACAAGAGAAGCCACTACAATGAGAAGCCGCACACAGCAAAGAAGAGTAGCCCCCACTGGCCACAACTAGAGAAAGCCCGCACACAGCAATGAAGACCCAACACAGCCAAAAATAATAAATAAATAAATAAATAAATTTATTTTAAAAAGATGAAAAGACAACCCGCAGAATGGGAGAAAATATTTGCAAATGAAGCAACGGACAAAGGGTTAATCTCCAAAATTTACAAGCAGCTCAATATCAAAAAAACAAACAACCCAATCCAAAAATGGGCAGAAGACCTAAATAGACATCTCTCCAAAGAAGATATACAGATTGCCAACAAACACATAAAAGGATGCTCAGCATCACTAATCATTAGGGAAATGCAAATCAAAACTACAATGACGTATATCTCCTCACACCAGTCAGAATGGCCACCATGAAAAAATCTACAAACAATAAATGCTGGAGAGGGTGTGGAAAAAAGGGAACCCTCTTGCACTGTTGGTGGGAATGTAAACTGATGCAGCCACTATGGAGAACAGTATGGAGGTTCCTTACAAAACTAAATATAGAACTACCATATGACCCAGCAATCCCACTACTGGGCATATACCCTGAGATAACCATAATTCAAAAAGAGTCATGTACCACAATGTTCACTGCAGCTCTATTTACAATAGCCAGGACATGGAAGCAACCTAAGTGTCCATCAACAGATGAATGGATAAAGAAGATGTGGCATATATATATACAATGGAATATTACTCAGCCATAAAAAGGAACGAAATTGAGTTATTTGTAGTGAGGTGGATGGACCTAGGGTCTGTCATACAGAGTGAAGTAAGTCAGAAAGAGAAAAATAAATACCATATGCTAACACATATATATGGAATCTAAAAAAAGAAATGGTTCTAATGAACCTAGGGGCAGGACAGAAATAAAGACACAGACACAGAGAATGGACCTGAAGACAAGGGGAGGGGGAAGGGTAAGCTGGAACGAAGTGAGAGAGTAGCATTGACATATATACACTACCAAATGTAAAATAGATAGCTAGTGGGAAGCAGCCACATAGCACAGGGAGATCAGCTAGGTGCTCTGCGACCACCTAGAGGGGTGGGATAGGGAGGGTGGGAGGGAGATGCAAGAGGGAGTGGGATATGGGAATATATGTATGCATATAGCTGATTCACTTTGTTATACAGCAGAAACTAACACAACACTGTAAAGCAACTGTACTCCAATTAAGATGTTAAAAAAACCCCACAACAAACCCATCACACTTTAACATAAATGCTTTAATAAAAGTAACTTTTTTTTATAACTTTCCTTTACATTTTTGCAAATCATTCTAATGTCTGACTAAGAAAATATTTCCTACTGCAAACTGTTGCAACGTTGTTTTGATTAAAGCCAAGGAAATCTGTCCTCACAAAGATATGTAGTTGGAAAAGGGACAGGAGTATTTATTAATAATCTTTTCAGATGCTTGTGGACTTTAACTCTTCTTCAATACTACACTAAACCTTGACAAATGGACATTTCTTAAAGATTATTTTCATTGTGTAATCTGAAACTGTATCAACCAACTTTTACATTCTGTTACATTACAATTCATCGGTCTATCACGCACTTTGAATGCAGCCTTTACTCACGCATGATTTTGTAACATCGTGTATTGGCCATTTGAAAACAATGGTTCACTGAAATGGTCTGCAGATCATCCAAAACATTTCATTATATAATTAAAAAACTACATATATCATGGTTGATTATCAACAGACTTTAAGTATTAGAAAGCTATCAAGCTCACCATGGTGAATATGTTTCCCAAATTCTAATTTTTGCTTGAAAGCTTGATTTTCTACCATTGGCAATAGACACTTGTTTTCCTTGAAGTGTCATTCATTTTCTCAAGTGAAAATGGTGTTCCATGAAAAAAAAGCATCTAGCTTAGCTCACAACTCGAACACCTAAGTGCCTTTCCTTGAGACAACTGTCATATTTTGGCATGCAATAGAAATGATTTGCCCTTCCCATTTTGTCACAGGATAAAAAGACATGTTAACATAAAGGTCAAGATTTAATAAATATTTTTTACTGTTTCATCAAGGATACTGTTAAGTGAAACTGGTTTGTACTTGTTTTGGGTTTTTTTGGGGGGAGCGGTGTGTGACTGTGATGATCTGGCAGGGAGAAGCAACTGGTGCTACTGTCCTGATTCATGTTAATGCATCAGCATTGCTTTTAGTCATTGGTGCAAATGCTGACACAGTGAAAAAGGTAAATGATCTCAGCATTACTATGAAAATTCTCTTGACTTTGTAGACTCTGTGAAAAGATCCTTCTAGGACTCCTTGGACCACACTTTGAGAACCACTGCTCCAGATCTAGAATCACTGTATGCAAGGTCTAGTCTGATATTTAACCTGGATGAAATACTGATTTCCCCCCCCACCGCAAGTGAGTACTCTGATATCCTCATTTCCTTTTCCTGATTTAAGGGCCATGTAATTCCTGGTTCCACTTTGAAGGAACAACCCCTCATCTGTTCCAGATCTAGGAGAAATACTAAAGATTTACAGCAATTAAAAAGCAAATGCAGGGGCTTCCCTGGTGGCGCAGTGGTTGAGAATCCACCTGCCAATGCAGGGGACACACATTCGAGCCCTGGTCCGGGAAGATCCCACATGCCGCAGAGTAACTAAGCCCGTGCGCCACCACTACTGAGCCTGTGCCCTAGAGCTCGTGAGCCATAACTACTGAGCCCGTGTGCCACAACTACTGAAGCCCACGCGCCTAGGGCCCATGCTCTGCAACAAGAGAAGCTACAGCAATGGGAAGCCCATGCACCACAACGAAGAGTAGCCCGCGCTCTCCACAACTAGAGAAAGCCCGCAAACAGCAACGAAGACCCAACACAGCCAAAAATAAATAAAATAAATTTATTTTAAAAATAAATAATAAATTTAAAAAATAATTCATTAATTTTTAGAAAAGCAAATGCAGGCCCACGGACCCACTGTGAGATGAAGATGGTAAGTGATGGTGCAGAAAACAAGTACAATTGCTTGAAAAAAACTGAATGTGAGCAAGTGACTCAGCTGTACCTTCAACAGTATAGGCTACAAAGTCTCAACCACTCAGTCACCTTCTGACTCAACCATTTGGTAAAGATGACAAGAGTCCAAAGAAATAGTCTCATGACATAATAAGGAGTACGAATCAGGATATTGGGAAAACCTAAATATTAAAGCTAAAGAAAACTATCAGCTTGAAAGAAGAGTCAAATTCAGCAAGAAACACCATACCTCTGAATGATCAATGGGAGGAAGAGGATCAATGATTTTTTTGGAAGGTGCAATTGGATTTCCATCACTATCATATTCCAAATTATCCTCCTCTTCCTCCTGAACCACGCCAGCAGTTGGATTCTCTGCCATGTACCGAAAATAAGCTTCCTGCAGGAAAGCACAAGAACATAATCATACCCAAGTATAAATGAGAACATTTCTGCTCCTGTAATTAGTGCATACAGTGTACAGATAACTGCACAGTTTAAATACCTACCAAGACTCTTACTAGCAATGATTCCTTTAACAATAGCAGTATTCAGAGGGACAATCAGAGGAAATGAATGAGACGGTTACTACCATAAAATGATTTAGCTTGCTTAAAAGAAGACATATATCTGTCTGTTCCACAGCCTTCCTCGGGTGGGGTGCCCAGAGCTGTGGAACACATGCTGTGGCTTTACCAATCCAAGTTTGGAAGGTGACACTGATTAGAAGGGTCACAAACCTGGGAAAGGCTCACTCTGGTTCCCTTCTCACCATCCCACAACTGAATGGGGAAAAAAAAATACTAACGAATAAAAACCCTAAAGGACAGTCATTTAATTAATGTTCCATCTTGAAACACAAGAATCACAAACAGAACTCTTAGAAACAGGTAGAGGTTAGATGTTGCTAGAGTCCATCCGTAGATCCCACTCTACTCTACTCCTTGACTTATCAGAAGAAACATTAATTTTGGATTAAAAAAATCAAGTTGAATAAAGCTCATATTTGCTTTTGATATCATAGTTGATCAAAAATTCCATCTTCAACATGGGGGAAAGTCACATGAATCTTTATATTACCAACTGGTCACACACGCAGAAAAGCAGCAAGTCAAATGACATTCCCTCCTGAACGTCAGGAATGGCCATTTCAGTGAAGGCAAGCTCTAGCTTGTCCCCAGTACAGACTTTGTGGGGTAAAAGTAAAAGAAATACTGCATAGGAACTCACTTGGTCATCTTCCTCTTCAATGTCATCTCGAATACCCCTGGAAAAACAAGCGGAGAAACAAACTTCCCTGCAAATGTTCCACATACCCAGCTCCATACTTATAGCACATTAGTGTTGAATTCCATACAGCACAGGAACTCTCAACACTAACAATAACAAAGCAGCAATAAGCACACTGTAAACTATCCATCCATCATACACGTCTGGTTTCACTCTGTAAGCCACAGTTTGCATTTCTTTTGAATGGGATGATATGGTACCCCTAGAAACATCAAATACTAACAAGAACATAGGGAGTAAAAACTTTTGAAGAGAGATACCCAAGGACCCCAGGCTTGTCAACCCCATACAACAAACACAGTACAGTGTTTAATATAAAGCATTTTATATTAAAAAAAAAAAACCTGCATTTGGTACATGCTAAAAAGACTGTCACAACTTTCTTAATGTGCCCCAGAGTTTCTAGCCCTGGAGTAACTACGTTCAGCCAAAATCCTTGGGGACAGAGAGAAAAACTACATCAACTCTTTTTAAAATTTGGGACTAAAACTCCCAAACAGTTCACATGGAGAAGCGGACCATCGCCACTTGCATCTCTCAGGAGCTGTGGACAGTATGGTTGCTTAGTTCCCATAAGCATCTCTTTTTAATCAGACTTTCTTCCTAACCTAGTGCACTTGGTATCCCTAAGGCAAGCAGCACCGCCAGTGAAGGGCAGCTGGAAGAGGATGCAGCACACAGTAAACGCCAAAGAGAGGGCTGAACCTCCATATGGCACAGGAACCTTGGGGAGGGCCTGAGCACTGACTGCCAAGTAGAGGTGAAAGTCCAACCATGCCTCCCTGTACTTGGTAAAAAAGCCTTAAGAAGAGTATATTCAGCAAGGGGACGAGGAGAATTCTCTTTCCTAGAAAATAAAGTATTTCAAGTTCTGGCTAGTGGCTAAAGCATGTCACCCCTTAAATAAATTTTTATTATTTATTAAAAATATACACAGTTTTTTGTGTACAATCACCATTACTTCTTAAAATCAATCACACAGGCATAAGTCTATTTTATATCAGTTATGGGACAAGACTGAAAAATGAACCCAAACTTTAGTAATGATGCTCTCTCGATTCTCTCTGTAACTCATTCTTGTGTTTACTAAAAACTATTTATAGTTGAATACCAAAAAGAATGCTTTTTAATTACTATAAGAAATATTATTCAAGATACAGAAATAACTTTAAGTCATTTGTGTATTTTAATTTTTCTCTATAAACTTTGGGGGTATAGGCTTTGCAATACTGTAGCAATTTTTATGTAACTTTTGAGGGAGAAGAAAACAACTTACTTTACGTTTTTTCTTTCCTTGTCCTTTTCTTCAAGCCTCTTCATGTCTCTAGCCGCTTGATCCTAATGAAACAAAAGGCCGCAAGGAATCACCAACTAAAAACACTGAAAGGCAAATTTCTTTATAAAGAATTTTTAGATTCAAACAAGCACCACCACAGTTTTAGCTATGCATTTTAACAATTGCATTTCGATGCAATCAAATTGTTTGACAATTATTTTTTAAAGAGAAATACCCAAATGTTCTAAAAATTTGACTGTACATGGATTGCTTAATTTTTATCTGCAAATATACCATGCATGGAAAAATTAGCAAAAATTCTTGATTGATCACTTTTAAGAGTTAATGATATAATTACCAATGGGGCTAGTAAAAAGTGCAGATTTCTAGATCTGGCTCTGGGAAGGTGGTTCTCAGCCTGGGGTAATTTTGTCCCCCATGGACATCTGGCCATGTCAGGAGACACTTCTGGCTGTCATAACTTGGGGTGGGGGATTGTTACTAACATCTAGTGAGTAAAGGCCATAGATACTGCTAAACATCCTACAATGCACAGGACAGTCCACAAAACACAGAATTATCCAGCCCTAAATGTCAATAATCCTGAGGTTGAAAAACTTCAATCTAAATAAACCTACTACATCAGAATCCTTTGGGTTGGACTTAAATGCATGTAGTTTTTCCATTTTCCATAGGCAATTCTTATACACAGCAAATTGATAATTATTGATCTAAATTAATTCTTTGTTTTATACATGTGAAAATCAAGGTCAGAAGAATTAAGTAATTTTCCCCAAGGTTAAAACACATTCTGCATAACTGTTTCTTGTTACAAAGTAACGTGAGTTTTTCTGACTTCTTTGATGTAAAAAAATGCCACTATATATAACCTGGCATAGTCAGATGTTCTATCTAATCAAAAGTTCCTGATAAAGAAGAATTATTTTAAAAAGAAATATTACACATAAACACTATTTTTCAAGGGACTGAGCTATACATAAGATATAGTAAAGCCTATGGGTGAAGATGACTATGCAACGTAACATAAGAAAAGGGCCACAAACACTTACAGAACATATTTTTTAGCCTACATAAATCTTTTTTGAAACACTAGCTAAAAATCAATCTTCATCTAGTTCAAATACTAGAAAAGTTTACACCTTCTAGAAAAGTTTACACCTGAGATCAGGGATTAATGCAATACCTTGGCAACAACACTCTCCCCAAGATCAGATAATATCCAATCTCTCTGTCCTAAAATCAGCAAAACCCCTTTGGATACTATACCAAAAAAATACCCAGAAGAATGATACTATATCAGAAAGATTTAACCTCCAAACAGCTTCAACTACTTGAAATTCCAAGCAAGTGAATGTGGGCCATTCTTGGATACTCCTACTCAAAAAGGGCTATGCCAGCATGCATCACCAAACATTAAATCTAAATTTAAACACAGAAAATCAAAAGTTGATTTTTTATTCTAATTCATCACTAGGGATCTGAAGAAATGAGAAACATAGCCCTTTGGGAAATGTCCATATCTCAAAAAGATGGGGGAAAAAAAAAGACATGTATAAGACATCTCAAACACGACAAACCATTTATTTATTGCCTTTAGTTCTAGAGAGAATCATTTAACATAATCTATTTACTAAATTGCTACCATGTTGCAAAGCACATGTATGTTCTGAGTAGTTTTGGTTAAGCATTATGACAGAGATACACAAAGCTACAAGAACTCAGATACTGAATGATATAGCAAAAAGAATATGGGCTTTGGAGTTGAATCCTGGCTCTGCTACCTTTTATGTATATATTCTTTGGAAAGTAATTCAAGATGTTCTAAATCAAAGGTGGGAAACTCAAAATACTCAATGGGTACCAATGTGACAATGAATGAAGTAAGCCAGGATAAGAAAAGTTCTATTCTTTTGACACAGACATGCTTTGCTTGCACTTTAGTAAGTAGGAATATTCTAAAGAAGCATGCCCTAATTTTTCTTCTAACACGTAGCTCTGAGTCTTACTTTCTAATATTTGATAAGAGACCCAAGCTCGAGAAAAATATTTCTCCACTCTAAGAAAATTACAGCACAAGTGTGATGGTAAATGGTTCTAAACGATGGCCTCAGTGTCAAGAAGACAATAGGGACTGATGGGTGAAGTAGGAAAAGGCTGCCTTGTCTAAAGCAGGCAGCTATTTCCTCAACAACAGGCTATTTTTTGCCACATAAGAATGCAGGCCTAGTCTTGCCAGATTTTCCACTTTTCAAGAGTCTGATCTTTTCAACAAAATCTACTGATCTTAAAAATGTTGGCTCATATTTTAGAAAAGCAATGTTTAGGCCAAACAAAAACACATCCATATTGGATTCTTTTTTTCCCCTACTTCCTTAGAGGAGAGATGAATTCTGGCTGAAGACTTTAGGTAACAAGTAACTGAGGAATCTAGAAGGACTTCACTTCATAAGCAATGAAGTGACAGTTTTTGAGCAAGAGGAGTCGCATGACAGGAAATCACTCTGTAGCTGTAAACACCACATCGACGGGAGAGCAGGGAGCCTAAAGCTGGGAGAGAATTTAGATCAGGCAAGAGTTAACGAAGGTGTAAGGTAAGATGACTATAGGGGACGTAGAAAGAAACAGATGCAAGAGATACTGTAAAGACTGACAGAACCTGGCAAATGACAAGAGGAAGGCAGCATCATGTACTGGACAAGAGCTAGTTCTCAGGACTACGAAGCAAGAAAAATTAGATTTGAGTCCCAGCTCTGCCACACAGTACCAATGTGATTTGGAGAATGAATCTGAATTATCTTAGGGTTCAGTTTTCTTATTAGTTAAAAAATTATATTTATATATAGTTTTTCTGCCTATTCTCCTTTGTTATTCTGAGGATTAAATGAAGCAAGTCATGAACATGCTTGATCATCTGCTAGAAGAGAGGGAGAAGATGTGGCACATATATACAATGGAATATTACTCAGCCATAAAAAAGAAAACGAAATTGAGTTATTTGTAGTGAGGTGGATGGACCCAGAGTCTGTCATACAGAGTGAAGTACGTCAGAAAGAGAAAAACAAACATTGTATGCTAACACGTATATATGGAACCTAAAAAAAAAAAAAGGTTATGAAGAACCTAGGGGCAGGACAGGAATAAAGACGCAGATGTAAAGAACTGACTTGAGGACATGGGGAGGGGGAAGCGTAAACTGGGACAAAGTGAGAGAGTGGCATGGACATATATACACTACCAAATGAAAAACAGATAGCTAGTGGGAAGCAGCTGCATAGCACAGGGAGATCAGCTCGGTGCTTTGTGACCACCTAGAGGGGTGGGATAGGGAGAGTGGGAGGGAGACGCAAGAGGGAGGGTATACGGGAATATATGTATATGTATAGCTGATTCACTTTGGTATACAGCAGAAACTAACACATCATTGTAAAGCAATTATACTTCAATAAATGTTAAAAAAAAAAAAAGAAAAGAAGAGAGGGAAGAATCAAGGTGGTGGAGTAGTAGGACATGGAACTCACCTCTTCCCACAAATATACCAAGAATATATCTACAGAGACTTCCTTGGTGGTGCAGTGGTTAAGAATCTGCCTGCCAATGCAGGGGGCACGGGTTGGATCCCTAGTCCGGGAAGATGCCACATGCCGCGGAGCAACTAAGCCTGTGAGCCACAACTACTGAGCCTGCACTCTAGAGCCTGTGAGCCACAACTACTGAGCCCACGTGCCACAACTACTGAAGCCCATGTGCCCTAGAACCCGTGCTCTGTATCAAGAGAAGCCACCGCAATGAGAAGCCACAACAAAGAGTAGCCTCTGCTCACCGCAACTAGAGAAAGCCTGCGCGCAGCAACGAAGACCCAACACAGCTAAAATAAATAAAATTAATTTTATAAATAAATAAATAAATGAAAAGTTTAAAAAAAGAGGAAGTGGTACGGGACCCCCGCCCTTGGGAAGGAGCTGAAAGAGAGAAGTTCCCATACCCTGGGAAGTCCCATCCCCAGCAGGGAGATTAGCTGGGACAGAAAAGGAGCTTCAGAGGCTCAGAGGAGAGTGCAACAACCAGTTTGTGGCAGGCAGGACAGAAAGAGACCTACACGTAGGTCTGTGCCACCGCCCTGGGAGCCTCAGCATGAGAAGCTCGGCTGCTGGTAAGGGGGTGGGGGGAGGGTGCTGGAATGCAGGGTTTAGAGAACAGACCCCGGGGGAGGACTGCTGCTGGCTGTATGGAGACAGCCTGAAGGGACTGGAGCGGGGCGCACAGCAGTAGTAGCATTTTCAGAAGAAGCCTGGGCCACCACAGAACCAAAGCACCAATGTTAAGTGGTATGCGAAGGGAGGGGTGGGGCTGCCATTGCGGCCTCCTTCCCCAGGCACTGGCCACTGCCTGGGCAGGCTTGCGAGCCACAGCTGCCACCCTAGCCCCCTCCCGCCTGGACAGGCTTGTGTGCCCCAGCCACCTCGGCAACCCCAGGAGCAACGCCAGTGGGTTGCCCACATGCAGAGGTGTGGGTGAAACCACAGCTGAGCCCCAGGGGCTGTGCGACTCACGAGCAGAGCTGAGATCTCTCCCAGCAGCTGCGTGACCACGGATTTAGACCTCTGCTGCCAACTCTGTAAACTCAGTGCCTGTGGAACAACCGAACAGACCACAGGTGCTCCCGCGGCTGTGATGGGTCTGGCTTTAGCAGTTGTGGGCTCTGTGGACCAGTATACGTGGGGGCTGGGCCCGGCCAGGGTCTGAGCTGCCTCCACAGCTCCCACAGCAGGTCCAGGTGCATGCCTACTGCAGTCCTGGGACCTGACTTCAGCGGATCTGTGCTGCTGGCCGTGCAAAAACAACGCCGGAGAGATACCAGGGCCTGCTGCTGGTGTACCCAAGGTTGAGGTGGGGCCGGGGGCCACACCAACAACACTGTACTCTGTGAACCCGCACAATGGGTGAAAGGTGACACAGCAGAGGGTACTCACAGATGAACAGCTCCAGCGGAGGAATACTCAGTGGCTCCGGTCCCAGTGGGAGCCCTCCAATCACACCTACCTCACACTGCGGATCAGAAATGCAGCTCAGAAACAGATCTGGGGGCTTCCACTCCAACAGCTAGGGAGCAGACCCTGCCCCTGACAGGACAGTGACAACCAGAGAGCAAAGAGGAGGTCTCGCTCAATGCAGGCTCTGGTCACACCACCAGTCACACCTCCTATCAAGGGGATAACGGCCGGCATACACTGAGGAAAGAGATGGCAGACATCCATACTAAGAACAGCCCTCACACCCAAAATTATTAAACCCATACAGGCTACACAGGGACGATACCACATAAAAATAGCCCTCCAAGACAACAGTAAATAATTGTTTCTCCTAAACTCATACAGCAAAAGCAATATGACTAAAGTGAAGAAGCAGAGGAACTACTCCAATTAAAAGATCGAGAGAATTCCCCTGAAAGAACAAACAATGCAACAGACCTCTTCAGTCTAATAGACACCAAGTTCAAAAAGGAGATAATGAAAATACTGAAGGAACTAAGAAAGGCTATCAACAGAAATACAGATTACTATAAAAAGGAACTAAAAACTATAAGGAGACAAGAAAAATTAGAGAATTCATTAGAAGAGATGAAAGCTGAACTAAAGGCTATGAACAGCAGAATGAATAATGCAGAAGAACAAATAAGTGATCTGGAAGATAGAATAATGGAAATCACCCAGTAAGGAGAGCAGACGGAAACCCAATCGAAAAAAAATGCAGGAGATATAAGAGACCTATGGGATAATATAGAGTGCCA
Source organism: Stenella coeruleoalba (assembly GCF_951394435.1). NCBI lineage: Eukaryota > Metazoa > Chordata > Mammalia > Artiodactyla > Delphinidae > Stenella > Stenella coeruleoalba. The sequence continues at coordinate 46,564,328 of NC_137165.1, read as the reverse complement.
ATCTATGCATAACAGGGATCCTAAAAAGAGAAGAAAGAGAAAAGGGGATTGAAAATTTATTTGAAGAAATTATGGCTGAAAAATTCCCAAACCTTAAGAAGGAAACATATCCAGATACAGGAAGCACAGAGGGTGGCAAACAAGATAAACCCAAACAGACCTACACCAAGATGCGTTATAAAAAAATGGCAAAAGTTAAAGAGAGGATTCTAAAGGCAGCAAGAGAAAAACAAAAAGTTAATTACAAGGAAACCCCAATGAGGCTATCAGCTGATTTCTCTACAGAAGTGTTTCAGGCCAGAAGGGAGAGGCAAGCTACATTCAACATCCTGAAAGGGAAAAATCTGCAACCTAGGACACTCTACCCAGCAAAGTTATCATTTAGAATGGAAGGAGAGATAAAGAATTTCTCAGACAAGCAAAAACTAAAAGAATACAGCAATACTAAACCTATACTAAAGGAAATATTGAAAGGTCTTCCCTAATAGAAAAGTAAGAATCTATAGGAAAGAGGAGGACCTTCAAGATGGTGGAGGAGTAAGAAGCGGAGATCACCTTCCTCTCCATAAATATATCAAAAATACATCTACATGTGGAACAACTCCTACAGAACACCTACTGAATGCTGGCAGAAGACCTCAGACTTCCCCCAAAACAAGAAACTCCCCACGTACCCGGGTAGGGCAAAAGAAAAAACAGAGACAAAAGAATAGGGACAGGACCTGCACCTCCAGGAGGGAGCTGTGAAGGAGGAAGAGTTTCCACACACTAGGAAGCCCCTTCACTGGTGGAGATGGTGGGGGGGTGACAGGGGGGGAAGCTTCGGAGCCACAGAGGAGAGCGCAGCAACAGGGGTGCAGAGGGCAAAGTGGAGAGATTCCTGCACAGAGGATCGGTGCCAACCAGCACTCACCAAGCTGAGGCTTGTCTGCTCACCCGCCGGGGCAGGTGGGAGCATCAGATCCCAAGGAGAGGACTGGGGTTGGCTGTGTGAACACAGCCTGAAGGGGGCTAGTGTGCCACAGCTAACCGGGAGGAAGTCCAAGAAAAAGTCTGGACCTGCCTAAGAGTCAAGAGACCATTGTTTCTGGGTGTGCGAGAAGAGAAGATTCAGAGCACCGCGTAAATGAGCTCCAGAGACGGGCATGAGCCACGGCTATCAGCGTGGACACCAGAGACAGGCATGAGACGCTAAGGCTGCTACTGCAGCCACCAAGAATCCTGTGTGCAAGCACAGGTCACTATCCACACCTCCTCTCCCAGGGGCCTGTGCAGCCGGCCACTGCCAGGGTCCCGTGATCCAGGGACAACTTCTCCAGGAGAACACATGGCACGCGCCTCAGGCTGGTGCAACGTCATGCTGGTCTCTGCTGCCGCAGGCTCGCCCCGCATCCGTACTCCTCCCTCTCCTTGGCCCGAGTGAGCCAGAGACCCCTAATCAGCCACTCCTTTAACCCCCTCCTGTCTGGGCAAAGAACAGATGCCAGAGAGCGCCCTACATGCAGAAGCAGGGCCAAATCCACAGCTGAACCCCAGGAGCTGTGAGAACAAAGGAGAGAAAGGGAAATTTCTCCGTGCAGCCTCAGGAGCAGCAGATTAAATCCCCACAATCAACTTGAGATACCCTGCATCTGTGGAATATCTGAATAGACAAAGAATCATCCCAAAATTAAGGCAGTGGACTTTGGGAGCAACTGTAGACTTGGGGTTTGCTGTATGAAACTGACCACTTTCTGATTTTTATATTTATCTTAGTATAGTTTTTAGCGATTGTTATAATTGGTGGACTTGTTTACTGGTTTGGTTGCTCTCTTTTTTATTACTTATAATTTTATTTAATTTTAATAATATTTTTATTTTAATAACTTTATATTATTTTATTTATTTTTCTTTCTTTTTTAATCTCCCTTTTCTTCTGAGCTGTGTGGCTGACAGGGTCTTGGTGCTCCGGCCGGATGTCAGGCCTGAGCCTCTGAGGTGGGAGAGCCGAGTTCAGGACATTGGACCACCAGAGACCTCCCGGCCCCACGTAGTATCAATCAGCGAGAGCTCTCCCAGAGATCTCCGTCTCAACACCAACACCCAGCTTCACTCAACGACCGGCAAGCTACAGTGCTGGACACCCTATGCCAAACAACTAGCAAGATAGGAACACAACCCCACCCATTAGCAAAGAGGCTGCCTAAAATAATAGTAAGTTCACAGATACCCCAAAACAAACCACCAGACGTGATCCTGCCCACCAGAAAGACAAGATCCAGCCTCATCCACCAGAACACAGGCATCAGTCCCCTCCACCAGGGAGTCTCCACAACCCACTGAACCAACCTTACCCACTGTGGGCAGACACCAAAAACAACAGAACTACGAACCTGCGGCCTGCGAAAAGGAGACCCCGAACACATTAAGTTAAGCAAAATAAGAAGACAGAGAAATACACAGCAGATGAAGGAGCAAAGTAAAAACCCACCAGACCAAACACATGAAGAGGAGATAGGCAGTCTACCTGAAAAAGAATTCAGAGTAATGATAGTAAAGATGATCCAAAATCTTGGAAACAGAATGGAGAAAATACAAGAAACGTTTAACAAGGACCTAGAAGAACTAAAGAGCAAACAATGATGAACAACACAATAAATGAAATTAAAAATTCTCCAGAAGGAATCAATAGCAGAATAACTGAGGCAGAAGAACAGATAAGTGATCTGGAGGATAAAATAGTGGAAAAAAGTATCACAGAGCAGAATAAAGAAAAAAGAACAAAAAGAATTGAGGACAGTCTATGTCTCAGACACCTCTGGGACAACATTAAACTCACCAACATTCGAATTATAGGGGTCCCAGAAGAAGAAGAGAAAAAGAAAAGGATTGAGAAAATATTTGAAGAGACTATAGTGAAAACTTCCCTAATACGGGAAAGGAAATAGTCAAGTTCAGGAAGTGCAGGGAGTCCCATACAGGATAAATCCAAGGAGAAACATGCCAAGACACATATTAACCAAACTATCAAAAATTAAATACAAAGAAAAAACATTAAAAGCAGCAAGGGAAAAGCAACAAATAATATACAAGGGAATCCCCATAAGGTTAACAGGTGACCTTTCAGCAGAAACGCTGCAAGCCAGAAGGGAGTGGCAGGACATATTTAAAGTGATGAAAAGGGGCTTCCCTGGTGGCACAGTGGTTAAGAATCCACTTGCCAATGCAGGGGACCCGGGTTCAAGCCCTGGTCTGGGAAGATCCCACATGCCGCAGAGCAACTAAGCCCGTGAGCAACAACTACTGAGCATGCGCTCTAGAGCCCATGCTCCGCAGCAAAAGAAGCCACCTCAACGAGAAGCCCACACACCGCAATGAAGAGTAGCCCCTGCTCGCTGCAACTAGAGAAAGCCTGTGTGCAGCAACGAAGACCCAATGCAGCCAAAAATAAAAATAAATATATTTAAAGTGATGAAAGGGAAAAACCTACAACCAAGATTGCTCTACCCGGCAAGGATCTCATTCAGATTCGACAGAGAAATTAAAACCTTTACAGACAAGCAAGAGCTAAGAGAATTCAGCACCACCAAACCAGCTTTACAACAAATGCTAAATGAACTTCTCTAGGCAGAAAACACAAGAGAATGAAAAGGCCTACAACAACATACCCAAAACAACTAAGAAAATGGTAACAGGAACATACATGTCGATAACTACCTTAAATGTAAATGGATTAAATGCTCCAAACAAAAGACACAGACTGGCTGAATGGATACAGAAACAAGACCCGTATATATGCTGTCTACAAGAGACCCACTTCAGACCTAGGGGCACATACAGACTGAAAGTGAGAGGATGGAAAAAGATATGCCATGCAAATGGAAATCAAAAGACAGCTGGAGTAGCAATTCTCATCTCAGACAAAATAGACTTTAAAATAAAAACTATTACAAGAGACAAAGAAAGACACTACATAACGATCAAGGGAGCAATCCAAAAAGAAGATATAACAATTGTAAATATTTATGCACCCAACATAGGAGCACCTCAATAAATAAGGCAAATACAAACAGCCATAAAAGGGGAAATTGTCAGTAACACAATAATAGTAGGGGACTTTAATACCCCACTTTCACCAATGGACAGATCATCCTAAATGAAAATAAATAAGGAAACACAAGCTTTAAATGGCACATTAAACAAGATGGACTTAATTGACATTTATAGGACATTCCATCCAAAAACAACACAATACACTTTCTTCTCAAGTGCTCACGGAACATTCTCCAGGATAGATCATATCTTGGGTCATATATCAAGCCTTGGTAAATTTAAGAAAACTGAAGTCGTATCAAGTATCTTTTCCAACCACAACACTATGAGACTAGATATCAATTACAGGAAAAAAAACTATAAAAAAATACAAACACATAGAGGCTAAACAGTACACTACTAAATAACCAAGAGATCACTGAAGAAATCAAAGAGGAAATCAAAAAATACCTAGAAACAAATGACAATGAAAACACGACAACCCAAAACCTATGGGATGCAGCAAAAGCAGTTCTAAGAGGGAAGTTTAGAGGAATACAGTCCTACCTCAAGAAACAAAAAAAATCTCAAATAAACAACCTAATGTTACACCTAAAGCAATTAGAGAAAAAAGAACAAAAAACCCCCGAAGTTATCAAAAGGAAAGAAATCATAAAGATCAGATCAAAAATAAATGAAGAAGAAATGAAGGAAACAGTAGCAAAGATCAATAAAACTAAAAGCTGGTTCTTTGGGAAGAAAAACAAAATTGATAAACCATTAATTAGCCAGACTCCTCAAGAAAAAAAGGGAGAAGACTCAAATCAACAGAATTAGAAATGAGAAAGCATAAGTAACAACTGACACTGCAGAAATACAGAGGACCATGAGAGATTACTACAAGCAACTGTATGCCAATAAAATGGACAACCTAGAAGAAATGGACAAATTCTTAGAAAAGCACGACCTTCCAAGACTGAACCAGGAAGAAACAGAAAATATAAACAGACCAATCACAAGCACTGAAATTGAAACTGTGATTAAAAATCTTCCAACAAACAAAAGCCCAGGACCAGATGGCTTCACAGGCGAATTCTATCAAACATTTAGAGAAGAACTAACACCTATCCTCAAATTCTTCCAAAATACAACAGAGGGAGGAACACTCCCAAACTCATTCTACGAGGCCACCATCACTGATACCAAAACCACACAAAGATGTCACAAAAAAATCTACAGGCCAGTATCACTGATGAATACATATGCAAAAATCCTCAACAAAATACTAGCAAACAGAATACAACAGCACATTAAAAGGATCACACACCATGATCAAGTGGGGTTTATCCCAGGAATGAAAGGATTCTTCAATATATGCAAATCAATCAATGTGATACAGCATATTAACAAACTGAAGGATAAAAACCGTATGATCATCTCAATAGATGCAGAAAAAACTTTTATCAACACTGATTTATGATAAAACCCCTCCAGAAAGTAGGCATAGAGAGAACATACCTCAACATAATAAAGGCCATATATGACAAACCCACAGCCAACATCATTCTCAATGGTGAAAAACTGAAACCATTTCCACTAAGATCAGAAACAAGACAAGGTTGCCCACACTCACCACTATTATTCAACATAGTTTTGGAAGTTTTAGCCACAGCAATCAGAGAAGAAAAAGAAAAGGAATCCAAATCAGAAAAGAAGTAAAACTGTCACTGTTTACAGATGACATGACACTACACACAGAGAATCCTAACAATGCTACCAGAAAACTACTAAAGCTAATCAATGAATCTGGTAAAGTAGCAGGATACAAAATTAATGCACAGAAATCTGTTGCATTCCTATACACTAATGATGAAAAATCTGAGAGAGAAATTAAGGAAACACTGCCATTTACCTTTGCAACAAAAAGAATAAAATACCTAGGAATAAAACAACCTAAAGAGACAAAAGACCTGTATGCAGAAAACTATAAGGCACTGATGAAAGAAATTAAAGAGGATACAAACAGATGGAGAGATATACCATGTTCTTGGACTGGAAGAATCAACATTGTGAAAACGACTATACTACCCAAAGCAATCTACAGATTCAATGCAATCCCTATCAAACTACCAATGGCATTTTTCACAGAATTAGAACAAAAAATTGCACAATTTGTATGGGAACACAAAAGACCCCAAATACCCAAAGCAATCTTAAGAAAGAAAAATGGAGCTGGAGCAATCAGGCTCCCTGACTCCAGACTATACTACAAAGCTACAGTAATCAAGACAGTATGGTACTGGCACAAAAACAGAAATACAGATCAATGGAACAGGATAGAAAGCACAGAGATAAACCCACACACATACTGTCACCTTATCTTTGATAAAGGAGGCAAGAATATACAATGGAGAAAAGACAGCCTCTTCAATAAGTGGTACAGGGAAAACTGGACAGCTACATGTAACAGAATGAAACTAGAACACTCCCTAACACCATACACAAAAATAAACTCAAAATGGATTAAGGACCTAAATGTAGGCCAGACCCTATAAAACTCTTAGAGGAAAACATAGGGAGAACACTCTGTGATATAAATCACAGCAAGATCCTTTTTACCCACCTCCTAGAGAAAGGAAAATAAAAACAAAAATAAACAAATGGGACCTCATGAAACTTAAAAGCTTTTGCACAGCAAAGGAAACCATAAAAAAGATGAAAAGACAACCCTCAGAAAGGGAGAAAATATTTGAAAACGAAGCAACTGACAAAGGATTAATCTCCAAAATATACAAACAGCTCATGCAGCTCAATATCAAAAAAACAAACAACCCAATCCAAAAATGGGCAGAAGACCTAAATAGACATTTCTCCAAAGAAGATATACAGATTGCCAACAAACACATGAAAGGACGCTCAACATCACTAATCATTAGAGAAATGCAAATCAAAACTACAATGAGGTATCACCTCACACTGATCAGAATGACCATCATCAAAAAATCCACAAACAATAAATGCTGGAGAGGGTGTGGAGAAAAGGGAACCCTCTTGCACTGTTGATGCACTGTTGATGGGAATGTAAATTGATACAGCCACTGTGGAGAACAGGGGACACAGGTTCGTGTCCCGGTCCGGGAAGATCCCACATGCCGCGGAGCGGCTAGTCCTGTGGGCCATGGCCGCTGAGCCTGTGCTTCACAACGGGAGAGGCCACAACAGTGAGAAGCCCGCATAACAAAAACAAAAACAAAAACAAAATGGACTTGAGGACAAGGGGAGATGCAAGGGTAGCTGGAACAAAGTTAGAGAGTGGCATGGACATATATACCGTACCAAATGTAAAACAGATAGTGGGAAGCAGCCGCATAGCACAGGGAGATCAGCTCGGTGGTTTGTGACCACCTAGAGGGGTGGGATAGAGTAGCAAGAGGGAGGGGATATGGGGATATATGTATAGGTGATTCACTTTGTTATACAGCAGAAACTAACACAACATTGTAAAGCAATTATACTCCAATAAATATGTTAAAAAAAATCAAACACACACACACAAAAGAATATACAGGAAAGAGAAAATCACAGTTGTAAAGTAAATCACTTAACTAAGCCAGTAATCACTTAAGTAAGATTAAAAAAAAAATCAAAACATTTCTGTCAGAGAATGATAACCACAATGAACAGCAAAAGGATGAACATGAAGATGCAAAAGAGGACGTCAAAATCATAAAATGTGAGGGAGGAGAGTACAAAAATGTAGACTTTTTTTTTCTAGAGTATGTTTAGGTCTATATGACTACCAGTGTAAAGCAAGTAGATATAGGAAGGGGTTAACATACTTGAAAAACAGGGCAACCACAAATCAAAAACACAACTGATTCGCAAAAACCAAAAAGAAGAGAATATAATTAAGCATAATACAAAAGGAAATCATCAAACCACAAAAGGAAAAACAAAACAAAACAAAAAGGGACAAAAAATATATATAAAATCAATGGGCAAACAAGGTTTAAAATGGCAATAAATACATATTTATCAATAGTTACCTTAAATGTCAATGAACTAGAAAGTCAGCAGAAGGAAGGAGATAATAAAGATCAGGAAAAGAGAGGAAATAAAATAGGGATTAAAAATAAAATAGAAAAAAATCAATAAAACCAAGAACTGGTTCTTTGAAAGGGTAAACAAGAATGACAAACCTTGGGAATTCCCCAGTGGTCCAGTAGTTAGGACTCCACACTTTCACTGCCAAGGGCATGGGTTCAATCCCTGGTCAGGGAACTAAGACTCCATAAGCTGCGTGGCACAGCCAAGAAAAAGAAAAGAAAAAAAAAAAACCCAAAACACGGAAAAACCCCAGATAAACAAAATAAGAAATGAAAGAGAAGAGATCACAATTGATACCACAGAAATAACAAAAAACCATAAGAGAATACTATGAATTATATGGCAACAAATTCAACAACCTAGAAGAAATGGACAACTTTCTAGAAACATACAGGCTACCAAAACTGAATCAAGAAGAAATATATAACTTGACCAGACCAATCACTAGAAATGAAATAGAATCTGTAATCAAAAAACTCCCTACAAAGAAAAGTCCAGGACCAGATGGCTTCACTGGGGATTTCTATCAAACATACCAAGAAGAACTTATACCGATCCTTCTCAAACTCTTCCAAAAGACTGAAGAGGCAGGAACACTCCCAAAGAGATTCTATGAAGAAACCATCACCCTGATCCCAAAACCAGTCAAAGACACTACCAAAAAAGAAACTTATAGGCCAATATCTTTGATGAATATAGATACAAAAATTCTCAACAAAATATTAGCAAACCAAATCCAACAACACATAAAAAAAGACATATACCACGACGAAGTTGGATTTACCCCAGGGTCAAAAGGATGGTTCAACATACACAAACCAATCAATGTGATACACCACATCAACAAAAGAAACGACAGATGCTCAGTCCCCTTCTGCCACTTGGAATCATATGTTGAAGAGAGTAGAGCCACAAGATGGAGGAGCCCTGAATGTTGCTTGAAGGAGCACCACCCACAGGTTAGAAACACCCATTTTGGCTTTTACATGAGCAAGAAATAAACTTACGGTGTTGGAGAAAGAAAAACAAACACACAAAAACAAAAGAAATGACAAAAACCACATGACCATCTCAACAGACGGATTTGATAAAATTCAACATCCACTGATGATAAAAACCCTTACAAAAATGGATATACAGGGAACATATCTCAACATAATAAAAGCTATTTACGACAAACCCACAGCCAATATAATACTCAATGGTGAAAAGATGAAAGCCTTCCCCCCAAAAGCTGGAACAAGACAAGAATGCCCATGGCTCACCACTTCTCCTCAACATAGTATTGGAAGTCCTAGCCACTGCAATCAGACAAGAAAACAAAATAAAAGGTATTCAAATTGGTAGAGAAGAGGTAAAACTGTCATTATACGTAAATGACATGATATTGTACATAGAAAACTGAAAGACTCCACACAAAAACTACTAGAACTGATAAACGAATTAAGCAAGGTAGCAGGATACAACATTAACATACGGAAAGTGGTTGTATTTCTTCACACCAACAAGGAAATAACAGAAAGGAAATGTAAACAAACAATCCCTTTTCAAATTGCACCAGGGGTGGTCTAGTGGTTAGGATTCAGCGCTTTCACTGCTGTGGGCTGGGTTCAATCCTCCTGGGTCAGGGAACTGAGATCCCGCAAACTGTGCAGTGTGGCCAAAAAATATATACATATTTTTAAATAAATAAACAAAACAAAATGGCATCAAAAAAAAATACTTAGGAATAAACCTCACCAAGGAGGTGAAAGACTTATATGCTGAAAACTACAAAAATTAATAAAGGAAATTAAAGATAATTCAAAGAAATGGAAAGATATCCCATGCTCTTGGACTGGAAGAATTAATAATGTTAAAAATGGCAATACTAGGGCTTCCCTGGTGGCGCAGTGGTTGAGAGTCTGCCTGCCGATGCAAGGGACACGGGTTCGTGCCCCAGTCCGGGAAGATCCCACATGCCGCGGAGTGGCTGGGCCTGTGAGCCATGGCCACTGAGCCTGCGCATCCGGAGCCTGTGCTCCGCAACGGGAGAGGCCACAACAGTGAGAGGCCCACGTACCGCCAAAAAAAAAAAAAAGGCAATACTACCCAAAGCAATCTACAGATTTAATGTGATCCCTGTCAATTTACCCATGACATTTTTCACAGAACTAAAATAATGCTAAAATTAATACAGAACCATAAAAGACTCAAAATTGCCAAAGCGATCCTGGGGAAAAAGAACAAAGCAGGAGGCATAACCCTCCCAGACTTCAGACAACACTACAAAGCTACAGTAATCAAAACAGTGTGGTACTGGCACAAAAACAGACATACAGATCAATGGAACAGAATAGAGAACCCAGGAGAAAACTCCACATTACCTACCGTCCATTAATCTTCAACAAAGGAGGCAAGAATATAAAATGGGAAAAAGACAGTCTCTGCAGCTAGTGGTGGGAGGAAAGTTAGACAGCTGCATGTAAATCAATTAAGTTAGAACACACCAGGCACAAAAATAAACTCAAAATGGCTTAAGGACTTAAATATAAGATATGACACCATAAAACTCCCAGAAAAGATCACAGGCAAAACATTCTGACATAAATGGTACCAATGTTTTCTTAGGTCAGTCTTTCAAGGCAATAGAAATAAAAACAAAAATAAACAAATGGGACCTAATCAAACTTACAAGCTTTTGCACAGCAAAGGAAACCATAAACAAAACGAAAAGACATCCTATGGACTGGGAGAAAATATTTGCAAATGATGCAACTGACAAGGGCTTAATTTCCAAAATATACAAACAGCTCATACAACTCAACAAGAAAAAAACAAATAACCCAATCGAAAAATGGGTAGAAGACCTAAATAGACATTTCTCCAAAGAAGACATATAGATGGCCAACAGGCACACAAAAACATGCTCAACATCGCTAATCATTATAGAAATCCAAATCAAAACTACCATGAAGTAACACCTCACACCAGTCAGAATGGCCATCATTAAAAAGTCTACAAATAATAAATGCTAGAGAGGGTATGGAGAAAAGGGAACCCTCTTACGTTGTTGGTGGGAATGTAAATCGTTGCAGCCACTAGGAAAAACAGTATGAAGTTTCCTCAGAAAATTAAAAATAGAGCTGCCATATGATCTAGCAATCCCACTCCTGGGCATATATCCAGACAAAACCATAATTCAAAAGATACATGCACCCCTATGCTCATAGCAGCACTATTTACAATAGCCAAGACATGGAAACAACCTAAATGTCCATCGACATATGAATGGATAAAGAAGATGTGGTGTGCGTATGTGTACACACACACACACACACACACACACACACACACACACAATGGATTATTATTCGGCCATGAAAAAGAATGAAATAATGCCATTTGCAGCAACATGGATGGATCTAGAGATGATCATACTAAGTGAAGTAAGTCAGAAAGAGAAAGACAAATACAATATGATATCACTTATATATGGAATCTATTGATAAATTATGACACAAATCAACATATGTACGAAACGAAAATAGCCTCACAGATATAGAGAACAGACTTGTGGTTGTCAAGGGAGAGGGGAGGAAAAGAGGGAAGGAATGGGAGTTTGGGATTAGCAGAGATAAACTATTATATATAGGATGGATAAACAACAAGGTCATACTGTATCGCAGAGGGAACTATATTCAATATTCTATGACAAACCATAATGGAAAAGAATAAAAAAGAATATATATATGTATAACTGAGTCACTTTGCTGTACAGAAGAAATTAACACAGCATTGTAAATCAACTATACTTCAATAAAATTTAAAAAAAAGAAAAGAAGAGGGGCAAATTAAAGGAAGAAATTAAAGCCAATGTGGGAATTCTCTGCCGGTCCAGTGGTTAGGACTCTGCACTTTCACTGCTGAAGGCCGGGGCTCGATACCCCTGGTTGGGGAACTAAAATCCTGCAAGCTGAGTGGAGTGGCCAAGGGAAAAAAAAAAAAGGCAATGTGATTGTGTGAATTTTGGTGCCATTAAGAGAAGTAAGATGAAATACCTGGCTGAGGAGGAAAAGATGATGAATTGCGTTTAAGGTGCCATTTTTACACCCATGTAAAAATGGTCAATATGATTCTAGAAAAGCAGAGCTGAAACCAAAGAGAGACTATGGAACTAAAGATATTAATTATTCACATAGAAGTTATGTTTTAGAAGAGGATGAGGTCACTAAGGAATGTATAAAGAGTGACAATAGCAAATCAATATAGCGAACTGTAGGAGAATCATATTTGAGAAACGAAGAGAATCACAGAATGACAGATAACAGATGGCTATGTAAGAATTTTTTGGTACAATGATATGGTAGCTATGTTTTTTAAGAGTTATAGAAATACAGAAATACTGATGGATGAAATGATATGTCTGAGATTTACTTTAAAATAATCTGAAAGAGGGGTGGAGTTGTTAGATAACAAAAGACTGGCCAAGTTGTTAACTGATAAAGCAGGGTGAAGGGTACATGGGGGCTCATTTTATTACTCTACTTTTGTATGTGTTTGAACTTTTTCATAATAAATAGCAAATAAATAAATAGCAAATAAACAGAAAGGGAGATGGGAGAAAAGAACAAAATACAAAATCACAAAAGCCTAGTGAGAAGAGTTTTAGGAAGGAAGAGGTCACAAGTTTCAATTTCCATAGCAAGGTCATGAATGTTGATGATAATGTTGATAATAAGAAATAAACATTAAAAGTACAGAATACAGAATTTGTAATTTTAGCAAGTTCCTTAAGTTTAATTACCTTACATATTTATTTAATAAGTGCTAGATTGAATGAGATAATATTCTTTCAAGAATATACCAAGAATTATTAAAACAAAACACACACAACAAACACACAAATTTTGAGCTACTATGTTCAAGGGATACAGTTCAAATTCCTAGGCACGAATCATCTCTGAAAATGCTACAGGGCCAGTGGAAGCATATTTAAGAAACTATAGAATACAAAAGCAAAATTCTCCCAATAAAGGGCCAAGAAACAAACTGACTGAGGACTAAAGCACTAGGTTAATCTGATCTATTTCTAATCACTGAAAATGTTAACATAACAGAGTTGATACTTGCCTCCACTTCAGCCATGAATGCCTCTAAGGGATCATCATCACTATCAGAATCTACTGGCTTGGAATGGAATTGCTGGCGGGTAGGTGAGTTTTCAGCAGGAATGTAAGGTAAATCAACATTGCTAGAATCTTCTTCCTCGTCTTCAAAATATCTGAAAATTAAGATGCATGATTGATAGAGTGAATGTTTAATTTGGGGTCAGGTGAATCTTTCATTTAACACAAATTTTTATTAAAGTATATGTCACAATTAAGAGGTTTTGGTCCTTTGGCTTAGGACCTAATTATTAAATTATCACTTAATACATGCCAAATTCTAATACTGCAAAAAAAAAATCACAGCAGATTCTCCATTTCAATAGTGTCTGTTAAAAATCACATTTCCAGTTCTCTCGAAAGGGATAAGTTTTCAGTACAAATTTAGTATATTATTGTTGCATAGATATAGCAAATATTAAAGTGTATGCCATGGAAAAAATTACTTTGTATGAAATATTATAAAGCTAGTTTATTCTTCATAATCCTTAAAAAAAATTTTGAGATGTATTCATGAGGCTAGAAACTTTCTTCAGAAGTTCTGGGCTGTTTTCTGAGAACCAACAGAAAATTTCTAAAATTAAAAATAAGTGTTCAGGAATATAGCCAATATTTTATAGTAACTATAAATGGAGTGTAAACTTTAAAATTTGTGAATCACTATGTTGTACACCTGAAACTTATATAACATTGTACATCAACTATACTTAAAATGTTCAATCCAAAATCCTCACCATACTATGTAAGTATTCAGAAAAGAATTTCAACATCTGTAAAAAGTATCACTTTCCCTCTAACAAATATCCCAGAAAAGAATATCTATGTAGCTATCAACTAAAACAAAACAAAAACATTGTTTAGATCTTACCTCAGAATTAAATGAAATAGTAATACAACCAAATATTAGTTTAAAGAAATCACTACTACAGCCTAAAATTTTATAGCCTTTCAAGTCTTCATTTTAAAAGCTCTAGCCACTGTTATGTGCTGCACACACACATAAATGCATATTCATTTATATAGTAGTTTCATTAATGTATCATTTAAAAGTATCTCTGAGCCGGTAAACTGTTCTCTAGAATAATGATCCTTGACTTTGCTGAATCTTAAACACTTACTTCTGTATTTAATTGCTAAATAACATACCAACTTTTTTAAATGCTGCTGTGTACTTTAAAAACTCTGATCTTGAGGTGTTTTTTTTTAACTAAAAAAAAACCTCAAGCAGTGTCACAACCAGGTTGGGAATAATAGCAATAAAAGATTTCTTCAGACTTGGCAAAGAGAGAAGTTATAATCTATAAGGAATTACAGCTCAAACTTTCAAGCCCCAGCTTCTTAACAATCACCTTCTTAGACATCAAGTTAAAAAAGGTAACCGGTAAATATGTTTCCTGAGAACTGTGGGCAAAAATCTGAGATCTTCCTACCACTATAAGATATTAAACATAACAGTTGTAAGGACTTGGGTATTGAGCCAAACTATGCCTCTGCCAGTTCTGACAACTGCCTGTGTTTCCAAAACAACTTGTATGGTGTAAACAAAAACTTCAGGGCTTCCCTGGTGGCGCAGTGGTTGAGAGTCCGCCTGCCGATGCAGGGGACATGGGTTCGTGCCCCGGTCCGGGAAGAGCCCACATGCCACGGAGCGGCTGGGCCCGTGAGCCATGGCCGCTGAGCCTGCACATCCGGAGCCTGTGCTCCGCAACGGGAGAGGCCACAACAGTGAGAGGCCCGCGTACCGCAAAAAAAAAAAAAAAACTTCAGTAAAGACCATCAAAAGCCACATGAATTATTTAAAACTCTTCGGCCACATTTAGGTTTAAATGGCCTCAAATCCTTTTTGGAACAAGCAAAAGTGAAGGACCACAAAAGTATACTCCTTATGAATGAGTAAACTTAACAATTTAACTTGTTAGGAACAATGCAATCCAGTGAGATAACCACTTTAACAAGTCATATTATTATTTGAGAAACAAATGGTTTCTTTGCTTCAATTTCTGTTGATGGAATGAATACCTCAAAGCCTAACCTTTGCTAAATTACCAGGTATTCCCACTTACGCGTTTTCTTCATCAAAGTTGGCCCGTTTAGAACCAATTTTGTAGAAGGAAGGGAGCTGTGGTGGAGCCGACTTTCCAAATCCAGAAGAGCTGGTTGCCCCAAAGGCACTATGGGACTGCTGTGGGAGTTTTGGTTCCTCCTTCTTTCCCGCACTAATAGCGAAACCTCCAAAGCCAAATCCCCTCTTAGTGCCAGGGCCACCTTTATTCCAGTTCATGGTGTCAATGATTGATCTGTTAGGAACAAGAGACACTTACATAAGTTTAACTTTATAAACAGACCACTGATTTTTATGTCAGTTCCAACCTTTGCCTACAATTTTATTTTAAACCTTTGCCTCTCAATTAAAATTTTAACTTCAGTACAGCACAGATTGGCACAACACTATAAATCAACTATATTTCAATTAAAAAAATTTAACTCTGTACTTCAGATATGCAATATGCTAACCTCAATGAAACGGTCACATTTTCTGAAACACTGAAGAAATTGTTATTTCTTTTGTTGAGATCTCAATCTGAACAGGTATGCAGTATTTAATACCATGCCCTTCAAAAGGATTTGATTGCTCATTTAACATCTCATTCAGTTTGCCTATTGTTAAGGATAACAAAGAAATTTCCTAAGCACCGATCAAATGGGTTTAAAAACACCTTATCTCTTATAAGTCTTGGTTCCAAAAAACCTTTTTTTAATGACACAAGTTACCTACGTTTTATAGAATAGCAGAAAACTCAGAACGCGAAAAGGAACAAAATAAAATTACCTGAAATTCCTCTCCCAGATATGCAATTTTGTTGGTATCTTTTCTTTTTTTCTATGCATATGTGTATACACAAACACACCCCATTTAAAATCAAAACTGAAACCATACTGTACAAATTGTTTTAGTTACTGATTTCTTCACAGTATGATACACATGAACATCTTTAAATGTCAATAAATACATTTCTCTACTTCTGTTTTTTTAAAGTTATGAAACATATCATATATCTTTGTGCATACTCTTATTTCCTTAGGATCAATTTTTTTAAATGCAATTGCTTAGCAAACGGGAATGTGCATTCGAAGTTTTACATTTACAGAAAAGTGTCCATTATACACTGAGTAATATGAGAAGGGCATAAAACAAGGTGGGTGGTATGATTCAATGTAAAAGCATGTCTTACATGTACAGAGATAGCTGGAGGGCTGCTTATCAAAATGTTAATAGCAGTTATTTGAGTTTTACTTTTTTCTTTGTATTAAAGTTTACCATTAATAAGAAAAGTTTAAATGTTTATAATAGACTCTGAAGCCAATGTGAACAGAGTTCCAAAAACTGCTTTTTACAATGGCATTGTTAAAGGGACCAGGAACAGCAACAACACGCTCTACTTTTCTGGTTCTATGCCCCTCCCCCATATATAACCTATAGGTTTTGTTTTAACTATTATACAACACTTAGTTCAGTCTGTTTAGTATTAAAGTTGATTTATGCCATGTCAACCACTGCCCTTAGTTCCAGGTAGGGACTGTCTTTACCCATTTTGGACTTTGCATAAAAGTGATTCATGGCTAGAATAAGCACTTTATAAGTAATAGTTTACTTACACTTAATTTAGACCATCTCCTGCCTTCTTCAGGAATTCCTTAAGGGGAATCAACATAATTCTAGTGAGATGAGATTTGGTAAGAGTATTTACAAGCCAGAAAATTTTAGCATCTGATAGTATCGTTTAACCAATCTGTGAGCCTGGCTTTCCAAGGGCTGTTCCTAAGCAACAAAAACGATGGATTCTGAATTTTAACCTTTTTCCTAGTGTATATAATGCATAATAAGAGGCTAGTAATAAATAAGCCATTGAAATCAGAACGTAGGCAAAGGAAGGATGGAAAAAACCACCCTTGGTAGATGTTAAGAATTACATTAACAGGGACTTCCCTGGTGGCGCAGTGGTTAAGAATCCACCCTCCAATGCAGGGGACACGGGTTCGAGCCCTGGTCCAGGAAGATCCCACATGCCACGGAGCAACTAAGCCTGTGAGCCACAACTACTGAAGCCCACGCGCCACAACAACTGAAGCCCGTGTGCCTAGAGCCCGTGCTCCGCAACAAAGAGAAGCCACCCCAATGAGAAGCCTGTGCACTGCAGCGAAGAGTAGCCCCCGCTCACCGCAACTAGAGAAAGCCCGTGTGCAGCAACGAAGACCCAACGCAGCCAAAAATAAATAATAAATAAATAAATTTATTTAAAAAAGAATTACATTAACAATCTCCTAGCAGGAAGACTTTCAATGGTTTATCGAAAGCTTGCTGAGGAAGGTCAGGCAATGCATTGGGTGCTCGGCGTTTATAGATGAAAGATACAGTCCCATTCTCAAGGAGTTCACAGTGTAGTTTTAGCCAGCTTAAAAAAAAAAAAATGTGTTCTAATAGAGGTACTACACAAAGTGCATTTATTGATGGCCCAGGAGGAGGGTACCCAACCTATGATGAACTGGGGACAAGGCACAGTTTTTCTGGAGATGACACTGGCGTTAACTTTTTAAATCTGAAGAGGCATTATATCAGGGAAGAAGTGTCAGGAGAGGGAATTTTAGATAGAAGGCACTGTTAAGTGCTACCACAGAGAACTAGAAATATTGCAGTGCAGCTAGAGTTCTGTAGGACATTTGGGAAAATTGCAGGGCACATGTTCAGAAAGACAAGCAGGGCCCAGGGGAACAGTTTAGTATACTATGCTAAGAACACACCATACAAAACTATAGTCCGCCAGTTATAATTTTAAGCAAAAAAAAGGACACGTTTCAGATCAGTATTTTAGAATGATTAGATGAGAGACAGCAGGAAAAGTTGGACACAAGGAAAGCAGTTAGGACATTATTATAAAAATACAAATATAAAGTGACAAGGTACTGAACAACTAAGGAAGTGGCTATAAGGAAGGAGAAGGGGGGTTGTAGATCTGAGTTATTTACTTAGGTATCTATGAGGAAGAATCAACTGGGGTAACCAAATTAGACGTGGGAGCTAAGGAGGAAGGGAGAGTCTAGAATAACTCTGGAAGTTTCTGGCTTTTACAGATTGGGTGAATGGTGGTGCCATTAGTAGAGATGGAAACCTAGAAAAGCCAGGCATGGAGAAGCAGGTAGAAAGTGAGATCAGTTCAGTACCTATGGGAGAGCTAAGGACAGCTGGCAAGTAAGGTCTGTAACTGCAGAGAGAGATCTGTGATGGGGCTATAGATTTGATATGAGACATTTGCATCTGAGGTTACTGATGTAGATAAGCCAGCAGAGAGTGAGAAAAGGGGAGAGACAATCATAGTGTATGTCAATATTTAGGAATGGGCAGGGGAAGAGAAACTCACGTGGAAACTTGAGGACGAACGAAGAGGAAGGGAGGATAGCAGAGAAAGTGACACAGATGGTGAGACAAGTTTTACAGGCAGAAAGAAATGTCTAATGTTAAAAACTAAAAAGAAGACAGGTGAGATAAGAACTAAAAAGCCTCCGTTGAAGGAGTGGGGGCAGGGTTAAGGAATGATTGGTAAGTGGTAGAGGATGAAGACTAGGCCACAAGGAGTGCAGATTACTTCCTAAGCTGTTTACCAATGACAGGAAGGAGAGCATGAGGTGTTAACTAGAGGAATTTCGTTTAAGGAAGAAATGTAAGCATGTTTATATGCTAAAGAGGAAAAGCCAACAAAAAGAAAAACTAAAGATTTGGGATGACAGGAAAAATCATAGGAACAAGGTGTTGCAGAGACCTGAAGAGACAAGATCAAAACCTTTAATAAGGAGTAAGTAACTCTTCCCCCTAGACTGAGGATAGAAGAAAAGGATGGGCATAAATTAATCCTACTAAATAATAAAGGGTTCAAATTACAAAAGAAATAAATCAAATACTTCGTTTTAAAAATTCAACTTCTGCCACAAACAGGCAAGCAATGTGACTTTAGGGGAGTGAGAGTTGCTTAATGGTTTAGAGACATAAGACGCAAAATATGCGTTTAGAATATGCGTAAAGAAATATGCGTTTCTTTAACTCTTCGGAGATTTGGGTCAGCCAAAAGACTGAGAACACTTAAGTGCCCCCAAGCCTTACACTAGTGTGAGCTAGGTCACACTGCCCACGTTCCCTAACTAATTGCCTCTAGCAAGGCCAAACAACTGTGCTATCTATACCCCACTGACTAGAATGTCAGCTCCGTGAGGGCAGGAACTTTGCCTGTTTTGTCCAACATAGTATCCTTAGTGCCTAGTGTATATAGTACTCAAAAAATTTTATGATGAATGAATAACTATCATGCATTCAGGCTCTTCAGAATTCATCCCAGTATTTGTGAAAACCATCATCTCCCGTTATTACAAACCTTGCTATCTAGCCAACCAGTCCTGATTAAATCTAAGCCAGCTCATCCTCAGTGCACCACTAATTCTTAATTTCTTGACAACAGTTTTTCCTACTATTAGTCCATGTATATGGCTACAGATCCTTGACAAACAGAGGTTTGAGGGGCTGTAGCTGATATAAGAAGCACAAGATGGCCAACCTAATCTCTATTTGGTTTCATGATGTTCAAAGAAAAAGAAAAAAAAATGAACCCTCCTCTGCTTAAGCTATTGAGGCTATTAAAATTAATTTTCAGTCTGTAAGCAAACATTGTTTGGAGAAGAGACATCCATTAAACAGTTAATAAGAAAGTCAAAACATAGTGAGGATATTAAAAAATTAACTGTAGTCCTGCTATTCGTGGGTCTCCTCAAAGCTCCCTTTATTTGGTCTACACACACACACACACACACACACACACACACACACACACACACACACACACACACACACACACACACCCCACCCCCCCACCCTGGGCCTTCTCTCAGGTTACAATATGCCTGGTACATCCTTCCCACAAGCTGGCAAACTCATATCAAATAGCTCTGAAACTTCACCTCTGCCTCCATAAACACTTCTCAAATTGATGACGGAAAAGGTGAAAAATCACCACATGGCTTCTGACACCCAGGTAAAGCTCACAGACTTCATTAAAAACAACCACCAGCAACAAAAACAATCCAATTTTAAAAATGGGCAAAGGACTTGACATTTCTCCAAAGATATACAAATGGCCAATAAGTATATGAAAAGATGCTCAACATCACTAATCATTTGGGAAATGCAAATCAAAACTGTATCACCTCATACTCATTAGGATAGCTACTATTAAAAAAAAAAGGGCTTCCCTGGTGGCGCAGTGGTTAAGAATCCACCTGCCAATGCAGGGCACAAGGGCTCAAGCCCTGGTCCAGGAAGATCCCGCATGCCTTGGAGCAACCAAGCCCATGCGCCACAACTATTGAGCCTGCGCTCTAGAGCCCGTGAGCCACAATTACTAAGCCCGTGCACCACAACTACTGAAGCCCGTGTGCCACCTAGAGCCTGTGCTCTGCAACAAAGAGAAGCCACTGCAATGAGAAACCTGCGCACCACAATGAAGAGTAGCCCCGGCTCGCCACAACAAGAGAAAGCCCGAGCGCAGCAAAGGAGACCCAACGCAGCCATAAATAAATAAATTTTTTTAAAAAAGAAACCTACACAACAGAAAATAACAAGTCTTGGCAAGGATGTGAGAAACCAGAACCCTTGCACACTGCTGGTAGGGATGTAAAATGGTTCAGCTGCTGTGGAAAACAGTACAGTGGCTCCTCAAAAAATTAACCACAGAACTACCATATGATACAGCATTTCCTCTTATGAGTATAGACCCAGAAGAACTGAAAGCAGGTACAGACATTTGTACACCCATGTTCATAGTAGCATTATTCACCACAGCCAAAAGGTGGAAGCAACCCAAGTGTCCACGGACGGGTAAACTAAATGTGGTGAGATAAATATATAGCAATAGTATTCAGCCTTGAAAAGGGAGACAATTCTGACACATGCTACAACATGGATGAGCCTTGAGGACATCATGTTAAGGAAATAAGCCAGTCACAAAAGGACAAATACTGTATGATTCCACTTATATGAGGTACCTAGAGTAGCAAATTCAGAGACAGAAAATAGAAGGGTGGTTGCCAGGGATTGGGGGATGGGGAGTTACTGCTTAATGGGGAGACGGTTTCAGTTTTACAAGATGAAAAGTGTTCTGTGGACACTATGGTGGTGATGGTAGCAAAACAATGTGGATGTACTTAATGCCCCTGAACTGCCCACTTAAAAATGGTTAAGTTTTTTTACGTGTAGTTTACCAGTTAAAAAAAACCTTGAAAATCTAAGAATCAGAATTCCACTTGCACATGTATTTTTAGATTGTTATTTTATCCAGTTTATGAGAGAATGATGCTGTCTAGACCTCAGTTTCTACTCTGAAATGCAAACATATTTGTGAAATTTCAGTTACATTTTTTCTCTTTAAAAAATAGTGCTTTTTAAAATAAAACATCCAATCTGAAAAGAATTAGCTGTATAATAGAAGCATAAACAAAATGTATAAGCATTTGCTTTAAAGAGAACAACCTGAGTTGGGTCTTAGAAATAACAAACATTGTTTTATATAGATCAATAGCCACTTTTTGCTATGTGCCCAGTACTGAGGGATAACACCTCTCCTTTCCCATAATCTATAAAAGGCGACTCTATGTGGTAAAGTATTAAATGAAGTATAGTGGGTCAGAAATAAATAGTGAAAAGAGAAAATGAATTTCCGTCTTTTTTCGGCAGGTGTTTGTTAATATAGTGGAACTAGGGAAAGTCACGCTCAAGGGAGATGAGCACTCAGATGCTCCGCAAAACCTTCTCCCAGGTACCTCCAGACCCTGGCCCCAAACCTCCCGGCCGTACATTTCTGACCCTGTCATTCCCTTCAATTCAACAGCTCTCCACAGTTACTCAATCAGGCTGGAATGAGGCTCTCCATTGTGGCAAGAACTACTTTACACGCACTTTGGTGAATGCTCTTCCCTCTACCTGTATACCCTCCCCACCAAATCCTATACCTACCATAGTCTTATCCTTCAAAGCCTATCTCAAATACCAACTCGTAGAACTATGACATGAAGATGATTCCCCAAGAGAAGTGGTATCTCCTTCCTCAAACTCCCTTTCTAGTCTTAAAACACCCAACACCTATTCATAACTATTTGTGTTCTTGTTTTATCTCTCCAACTCCATGTTACAAGTTCTATGGCTAAAATAGCAGGCTTATTCACTTTCTTCTCTTTTGTTTTCCAGAGAATACACTCATTATTCAGGTTTATTCAATATATGGGAGACCCAAGGCAATCTACAACTTGGCTAAATAGAAAAATTAAAGACAGCTGAAATACCTGCTTGGTACTGTTTTAGGCGCTGAAATGTTGTGATTTAGCAGAAAATCATAATAGCATAGTAAAGTAGTACAGACTATGGAGCCAAGCTGACTATGTTTAAACACTGGCTTTGCCACTAACTTGATGTGAACCTCATGGAAGTTACTCAGATTCTTTGGCCTTAGCTTCTTCATCTGTAAAATGGTGAGACCATCACCTGCTTCACAAGGTTGGTGTGAAAAAATGAATTCATACACAGAAATACACTTAGAACAAAGCTTGCCAAATAGTGCACAATATGTATTAGCTGTCATGTTTATCATCATCATTTTTTCTCCAAAAATCAATCTCTCCATTGGTAAACGGAGAATATCAAGCTAGAATTCTCAGGTTTCTTTCAACTCAGGGATCCCATACATCAGTGCCACATGACACTGAAGATGTCAGAGATCACTACGAGCTGACAAATGGGGACAGGCTTCATAAGAGAGCTAGAACCCAGAAAATGGGGTTTTTTATACAGAAAGATGTAAGCTGAGTAGAGAAGTATGAAGGAAGAAGACATTCTAGGGAGGAAAGCTAGAAATAGCAGTCTAGGGAGTTAGAATAAGTTGGAACATAAAGAAGATAATTTGGCGAGAGTTTATGTTTTGGACAATCAAATAAGATACGATCTAAATGACTTTAAAAATAGTGGACTAAAAACAACTGATTATAAAACTACATTATCACTTGTGTTTTGGGAGAAGAAAGATTTCTAGTGACAGCTGATCACCATCCACTCTAATAATCTGCCTTGAGAACAACTCACACTATAAATCTGTCGGTTCTTTAACAAGAATCTGTTCAAAACCCAAGAATTTCAACACATTCTTCTAAAGCCAAATACAAGTAAATGCTGGATTACACTTATTTTAAAAGCATCTCTCTTCTCTCTGCTGGCTTAAAGAAACTAAGAGCTGATTACGTAAAGATTTGATAAAACTAAAATATAAAGAACTGTACTCTTCCACAAATTACACTAAATTATTACAATGTAAGTCAGTTCTTACCATTTCTCTGCTCAAAACCCTAAGACAGTTCCCATCTCAGGCAGAAGAAAAATGAAATTTTCACAACAGCCTAAAAGGTCCTGGTTGTTCTGTGCTTCCCCCCACCCGCACCCCCGTCCCCCCAGTTCTTCCCTGACCTTATCTCCTACCACTCCCTCCTTTGCTCACAGTGTTCCAAGCATGTTGCTCTTCTAACTGTTCCTCTAACAGGCCAGCATTGTCCTTTGCAAGGTCTTTATACTTGCTGTTCCCTCTGCCTGGAATGATCATTCCTCCAGAAACTAGCTGGGGTCACTCCCTCACCTCCTTCTAGTTGCTTAAATATCAGCTTGTATGTAAATACTTCCCTGACCAAGCTATTTCAAAATGCAACACCTCCCCTTCCCTCTTTGCAGCTTTATTTTTTTACCTAAGGCATTAATTATCTTCTAACATACGGTATAATTTATATATGTGTTTTCTGTCTCTCTTTCCCTCACCAGAAAGTAAGTTTCATGAAGGCCGGGGTCACACACCTCGAACAGTGGTAGGGAACAGGCACACAGAAGGTATCAACAAAAATATTTCTTGAGTGAATGAATTGCAGATTAGGCCATATAATGCCCCTTCTGGGTACAGGAAAATACAACATACATTTTTTTCCCTCCACCGCTTAAAGTCTAAAAATTAATTTTGGTATGAAAGACTTATTGCCCACCTTCCACTGGGCTTGGATCTGGAAAGTTAAAGTGAATTAAAGCAGAATCTCTGCTCTTTAGGAGTTCGGGGGTGTGTATACAGGGGACAATAGATATACAAAGATCATTTACAAAAAGCAATATGTATGGGAAGCTAGAGGAATGTGAATGACTGACCAAAGGAGTGAGGGGCAAAGCTTCCACTAAGGTGATAAGGAAGCTATGATTCCCCCAAACTCTCGACTAGTACGACTGTTCTTCCTTATATTATTGGCGCGTATGCTTGCAACTCCATATAAATTATTTACCCACATCAGATAGGCTCCTAAGTAGGCCGCAAAAAAGTTGGTGTGACGATGGTGATGCTAATCACGGATGTACTCAAAGCTACACCAAGATTACCGACTATATCTTTTACTGTCCTCAGATTTGGCAACTTTTCCCTATCAGGTCCCCCGACTTGGAGACTAGCATCTGCTAACTGCTGCTGGCTTGGGTCAGAATCCTCCCCGCGGGTATCCCTCACCCGGAGCCCAGCACCCTGCAAATCCCTTCCCTTGCAGGGCAGGCGGCCGGGAGAGCGCCGCCTCCGGAACGCCGCCAACTGGGCCTCGTTAAGAGCTGCGGGAGAAGCGGGAGCCGTGGGAGGACGGCGAGGCTCGGAAGGGCCCCTCGAGGTTTCAGTCACGCACTCCTACTACTCCCCAGCCCCCTGCGCCTCGGCTTCCCCGAGGCTCCGCCGACTCTTTGTTAAGAGAGGCCGCGGTTCCCTGGCCCTCGCTAGGCCCCACAGTTGCCTTGCGGTGCCCCCGAGGGGTTACGGCCCCGCGTCCAGACCCACCTCGCACAAACCTGCTGCTGCGGCTGCAGAGGCAGCTACTACTACCGCCGACGCGGAGAGAATCCCACGGCCCGAAGTACGAGCGGTCCAGACCCCGTCCCACCGCGCTCCTCGCTCTCCGCCCCCTTCTTCGCCGCCGCCGCCGCCGCCGCCGCCGCCTCCGCCGCCTCTCGGCCCGTAGCTGACGCGAGGAAGGGGAACAAAACCGGACATGCGCAGTGCAGAGCGCGGGCCGAAGGGCGGAGCCTGAGCTATGGCTCCCGGAAGGCGCCGCGAGCTCCTGGCCCTAAAGCTCCAGACTGCCTCACAGACACCTCAGACACCTAACAGGCACTACTGCTGGATGAAGAGTATTCACGGCCCGTTTAGGAAGTGGGCCTGGAAGTGAAGAAAGTAGCACTGACTGGGAGCCGCCAAAAAATCCCAAGAAAGAGGCTCGAGTGGAAACCACATGTACATAAAATCGTCGATCCTCTAAAGTCCGCTCCTTTGCAAATGCGACCTGGGCAAGATTTCCCCGCGTGCCTCTGGCCACGTGGTCCCGTAGAGCATGGCGACTTTTAGCATCCGGAGCACGGGTTCAGCGTGATGACAACTTGACTGAACCCTAGTGGAGAGCACAGGGATAGGCGCGGGCAGTTCCGGCCCAGGGGCCGGGCTTATGTAACTCTCCCAGCTTCCACACCTCGCCTCAGCTGGGCGGGGGAGGAGGAGGTCTCGCTCGGCCCCCTGAGCTGTGTCCCGCCCCCGCGCCGTGCGCAGGCGCGGACGGGCCGCACGCATTCTACGTAACGGCTGGCGGAGGCTACGTGAAGAGTGGTGCGGCGTGACTGAGCTACCTGGTCAGGCTGTGTCCTAGAGGCGTTGAGGGCAGTAAAACCGCAGTGACCCGGCAGGCGGGGGCCGGCCCGAGAGGCAGGAAGGGTAAGGCGGCAGCCGCAGGAGCGCTGGGCCGGGTTCTAGCACTCGGTACAGGTAGGGAGCGGGCCGTGACGCGCTAGTCGGTGGGGTCGGGCTGGGCCGAGCGGTGACGCTGATTTGCGTGGCCTAACCAGGTCCCTTTTCCCACCCCATCCCCTAAGTCCAGCCTATGGTGACATGCCTCGGTCCCCGCGCCTTCTCGCCTTTCCCGACTTTCTTAAAAACAAACCAGACTTTGTCCACCCCAAGGCCCATTTTTTGTTGGGAGTTCTGATCAGGGTAGGAGTGACTTTTAACGGTTTTTGGGAACTTCCAGAACTGTGAGCAAATGCCAACCCACAGGGCAAAGTTAGAGCAAGCCCACAGCGTGCCAGCAGGAAGAATGGAGCGTAGAATTGATTCTGCTTGCTGGGGAAAGACTAGACCCCGCAGGCTTAACAGAAGCAGCAACCTCTGTGGTCCGTCTTCTCTGAAGGTTTCTAACATGACATGTTTTTATCCAACATGTGTAAGGAGACGGGAATGTCTCCATGATCTCCAGAAGCCTCAGGGTCTGGCCATTGTCAGAAAGGCCTACTCTAAAATGCCAACAAGGAATGATTCCTGCACTTAGTCCTCCTCCGTTTTTAAGTCCAGACCCAATCGCTGAGACTGCCAGGTGAGCTAGCAGAAGAAATCAGACCAGACTTGTTAGTGCTGGGGTGCCCTGCCCCAGGAGTCTCAGGACTGCCTCTCAGGCAGGGAGTTGTGCGTTTGAGAAATGAGTTGACAGGTGCACCAGACAGACTTCTGGGAAGGAAGGCCAAGGCACGGATGGCTTGGATAATTTTAACCTAAATATCCTTAAAGGAGCTCTGTTACAGGGCTGAGTTAACTTAGAAGTGCTTCTGTGGTGTGAACGTTCTAAGTGGAAATTCACTTTGAAATGACCAGACCTTTTGTCAGGGAGTTAATCAAGTTGACTGTGCCAGTGTTAACCTTTATTTGCTTCTATTTGAAAAAGTTTAAAACTGAGATCTGAAAGAGAAACACTAAAAATGAAGTATTTTTACACCTTAAAGGGTGTTCATAAGGCACAGTGGAAGGAAGTAATGGGAACTGCTATTTATTGAGTACCTTCTATGTGCCAAGCACGTATCTCTTGTAATATCCACTACAGCCCTGTGAGGCAAATAGTGAATGACTATCCCTTTTTTGTATGTGGGGAACAGGGGTTTAAGTAATTAGCCCAAGGTCACATGGCTGGCGAATGGTAGAGCTGATGTTTTGAACCAAACCTAACTCCACCAACATACGTGCTCCTTTTCATATGTCTTCCACTTTTGACTGTGAAGCTAAGGGTGTTTGGAGACACATCGCAAGCCTCTTTGAGGTTGTTGTCAAGAGGGCAGCTATGTTTTCCCATAAAATGTCCGCTGGTGTTAACGTCAAAGATCAAATATTGGAAAGGATATAATATTGGCCTATCCTTGGTGGCATATCTCAAATCATTGGTGGCATTTCTCAAATCATTGGTGCCTTTCAAAATTTATGAACTTTGTCCAATTTTAAGAACATTTCTTGAGCAGCCATGAGTTGCAAGGTATTGGGCAATAGCCTTTGATATTGAGCCAATTTCCTTTATGAATTTATGGTGTTGTAAATATGAGATATAGAATATTCACTATGCCAGAGCACCTTGAGAGATCAGTATTGGGTTGGCCAGAAAGTTCTTTCAGTTAGCGAATGTGTTGTTCAATAAAGTTCTTCACGAAAGTGAAAAATGTGTCTTTTTTGAACTTAAAACCGAACGAACTTTTTGGCCAACCCAATACACACTCCCTTTTGCCACCCATTCACTCTGTTAGTACTCAGCTCCGTGCATCCTGGCTTTCATACTTACCACTTCCTTGCAGTTGCCAATAATGACTTCCTTATTAACATTGGGAAATTTTTGGTCCATATCTTACTTGAACTTTCTGCAGCAATTGAAACCGAGCTCTGTTTCCTTCTTAGAAATATGCTTCTCCTTTGACTTCTGTGCTACCACTTCGACCAAAGTCTCTTTTTCTTTAACCATTCCTTAGTTTCCCATTCCAGTTCTCCCTATTATGCACAACTCTTAGCTGTTATGATTTGTTTCAAGACTTTTTGGTGCTTTTTTTTTTTTAAACCTAACTCTTAATACTCCCTGGGGATCTCTTCCATTCTCACACCATCTCTATTTCCAGCTTAGGCGCATATCCTGAACTCCAGGCTTATACTTCAAATGCTTCCTTTCCTCCCTTTGTAAAATAGGTTATAATACCTTTTAGGATATTGTGAAAATTAAGAGATAAATGTTAATCATCTAACATACTGCTTGAAAACACTTAAAACTTTTCAACAAGTATTAAATTTAATTTATTGCCTTCCCCCAATTTTTTCGCTCCTTTATTGCTTTTTATTTCAAGGATGACTTTGTCCAGCTGTTAATCAAGCCAAAACTTGGAATCACCCCAGATCTTCCTTCCCCACATTCCTTATATTCAGTCACTTTATGCTGACAAATATAATTCTTAATACCTGTCAAATCTGTTTTCCTGTTCATTCCCAATACCACTGCCAGTTCAGTTGTGTTTTATCTCTTATCTAATTATCTCAGCCACTTCCTATTTTTCCCACCTCAGGTGCCCTTTTCTAATTCACCCTCTGTGTGAGCTGTCAGGGTTAAATTGCAAATCTGATTGTGTCACTCTCTTACTTAAATCCTTTAGTTGATTCTAATCATCCAAACTTCTCAGTGTGGTATTTAAATAAGGATGATCAAATAAATAAATAAATAAGGATCATCATGATCTGGCCTGTGCTGGCCTTTTTAGCCTCATTTCCCCCATTTGGGTCGACAAACCCAATGTTCTATCATACCAAACTCCTAAAATGCGATGTTTCAGCCCTCTGTGCTATAGCTGTTCCTCAGTCTGCAGTGCCTCTTCTTGAGTGCAGGAACTATCCTTTTATTTTATTTTTTAAAGAACATTTTATTATAAGAACGTAATAGAAAAATTAGAAAAGTATTCAATATAAAGAAAAATAAAGGCAAAATGTCCATAATCCTATCATACATAATAACTACTATTTATATGTAGATGTATGTATGACCTTCTAAACCTTTTTGTTTGTGTATTTGCTTCTAAAACAACTTGGGTTCTAACTTCATTCATAACAATTTTTAATAAACAAAATAAGTTTGTTTTTTGTATGTATGTATGGTTTAACCGGTTTCAGATTTTCCCTGTCATACTGTAACTCACGTCCTTGAAGCTAGGTTCCCTTGGCATAGTATCTGACATGGTGATATGCTCAGTGAGGGAACATTTTATTTGATATGGTAGGATCATTTTATGAAAAGCAGTGAAAGCCAGAGGAGTTTTATATTATTCTTTGGGTAATTGGTTAGCCTTCATTGGTGATTGAATCCTTATGTAACAGAAGTCCTGTTTTAGAAGGATAACGGTAGTTTTTAGTGAGAAGTAGGGAGTAGGGAGAGAGTTGAGCAGGGGAGACCATTTAGGATAATACTGTGGTTCTTGAGTAGGTGGTGTTAGCGAAAATTGCTACTTTAAATAAGTAACAAAATCACTGCTACTGGCTTACGTTGGAGATGCTGCCTGAGAAGTGGATGATAGCAGGGATTCTGGAGGCAAAACTGGCATCAGAACATAGTTCTCTGTCACTTGGTGGTTGTATTACTTAGCATTTCTGTGCCTCATTTTCCTTATCTATGAAATGGGGATGTTAATAAAACCACTTTCTTCAGAGGGTTGTCATGAGGATTAAATTAGTTGCTTTTTGTAAAGCCTTTAGGACAGTGCCTAGCACTTTGTGTCTTAAACATGTGCTTTGATGATGATGATGATGTGCACACATACAGTTGATCTAAGAATGAATAGCTTTTCCATTCATGTATTATTTTTATTACAACCAACAGATAGTTGCATCTCATTCTTCTTTCATTATCCCTCTCCCAGTTTCTATATAAAGCTTTTAATAGGCGTTCAAAAACTGCGTACTGAATACACAGTGTAAATGGAAACCAACCTAAAGAAATTAAATGACTAGTACAAGATTTTACAGGTAACTAGTGAGAGAGTCCAGACTAGAACCCAGGCCTCTTGAACCTCAACTTATTATTCTTCACATAATGCTATCTGAAATGAACAGTATTAAATAAGAGAAAAGTGGGAGAGTCTTATATTTAATTTTTAACTGTTTACAAAATGTGATCGGTATGTGTAGAATGGCAGTCCACTTAGGGTTTTTGTTTTTGTCTTGTTTGACTCATTTTTAAGGGGCAATGAAAGCCTTCCATGCTTTCTGTGTTGTTCTTTTGATATTTGGGAGTGTCTCTGAAGCCAAGTTTGATGATTTCGAGGATGAGGAAGACATCGTAGAGTATGATGATAATGACTTTGCTGAATTTGAGGATATCACAGAAGACTCTGTTACTGAATCTCCTCAACGAGTGATAACCACTGAAGATGATGAAGACGAGACTACTGTGGAGTTGGAAGGGCAGGATGAAAACCAAGAAGGAGATTTTGAAGATGCAGATACCCAGGTAAAGGTTCTTTTTTATTGATTTCTTGGGAAAGTGGAAGGATGGGACAATGTGTAACTAGCACTTTTCCCAGACATTGAAAGTAATGCCCAGGTCTAAGGAGACCTTTACCCTCTGGTATGCTCATGTTTATTCAGTAGGTGGAGCTCTTCTAAATGATTGTGGTATGTTCTCACCTTTTACATTCAACAAAAAATGAATTGTATTTTTCTCCTCTATGGAAAGCCTGGATGGAGGATGGTGGAGTGGGGGTGGATATGTATTGGTATGTGGGTGGGTGGGAATTGTATCATTTAGAACTCAGGGTTGAAATGCATGGGGGGGTCATCATTTGTTTAAAATATGTAAGATCTCTGTGTTCTGTGCTTGCTGCTTTCATGTTCTTTTTTCCTTACAAATGTTATCTATAAAAATGAGATAAAATTGCTGGTGATGTTAGTGGGGGAAAACAGATTGTGCCTCATTTTCGTAGGAGGGAGATACCGAGAGTGAACCATATGATGATGAAGAATTTGAAGGTTATGAAGACAAACCAGATACTTCTTCTAGCAAAAATAAAGACCCAATAACAATTGTCGATGTAGGTATACAGGTTTTGAATCCCAAACTAACCAACAAAATATCTTGCTGTCATTAATCTCAGAAATATAATTAGTGACACGTAGCTGGTGTTGCTGTAACGTGGGAGCCATGAAAGAGTTTGACATCAGTTCTTCTGATGCAGTGGACACACGGAAAAACAACCTGTATCTTTTGTTGGGTTCTTTTTATATAAATTTATTTATTTATTTATTTTATTTTTGGTTGCGTTGGGTCTTTGTTGCTGCACGCAGGCTTTCTCTAGTTGCGGTGAGCGGGGGCTACTCTTCATTGCAGTGCACAGACTTCTCATTGTCGTGGCTTCCCTTGTTACGGAGCACAGGCTCTAGGCGCACAGGCTTCAGTAGTTGCGGCACACGGGCTCAGTAGTTGTGGCTCGCGCACTCTACAGCGCAGGCTCAGTAGTTGTGGCACACGGGCTTAGTTGCTCCTCGGCATGTGGGATCTTCCAGAACCAGGGCTTGAACCCATATCCCCTGCATTGGCAGGCGGATTCTTAACCACTGTGCCACCAGGGAAGTACCACAACCCATATGTTTTTATTTTAGCCTTCCTAGTTTTATTTACCAAGGAATGAGGAGGATAGACGTTGGGTTTATTTGGGAGGTGGGACTCGGAATCAAGATGAATACAGAGGGCTTTCCAGCGTTTCATCCCATTTGATTATCCTCATATTTCCTTAAAGAATCTTTTACAAAGATGACCTGGAAGGACTTCCCTAGTGGCGCAGTGGTTAAGAATCCGCCTGCCAACGCAGGGAACACGGGTTCAATCCGTGGTCCAGGAGGATCCCACATGCCTGCGGAAGCCTGCATGCCTAGAGCTCATGCTGTGCAACAAGAGAAGCCAATGCAATGAGAAGCCCGTGCACTGCAACAAAGAGTAGCCCCTGCTCGCTGCAACTAGAGAAATCCCACGTGCAGCAATGAAGACCCAACACAGCCAAATAAATAAATAAATAAATAATAAAACCTTCATTAAAAAAAAAAGTAACACTGAAAAAAAAATGATGACCTGGAAAACCGAAATGGGCATATTTTTCAAAGTATAACCATATTCAGTGACAGTTACCTAACGTATCCACTTCTGTTTATGGGTTTTCTCATTCTCCTTCATACCTTGAGTTAGACTTCGTCCTTTAGCCTCAGCCAACATTAAATGGAACAATTGTTCTTCTTTAGGTTCCTGCACACCTCCAGAACAGTTGGGAGAGTTATTATCTAGAGATTTTAATGGTGACTGGTCTGCTTGCCTACATCATGAATTATATCATCGGGAAGAATAAAAACAGTCGCCTTGCTCAGGCCTGGTTTAACACTCATAGGGAGCTTTTGGAGAGCAACTTTACCTTAGTAGGTAAGTTAGGCTAATACAAGTCTAGCCACCTGTTTGAAAACTTTCTGGTAAGAACTGCTTATTCTGCTCAGTGTAAGCATCTAACTACTTTCATGGACTGCTGAAGAGGATGCTTTTTTTTCTTCTCTCAAGGATCCCTTTTTTGTTAGGTTTTGCATAATGAATAAATTGCATTCATGAAATAATTTTCTCACCTTTCATCAAACATTTGCTGTACAGCTTCAGATAGAATGAGACAATCAGTGTTATCAAAACAAGTTGATAAAAATCTAGCCAAAAGCAAAGAATTTTGACATTTTAGGTAGCTTGTAGCTTGATAAATGCTTTCAATTCATCTTTTAGAAATTGGAAGTCCTTCAAAATTCCTTCAGGTTTTAGGCACTTTAGTGTCAGACCCACTGTAGAGATGTACAAGATGTACACTGATACCTTAGAGGAAGTCCTGTAATGGTGTAGTGTAGGGGGTAAGGTAGACTCACTCACCTTCACTTCAGTTTGGCTTTAAACACTTTGTTTCCCTTTGATAGCAAGCAAGTATCCATCTCTTCTGCCCTTTAGCAGGAATGTGTACTATGTTGTGCTAGGTACTTTGCATACATTGTTTCTTATTTAATATTTAGAACAATACTGTCAGTTGGATATAGTTTCTGTTTTCCTAAGGAGGGAACTGAAGTCCAGAGAAGTGTTAAAATTTGTCTAAGCTGTTCAACTGCAACCATGATATTAGAACCTAGTCTACCTGCTCCCAAAGTCCATGCTGTCCACTGTACCATATACTATTTCAGTACTTTTTGACCTGGAAATTAGGAAAAAAATAAGCAGCCTTTAATGCCTTCTACTTCCCTTGGTGTGTTTTCATTTGGTGTGTCAGTCTGCTTTACCTTGTAAAGTTGGACACTTTTTTTTGTACATTTGGACACTTTTTTGTACATTAGTGAATTAAATGAAGAGAGGAAATTATTGGAATTTGAGCTTTTTGTAGCTCTTAATACCACTGTTATCATTTTGCTGCAGGAAAAACAAACTTGGATAAAGTTAAATGAAAGGAAACAGTGAGGGAGTGTTGAATAGTTAGTATTAATGGTATTTTTAATTCACTACATAGGTTTTTTTTTTTTTTTAACTTTTGGCAGAGACATTTAAACTGACTTTGCTCCATTTTGTACCTACTCTTGACATACTTATATTCCAAGCTGAATGTCGTTAACTAACAAGGACACACAAGTAATGCTAGAGTCCATAATTTTTTAATGGCAGCAATAAAGCATTTTAAAAGTAAAAGGAATAATGCCCACCTGTTGTAATCTATGTCTAAAGGAGAGTTCTATAAGATAGATAAGTATTGTTAACCTAAAGGTACCGTCAGTTTGGGGTCAGAGTAGAAGAGTGTGTGGTGATTAGGCCCCAACATTTCCAGTGAATCATGTTAATGGTTTTACCCCTAGGGGATGATGGAACTAACAAAGAAGCCACCAGCACAGGAAAGCTGAACCAGGAGAATGAGCACATTTACAACCTATGGTGTTCTGGTCGAGTGTGCTGTGAGGGGATGCTTATCCAGCTGAGGGTAAGTAGGGAATTTCTGGTACAGTGTATATCTTCCTTTCATTTTTTCCAGTGTGATCCCAAGTCCTGTAAGATCAGTGTCTCATTTTTTTCATGTTTGACTTAAAATGAGATCTAAAAATCATCTTTTGGGAATTCCTTGGTGGTCCAGTGGTTAAGACTCTGTGCTTCCACTGCAGGAGGCCCAGGTTCGATCCCTGGTCAGGGAACTAAGATCCTGCAAGCCATGTGGCACGGCCAAATAAGTAAATAAAAATCATCTTTTTTACTGACTGGCAAATGTAGAGTATATTTGATGAAGCATTTGAGTCCCCCTCCAACGTCTTCTCCTTATAGCAAACAGAAATTGCAATTGTTCTCTTGGGCTTTTTGTTTTTTAGTTCCTCAAGAGACAGGACTTACTGAATGTCCTGGCCCGGATGATGAGGCCAGTGAGTGATCAAGTGGTATGTATTCTTCCTGCTGGTTTTCTCTGTACAGATTGAATTCTTAACTTCTTAGAGCTTGTTCTATTTCTTGCCAGGATTATATTTGGACTTTCTAACAACTTGTGTCTCTTGCCCAAAAAATGGAACCTTTTCTATCTAGACAGATCATCTTCCACTCAGTGTGAAACTGGGGGTGGAGGTGCAGGTGGGTGTGAGGAGACATATGTGCTTTTTGTGGGGAAAGAGGTAATACTTTGTCACCAGGTAGATCAACAGAATCAACCTGGATGATGGAGGTAAAACAGTTGTCACAGACCATTTGCCCTCACATCTGACTCTGCTTTTGGTATCTGCTTTTATCTTTGGCAGTAGGCTGG
Source organism: Stenella coeruleoalba (assembly GCF_951394435.1). Lineage (NCBI taxonomy): Eukaryota > Metazoa > Chordata > Mammalia > Artiodactyla > Delphinidae > Stenella > Stenella coeruleoalba. Next base: position 46,529,306 of record NC_137165.1, on the reverse strand, counting down.
GTTTTTTTTCAAATATTTTTTGCCTCAAGTAATACATCTTGGACTGAATGAGTTCATAACACAATATGGAGACCTTATTGTTTGGTATACTTTCTTTCCTTTGTTAAATTAACATGTTAATCTGAAAATTGTGTCCTTCATTAGAAATGCCACATTCCCCCTCCCTTCATTCTTCCAGTAAATAATTGTGCTGACTCCCACTGCAGCAAGAAACAAAAATACATGAGACAGTCTTTTATATAAGCTAGTGGAACAAGAAATGTATGCATATATATCAAAATACAAAGTAGTATTTGGTTAATAAGTGCTATATTGGTAATATAATTAGGTACTTTTTATTGGATTGAAACTCAATTGTTATTTTAAAGGTCTTATTGTTAGTTGGAAACCTGTTTCTTTTATTTATTTTAATTTTTCTAATGTGGCTGCTGATGATTTAACCCACTAGTTTTTAGAGCCTCCTCAGTTAAAACTCAAAGGAGGAAGTTTTGCTGCATCTTCTGCCATCTTTTTGTAGAAATTATTCTTTAGAGTGTTGTGTTAATCATTTTCAGTTCTTTCCTGAGGTAGATTTAATCTTCTCTTTTCCTCTGAGCCAGCCAGCCTTTTACCTTTTTTGCTGTTTTGGGGGTTTTTTTCCCTGCAATGAAAAGCAGCCTCAACAAACATATGGGTTTTTTATATTTTTAAGCCTTTTTATGTGGGTTCTGCTTAAAAGAGCAGAAAACCTTTCTTTAGCAGCTGACATCTTGCCAGATCTTTGCCATATTTCCCTTCATTAACATTTCCCTTCTTCCACATATATACTGGTAAATTTTGACCCAAACTTCTAAAGATATAGTTAATAAGACAAATAGGGCCATGTTTTATCATACCAGACTCTTTAGGCTATAACTTTATCTCTCTGGCCCAATGTCGAGTATTCAAAACTGTTTAACCTGCCTCTGGGGTGTTTCCAACACCAACAACCAATTCTCTGATTCTCCAGATACCAGTTGGGTGTCCAACAATTCAATTCAATTCTGATACTATCTACTTGGAGTTAATGCCAGATCCCACAAGTTAAAAAGTCTCATTCCCACAAGATTGCCCACACTTCAGATGCCAGTTGCAGGCCCCGGGCCACCGTACTTCTGACTGCCCAGCTATAAATCTAGAGTTCCCACAGCCCTCCCCTCAGATTCAATAATTTTCTAGAATAGCTCAGAGAACTCAGGAAAACACTTTACTTACATTTACCAGTTTATTGTAAAGACTGCAATTCAGGAACAGCCAAATGGAAGAGAGGCATGGGGGTGGGGTGGTGCACAGAGCTTCCATGCCTCTAGAGCTTGGGCCCCTCTTCATAGGGTCATTTAGGCTGTTGGCAGAATTCAGTTCCCTGTGGTTGCAAGTTCCTATTTTCCTGCTAGTTGTCGCTGGGAACTGCTCTTAGCTCCTAGAGGCCATTCTCCGGTCCTTGCCACGTGGTTCCCCTCCACCCCATAGCCCTTTCACACTTTCACTCTTTCTTCAAGTAGGGTCCAGTCCCTTTTGAGGACTCACTTGATTAGGTCAGTCCACCCAGGATAGTGTCCCTTTTGATTAACTGAAAGTCACCTGATTAGGGACCATCTGCCATGTAACACAGCATAATCATGGTAATGATAATACCATCACATTCATAAGTCCTGCTCACATTCGAGGGGAGGATGTATACACCAGCAGGCAGGCATATTGGGGGCTGTCTTAGAAATCTGCCTATCACAGAACCTAACAGGTGAGTTTTGTTGTTTTTTTTTTAAAGCAAATAAAAGTAACCATGAATGATGAAGATATGGATACCTATGTGTTTGCTGTTGGTACTCGGAAAGCCTTGGTACGACTACAGAAAGAGATGCAGGATCTGGTATGTCAGGTTCTTTTTCAAATAATATGTGGAAACTGTGCCTCTTTATTACATAAATGTTTGACTTCAGAGCATAAAGTAATTATATCACTTGAACAGTTGTATCACTTTGAAATAGGTCAGTACATATTCTCTTGAGAAAAAAAATCCTTGTGCATAATAAAATATCATGTCTTACTTTCAACTACGTCTTCCTCTAGAGTGAGTTTTGTAGTGACAAACCTAAGTCTGGAGCGAAGTATGGACTGCCTGACTCCTTGGCCATCCTGTCAGAGATGGGAGAAGTCACAGAGGGAATGATGGATACAAAGGTAAATACAATAGAAGACATACATTTGTAGACCATTTACGGGGCAGTCTCCCTGAAAGTTACACTGTACAAATTCTTCATTTTATCTTCCTTTCCCACACAACCGGTAAAATACTTTCTTTAAACAATAGATTCACTTGTCAAAAAGACAGTTTTATTAGTCAAGAAATTCTCTCTAAATCAAGAACAAATTGTCCCTAGGATTGCCAATGGCTTTCAGGTTTTTTGAAAAAGGACTACTACTTTAATCCTTATCACCATGTCATTTAGTACGTTTGTTAAAGTTTCAGTTTGTGTAGAAGACAGGTATATAAAGAGCTATTTTTTTCCTATTGGTTATGTATGGTAACAGCACATCTTAGTATCATAAAAATATAGGATAGCTCAAAGACAGTTCTAAATGTAAGTTCTGGGTGATGTGGTTGTGAAGAATTCCTAAAATTATTTTAGATTTTATGTTCATGCTTTCACTCGTATTTTGAACACTATTTTGAGATATATTTTCAGCTGCTCAATTTTGATCATTGGTGTGACTAAAGAAGGGCAGTAGTTTCATCATAGGGAGAGTCCTTATTTAAATTTAATTTTTTTTAAGCTTTAGCCTTCATCATGTGCAAAAGTAAGGAGGATTAAAGAGTGAATATCTATGAAAAAAGAAGTGCATCAAACCTACTTTAAAAAAAATAATTTTCTTTTCTTATTTCAGATGGTTCACTTTCTTACACACTATGCTGACAAGATTGAATCCGTTCATTTTTCAGACCAGTTCTCTGGTCCAAAAATTATGCAAGAGTACGTATGAAATAAAAATATTGAAATCAGTTTTCTTCACTAGCTTTCTGTGTTGAAACACCTGCAAGGTGCTTCTGCAATTTCCCTTCCCAAATGAGTGAGGGAAGTTGGTGACAGCATCCAAGTTTTCCTTTGCTTTGACTGCATGCATCGTGAAGGTAATTGAAAACCTATGGGGGACAATCAAATAAGCCTCCCCAGTTTGCAATTGTCACCGCATGTATGCATCACCCACTCAGTGAGGTAAATGAGAATCTAACAGAATGGCTAATACTAAGAAAATACAATTGGTAGTCTCTGTCCTTTGTAGTCTAGGATGGTTGTTTTTTGGGGATTTTTTTCCTTTTTAATTTATGATGTGAATCTGTGACGTTTGATTTGTGTTTGATTGCAGGTGTATGCATTTTGTAATTCATGGCCTTTTCCGGCTTTCTACTTTGAATGGTTGAGTGATTATATTCTTTCTAGTGTATTATCAGACACCCTTGATGCCCGTAAAGTTTCTGGCTTTATAGTAATGTTGTTCGAATGTAAATATTCAGGGTTTGAATTTGCTGTTTGATTTCACATCCTGTTGCAGGAGAGCGTATTTAAGTTTACCCTTGGTGTAGAATTGGTTCTGACCTAAATTTTTGGCTAAGGACTGTGGAGTTGAATACAGTTAAAAGCCAATTTGAATTTTAATTTTGTGTCAAAATCACTAAGGTAATCAAAATTACTTATGCCTCTCGATGGTGTTGCATCATCCTTGCCTTGCTGAACTCAGTAATAATGCTTTGGACAAAGTATCACATTGCGGCATTCATGGAGCATTTTGTGTGTGGGGGGAGGTGTGGAGGGTTGAAAGTCAAAGATTGCAAGAGGATTCTTTGAAGAGTCAGAACTAAATTATATATGCTATAGTAGATTATTTCTCAACTTATTCTGAGCCTGACTCAAAAATAAGATCCTTCATCATAGGAAGATAGATGAAGAGTTAGAAATAAAACATAAAAATCCATCAAAATAGGGCTTCCCTGGTGGCGCAGTGGTTGAGAATCTGCCAGCTAATGCAGGGGACACGGGTTCGAGCCCTGGTCTGGGAGGATCCCACATGCCGTGGAGCAACTAGGCCCGTGAGCCACAACTACTGAGCCTGCGCGTCTGGAGCTTGTGCTCCGCAACAAGAGAGGCCGCGATAGGCGATAGTGAGAGGCCCGCGCACCGCGATGAAGAGTGGCCCCCACTTGCCACAACTAGAGAAAGCCCTCGCACAGAAACGAAGACCCAACACAGCAAAAATTAATTAATTAATTAATAAACTCCTACCCCCAACATCTAAAAAAAATAAAAATAAAAATAAATAAAAGGTTATTTAAAATATGGGCCGCATACTTAAATACAGGCTCATTTCTGGCTCCCCAGGTGAGATGGAATTATCCTGCCTGGAGGGGACATCACTGGAGGTGTTGAAGGATAGGATAAAGATACTTGGGAATGCATCCATCGGATAGACGAGTGGACCAGATGACCTGTAAAGCTCCTTCGGGCTCTGAGACTGTGTTTAACTTGGGGATGCCAAGCCAAATACTGTGCTGATTATCTGCACAGTTATCTGTTCATTTAAGTGAATTGGGTGACTTATGTGCATGGAAAGTAACTCTCTCTTGCGTTCCTTCTAAATAGCTCTTTCTTTTATGACAGGGAAGGTCAGCCTTTAAAGCTACCTGACACTAAGAGGACACTGTTGTTTACATTTAATGGTAAGTGTTCTGTGTCCTGTCTGAGTTGTTTGTTTTCTGTGAGATGATCTTAAGGAGAGTATTGTTTCTTTCTAAACAATAGCTATAAAAAACTACATTAAAACTAACCCCAGGGACTTCCCTGGCGGTCCAGTGGTTAAGACTTTGCTTTCCAATTCAGGGGGTGCTGGTTCGATCCCTGTTTAGGGAGCTAAGATCCCACATGCCTTGCGGCCAAAAAACCCAAAACATAATAACAGATTCAATATTGTGACTAATTCAGTAAAGACTTAAAAAAATGGTCCACATCAAAAAGAAAATCTTTAAAAAAAAAAACCTCATGCCAGCTTATTGGTTTTTTGATTTCTTCAGTAAGAGATCCTTTTATATATTTTAATTTCTATTTTCTGCTGTATTTTAGCTGCCTAAGAAATTTGGAGAAAGGAGCCTATTAATACAAAAAGAAAAAAAAATTAATACAAGAAGTATGAATGCTGCCATTAACTCAATAGGAAAATGGTTTTGTTTTCCAGTGCCTGGCTCAGGTAACACTTACCCAAAGGATATGGAGGCTTTACTACCCCTGATGAACATGGTGATTTATTCTATTGATAAAGCCAAAAAGTTTCGACTCAACAGAGAAGTAAGACCTGCAGCCTTAAGTTGGAGGCTTTTATTGTGTTTTTCCCCCCAAGGGGCGGTGGGGAGGGGGCCCAGCTTTCGATTATTTCAGTGATTTTATCTTTGCTAGTTGACTTAAAAGTGCTACATGGGAGTGGTTTTATGAAAGAATATTAAATGGGATTTTGTATCTGTTTGGATTGAAATGGATTTCTTATGAATTGCTTTGTTTCCTGGGGAAAGGGCAAACAAAAAGCAGACAAGAACCGAGCTCGAGTGGAGGAGAACTTCCTGAAGCTGACGCATGTGCAAAGACAGGAAGCTGCCCAGTCTCGGCGTGAGGAGAAGAAAAGAGCAGAGAAGGAGCGAATCATGAATGAGGAAGATCCTGAGAAACAGCGCAGGCTGGAGGTAAGACAAACTTTTCTTATCACTGGGGTAAAACTCAGATTTATAAGAATGCCTATTTGCGCCATATTGGCTGTTAAGGTAATTCTGTGTAGGAATGTACACAGGCTGAAAGCTTAGCATTTTCTCAGCACTTGGGACAATTGATAGCGCTGTAAAAAAAAGAATAATCCTTCCTGTTCAAACCATGTTAGATTGAACCTCAATCCTGGAGAATGATATGAATTATCCTGTTCCCCCAGCATAGGCCCTTTTTGAAAGTTCCACTATCATCTTTCAAGCCAAACACATACTAAGGTAGAAAGAAATTTGGAATTTTAATAGAAGCCAGGACATGTGCCCTATGGTCCACATAAACTTGTTTTATAAAAATTTTATTTTGACTATAGAATTAGAGAATTCTAATATTTTTTCTTTGTATTTTGTTTTCTATTTTGTACATAAGTAGAATCTCAAACTCAAGAGCTTTAATAAGGCTGTAGTCTGTTATGTTTCAAACATCAGCATGTTCTCATGTTTTGTGAAGTAAGATGCTGCAGTCCAGCTCTAAAATTTTAAACCTTGTAAATGCTGATCAAAAAAGAGGAGAACAAAGTTCTGGGAAATGTGAATTTTAATGTGAATAACCTCAAGAATTGAAGAAAATTCTTGTAAGTGGAGGAGGCAAGCTGCCAAGAAAAAGTGAGCCCCTGGACTTCCCTGGTGGCGCAGTGGTTAAGAATCCACCTGCCAGTGCAGGGGGCACGGGTTTGAGCCCTGGTCCAGGAAGATCCCACATGCCCCGGAGCAACCAAGCCTGTGCGCCACAACTACTAGAAGCCTGCGCGCCGAGAGCCCGTGCTCTGCAACAAGAGAAGCCACCGCAATGAGAAGCCCGCGCACCTCAACAAAGAGTAGCCCCCAGTCCCCGCAACTAGAGAAAGTCCACGCGCAGCAACGAAGACCCAACACAGCCAAAAATAAATAAATTAATTTTTAAAAAAGAAAAAAAAAAGTGAGCCCCTGTGTGGCACTTTAGTTGCTGGTAGAGTCGTTAATGCTGTTGAGTGAAGTGCCCAGAGTACCACAGCCCTCCTCTCATCCTTTCTCATCAGTCTTTGGTTTGGTTTGGTTTGGTTTGGTTTAGTTGATGGGTATTTTTCCCCTGAAAATAGAGCTCTGTGTTTATGCAATCTTCTTTATAAATATAAATGGCTTTTTAACAGATATACAGGAAGAATCTACATGGACTCATTAATAGATAATGCCTTTCATTTTTCTATGAAAAAAAAGTTCTCCAGTTATTTCTAGAGTTTGAAACTATAGTAGGTTTAAGTAAAAGAGGGGCCCAGAACTTAAGTCAGATTGTAAGTTGCTTGTGGGTGTAAACCATGTATTTTTTTTTAGAACCACCACTTTATAGTATCTAGGCCTAGGTACCTTGTAAAAAGATCCAGTGAATTAAATGGGAAAGGAGCCAAACAAAACACAAAAAACCCTATAGTGAATTTCTGGCTTGAATGGCTCATTTATACCAATGATCTGGACCTTCCTGCCACTACTGGTAGAGCCTTGTTTTGTTTTGTTACATATTTAATTTGAAAAGTATAGAGAAACATATACACAGACATTAAAATTAACCTTAATTCTACCATGTAAGAACAATGTAACATAATCCTTCAGTTCCCATCCCTAAAACCAACCACTGTTAATACTATATAGTTTATTTAGTCCCTCAACTGTGTATATTCAGTGTACTTATTTCATTTCTTAATGTAGATCATCTTATAAACTTTTTATATTAAAAATATAGCAATCTTTCAAGAAAGTGTCTTTCCATATTCTTTTTTTTTTTTTTTTTTTTTTTTTTTGCGGTACGCGGGCCTCTCACTGTTGTGGCCTCTCCCGTTGCGGAGCACAGCCTCCGAACGCGCACGTGCAGGCTCAGTGGCCACGGCTCACGGGCCCAGCCGCTCCGCGGCATGTGGGATCCTCCCGGACCGGAGCATGAACCCATGTCCCCTGCATCAGCAGGCGGACTCTCAACCACTGCGCCACCAGGGAAGCCCCAGCAATTCTTATAACTATCTTCTGGAACGTTATTTGTGATGCTAGCCTAAATAGTATAGGCAGTATTCTAGTTTTGACTTCTTTTTAAACAAGTACTGAAATCTTAGTTTGCATTCCCTCTTTCTCTCTAGGAAGCTGCCTTGAGGCGTGAGCAAAAGAAATTGGAGAAGAAGCAAATGAAAATGAAACAAATCAAAGTGAAAGCCATGTAAAGTCATCCAAGAGATCTGAGTCCTTATGCCACCTGTAAGCTCTGAATTCACAGGAAACAAAAAATACCAGTTCATTTCTTATCTTAAAGTTTCCCAGTGACTGAGAAATCCTTATTTCATCATGTGTTCTGTTTTTGGTTTGGAGTTTTACAAAGGTCATAGATACATTGGAAGGACTCTGTTACAGTAATTTTCTTCCAGATAATCAAATTATTTTGATTATTTTATAAAAGGAATAATATATGAAATCTGTGTAGTTTCAAAACATCTTAAAAATTATAACATGAATCAGTACTTTTAGTGCTTGATATTTGAAGAAATATCATGAAATTTATAGATATATAATTAGATTGTTGCTTTTTGTTTAAACTAGGCAGTTGAAATGGCTATGAAGACTGACTCTAAACCAAGATTCCACAGATAACTATTGGAATTGCACAATAAACATTGCTTGGTGTTCTCTTCTGTGTCTACATTAAACTTGTAAAAAAATAAAATTCAGAACACTATATGTGGTGTTGAGATTTCAGGGACTCAACAGTCTAGTTCAGTATATGTTTATAGGTGGGAGGTGCTGATGGCAGTATGATAGGATATCTGTAGGCTTTAGGATACTTACATGTATGTGGAAAATTCTAGGGATAGATAATACAGGAGCACGGTTTCCTCCTTACCTGATACCATGAGCTAATGACAATGTGAATGCTGTATTTTAAGTGGTTGTATGTTTTCTTGAGTAACAAATGCATGAAAAATTAACTGCTTCACCTAGATGAGATCAGTGGTCTATGTGAAGTCACAAAAGTTTTCCTTCTTGGTCGCTGCAACGTATGGGATGTTCACGGAGAAGCTCTGTTCTCTGTGTTATGGCCATATCCCTTTGCTTCTCCTTCTGCTTTTATCTCTTCCACAGTTGAGGCTGGGTATATTCTTTCAAAGAAATAGCCATGAATATGCATAAACATACTTTTAAAAATGAACTTTCCTAGACTATTGAGAGTTCCTTCTGCCTCTTGAGGAAGGAACTCTTGGGGGAGAGGCCCATCTACCTGCACAAGCATTTAGCTTGTTCAGATCTCTGCATTTTATAAATGCTTCCTACTAAGAAAGCATTTTTTAAGTCACTGCTTGTACCAGGTAATTTTTGCTGGGGATGGGAAGGGGTTGGGTTTTTTGTGGGAGAGGGGTGGGTGGGTATTTTTTGTTGATGCTTTATGTGCAGGTGTGTTCTGAGGCAATAACAAGTTGCTGTGAAAACAGCATGTGCTGCTGCCTTTGTAACTGCATGGAAACTTTTCACATGGGTTTTTCTCTAGGTTAATGCAGAAATGTATAAACTGGGAGATGCAAATGTAATATTTTTTTTAACAGTTCATGAAATTAAGTTATTAAAATAACAAAATTTAATTACCTTAATGCTATATAATTCTAGAATTAGCCTTGTTTTACAAACCTTTAACCTGCATTTTAGAAATCAAAGTTGGTATGCTTAGCTATCTTTTGATTAATAAAAGCTTTCTTAAAGTCCCACACATTTGGACCATGGCAGCTAATTTTGTAATTTAAGCATTCGTATGAACTACCTATGGACATATATTAAACTAATTGACAAAAGTCTCAGAGTGCCGCCTTTACTTTTCTGGGGTTGCCCTACAAGAGTATAAGCCCATAGTTGTTACCAGTTTTTGGTGTTTTGTTTTGTTTTTGGCTGTGCTGCACGGCTTACGGGATCTTGGTTCCCCAACGAGGGATCAAACCCGAGCCCTCGGCAGTGAAAGCGTGGAGTCCTAACCTCTGGACCACCAGGGAATTCCCACTAGTTAATTAATGTTTTATATTTTTAGAGCCCCATTATGTCATTGATGGGCTTCTCCCCAAAGTCCCCCACTAGAGTTAAGACACCATTGTCTCTCCTATGACTGAGAGGACAAAGAGAGGAGACTGTTGTTGACTGTCACACGTTGGAAAACCTGTCTTGTCCTCCAGTATTGTCTGCATTGCCTGGGCACTTAGCAATACCACAACAAGTGCTGGACTGGAAGATAAAGACTTGGCCTTTAGTGCCAGCAAAACCAGTTACCAATCCTTTGACTTTGGGCAGGTCATTAACCTCTTTGAGTCTCTGTTCTGATCTTCCTTCTACAAAGTAAGGGAAGTAATTATTTTCTCTACCTATCTCACATTAGGTCAACACTAAGAGGTAATATGTGTAAAATTCTCCTGTAAATGGTAGCACTTCAAAAAATGTATCATCTAGGCCTATTCTCCAAGTGGTGTATTTTTGCTTTATTCTGTTTTGCTTTTCTTTCTCTCAGTGAAAACCAAGCAGATCCTTCCAGAGTTCTCTAACTTTATCTGCAAAACTCGACAGGGTATTATTGGGGCAGGGGGGGGGGTATAGTTTACAATTCTGTTTCCTTAATAATAGAAACTTTCCTTGTCAGGCACCAGATGTGAAACTCTTTTCTTTAGATGGAACTTAGACCAAAGAAAAACATTAATTGGCTTTCTCATTCCACCCATCCAATAGGAATTGGAAACGTGAAAATTACTTAGAGCAGTGTTGTACAAGGATCTAGTTTTGGTGTGAGGGATGAAATACTGTACTTAATCACCCCAGATTCTCTTTCCTTACTGTTCCTGGCTCCATGAATTCAAATTCATGCTTTGAATTATTTGAAAGCATGTAAGAGGGAGAAGACAGTTATACCCGTAAGAGTGGCTTCTGTTACACACTACTAAAACAATAGTGAAAATATTTTCTCAGTTTCTGGAGTTTGGTGATGGGCTAAAGATTTATTTGCATTTGGAAAAAAAGTGTAATGTTTTTATCTGTGTACAAGTTGAATGCCATCTTCTCAGCTCTGTGAACTGAGAAATAATACCAATTTCAGAAGAAAGTTTTTTTGTTTTGTTTTTTTTTCCCTGAAAGGGAGAACTTTGTGTCTACTACTATTCTGCTCTTAATGGCTATTATTAGGTTATATTTTCATCTTTTAAAATTAATTGTCCTCTTTAATTTCACCTATTTTGCTTTTCCAAATAGTGTAACTTTTATTTATGTAAAAGACACCCAGGCCTTTTAAAATATTTAGTTCCATGGGAGTTATTTGGAGATCAGATAATATCATATCCGCCTAGGTTGTTTGTTGTATCAACTTTGCTTTCCTATCACATTTCCAACTTAAATGCTTAAATAGCTTTCTTTTGCCTCTTTTTCTTGCATGTTAACTGCATCACTTAGCAAGGTTGTAGCAAAGCTAGAATTGAAGCTATTTTCTGCTTCAGGAAAGAGCCCTGGGTTTGTGGGTAGGGACCCAGGTGCTGTCCTAGTGCTGTAACAAGTCTCTTTCCTTATCTATAAGTGGGCATCATCTACTCTGCCCTTTCTAAAATGCCTTTTCAGAGGATATTAGATAACATGCATAAAGTGCTTTGACATATAAAATGCTCTATAAATTAAATAATCCTGCTCAACTTGTTAAACTACACATTGTAAGCATTTCTAGCTCTCACTTGAGTATTCTAGGCAATTAGTTTTACCTTTCTCACAGTTAATTTATGGGGTATCTTAAAGAGGGCAGTGCACTCCGGGTGCTCAGAGTTAAAACAAAATAGCCAGGATCTTCAGTCCATCTCCATTCCTCCAGGCTTCAAGCAAGTTTCAGAAGGTTCCAGAAATCTTGGAGAGTCCCAGCCCTTATGATCCAGAAGTGAAAAGGAATAGGGAGTTTGTACATCCTGTGACTCAAGTCAAAAGCAAAGCAAGGAGAAACTGAGTTTGTAAACTCTCAAAATTGACCTTTCATGACACCAGTTTTCTAAGTTATCTGGATTTTGGAGGCCCTTTTGTAAGGAAATTTGCTCCCTGAAACAGAGTCTAGGCCAAAAGTTTCTCAAAATATCTTTTGTGGGCAGTCCTGAAGATGATGAGATCTCTTAGCCCCCTTGACCAACTGACATCCAGTTAGAAAATGACATAGCTACTGGGCTGGACAGAACAAATGAGAAGTACTTACGTGTTTAAACTCCCCATTGTGGTGGCTGCATCAAGTCTGGCATCTTTCAGGCACTGACTCCTCTAGTATCCTTGATTCCCAAGACCACATGTGAAGAAGGTCTTTTCAAGAGAACATCGCAGGGGACGTCCCTGGTGGCACAGTGGTTAAGAATCCACCTGCCAATGCAGGGGACGCAGGTCCGATCCCTGGCCCTGGAGGATCCCATACTCTGCGGAGCAACTAAGCCCATGCGCCACAACTACTGAGCCTGCGCTCTAGAGCCCACGAGCAACAACTACTGAGCCCATGTGCCACAACTATCGAAGCCCACCTGCCTAGAGCCCGTGCTCCGCAACGAGAAGCCACCGCAATGAGGAGCCCAGGCACTGCAATGAAGAATAGCCCCCCCTCGCCGCGCACAGGAACGAAGACCCAACGCAGCCAAAAATAAATAAATAAAAATAAAGTAATTCAAAATAAAAAATTGCAGGGATTTTACTTCAATTTCTGCTACTATCTTGCTTTGTCCATTTACCGAGTTTGCAGCTAGTATCTTATTTGATGACAGAATAGTGAGGATACTGTTTTGGAATGTTAAAGCACTAGATAAGAGCAAAGTGATGTGTGTAAAATTCAGTGAGATCCTGAGATGCACTGGCAGAGTTCACATTCAGTTTCGGCATCAAATTTCCATCGGTCCCTGTTTGAATGGAGCGAACTTCTTTCCCATCGTGGAAGTGAGACCAGTATAAATCCGTGTCAAGGGTCGTAGCTGGCAAGGGCGAGTGTTCATTACTTGATGGCGTATATCCAGTTTTGGATCTAGACCACCCCACCCCCGTGGGCGGAGTAAGTCACTGAAAAAAAGAAAAAAAAAAAAAAGCAGTGTCGGGGGCTTCCCTGGTGGCGCAGTGGTTGAGAGTCCGCCTGCCGATGCAGGGGACACGGGTTCGTGCCCCAGTCCGGGAAGATCCCACATGCCGCGGAGCGGCTGGCCCCGTGAGCCATGGCCGCTGAGCCTGCGCGTCCGGAGGCTGTTCTCCGCAACGGGAAAGGCCACAACAGTGAGAGGCCCGCGTACCGCAAAAAAAAGAAAAAAATCAGTGTCGCAGAAGGAAGCCTTGCTCCATCCCTTACTGCTTCATCCTTTCTCAAGCCCTGCATGCCTTGGCTTAGGCTAACTTCCCCAGCAAGGCAAACCTGACAGTTTTCTGCAAACAGAACATGTCTCTCAGAGTTGTGGGTAAGGAAGGATCCAGGAACAAAAATGTCCAGAGGGGGAAAAAAAGATAGTTGAGATATTTTCCTCCTTTTACCTAAGGTGGCACAGAGAAAGGGTGGGATTCCCCTTTGTAGCTTGTCAGTCTTGTGCCCGAGAGGCCAAAGTGAGGGGCATTTGAGATATCTTCAAGGAAACTGCGAGACTGATTTTCCCACTGAAGTCCTACCACACGAAAAAAAGAAGTTTAAAGTACTCAAAGTAGCCAAGTCAGCAGACAGTGTTGGTTTGCCTTATTCTAGTCCCCTTGACTCTACATTACTGAAATCATCCCACTGCCTTCCTGTTTCGGGGATGGAGGCTCTGGAGAGCCCTTTTCGGACCCCGAAGGCCACACCGACGACAAGCTAGGTCTTTGGCTTCCACACGCGGGGGGGAAACGTGTCCCCTCCGTTGGAGACCGAATGCCCTCAGGTATGCGCAGCGCGTAATGAGGTAACTCAGCACTGGAAAACCGCTCTCTGAGAGGCCGCTGCTGAGGGCCGGCCGCACCAGCAGAGATGCGGAAACCAGGAAGAACTTCCCCACCTGCCGGGCCTAGCGGGCCGGGGCGGGCCGGGGCGGGCCGGGGCGGGCCTTCCTCTCCGGCGCGGGGCGGGGCGGGGCGCGGCGGGGCGGGCGGGGCGGGGCGGGGCGGGGCGGGGCGGTTCTCTACCAGCCCTCCCTGGGTCCCTCTACTGCGCATGGCACGTTGCGTACCTCCCTCCCAGCAACTGGCCTGGCGGCAACGCGGCCTTAAACCAAGGAGGCGGAGCTGAGATTGGGTCGAGACTGCTTGCTAACTCCAGGACCAGGTACCGGGCTGGCGGGGCCGCCTGGTGCGCTCCAGGGAACGGTCCCTCCTGCCCTGACGCCGATTCCATCTCCTCGGGGGCGGGCCTCCGGCAGAGCGGCCATCCTAAGCCCCCCCTCGCCTTCTACGGGCCCCTTTTCACCCGAATTCTCGATTCCCGCGATGAGGGGCTGCAGCCCGAGAGCAGAATAGGCTTGGGCCTGGCCCGGAGACACCGGAGCAGAGTTGCCGGGCTCCCTCTCCTCTTCCCCCCTCATTTTCAGGTGGGAAACCTGGGGCCCAGGTGGCAATTTGTCCTGATCTAGCAAAGAGGAGGCATATCCTAGGCTGCCTTCTCCCCGCATCCCCCCACCACATCCCCATCTCATCCCAGGCTGGATAGCCAGGGGGTCAGGCCCTCGTAAGAACAGAGATCAGGTACTCCCTGAATCAGCCTAAACAGAGCTTCTGACTGTCTCGTTTTCCAAAATGTTTAAGTGCTCACAGTAGATTGGGGTGGAGATGAGGGGCGGGGGTAGGGAGGTGAGCGAGAGAGAAGGGGTGTGGTTAAATAAAATTGTTCAAGTTTTCAGGAAATGGGGAACTAACTTCTATGCCCAGCCTTCTGCTAAGATATCCTAGTATATTCTAACTTGACTTCTCCCAAAAGAGCAAAAGCCGTTCGAATTGATTCTTTCCTTATTGTAATATCTGTTGGGGTAGAACCGTATTCCAATATGTATTTGTGGCATTAAAACAGTTTTTCATTGATTGATGGATACTTTTCTTTAGAGACCCCCGAGACTGTTTCTTGTCCCTGAGAGTTGAAGAAACCAAATCTTTCCTGATTTTCAAATCTCCTCAGGCCAGGAGCCTATTCAGCCATATGTTAGTGCTGAACGGGTTAAATCTGTTGCCCCACCCCCACCCTTTAACTAGGTTTCTTAGAGGTACTGTGGCGCAAATGCAGTGTTTATAGTTGTCATCGCAGACATGGAGGAAGTTTAGAAAACCAGTGACAAAAATAGGGAAAAAAGGAAAAATCAAAGTAAATGAACTCCTGTCTATACCACTTGGCATCTGGTCAACCTCAATGTCCAATCAGGTGATGCTTTTTCAGTCATTATATCTTTGCACACACAGTCTTGACACTTCTCCCTAAGCTTCTCTATTATCACTCATGGTTTCTAGAGCACAGGCTTTGGAACAGACCTGATCAGTCCTCCACCACTTGCCTGTGTAACTTTGTTTTTTTTGTTTGCGTGTTTTTTATTTTTTGGCCATACCACACAGCTTGTGGGATCTTAGTTCCCCAGCCAGGGATCGAACCTGCAGTAGAAGTGTGGAATCTTAACCACTGGATCACCAGGGAAGTCCCATGCCTGTGTAACTTTGGGCATTTAACCTCTCTGAGTCTTAATTTCCTGATCTGTGAAACGAGGATCTATAATACTTGCTGTGAGCTGATCTCCATGAAGCATTTAGCACAGATCCTGGCACATACTAAGTTCACATAAGTGTCTGCTGCTTTTATTATTTTTACCATTATTAAGTTAACAGATACAGGAGTGCCAATATTAAGTGTTGGTCACAGTAGCCCCTGGGAATGCAACAGTGAATGAAATGCGTTCCCTGCCTTGACAGAGTCTCTCTTCTAGTGGAGGAAACTGATAAATAGGCAATTAAGAGAGTGGTAGGTATAAGGGTTGAATACAGAGGCCAGACATCTAACATGGGTAGGGAGGGGCGGTCAGGGAGGACTTCCTGTAGCACAGGACACCTGAGATGAGTAGTGAAGGACAGGTAAAAGTTAACAGATTGGGAGAGTGTTAGTGGTCCACAAGGGGAAGCAGGATCGTTAAAGTTTTTCTTTGGGTTCCACTTCCTACCTGCCTTTCAAGCTGCATGTCCTAAATATGGACCTATTCCAAGGCTTACTTCCCAGCTCTCTGCTTTTCTCTCACCATTTTCCTCTTTAGTGAATTTTTGTCGCCCATATAGCTTTAACTGCTAACTTCCAAGTCCACATAGCCATCTCTAACCCCTCTTTTACGCATCAGTCTTTTCAGTACTTCTCTAACTGAATGCTATTTCTACTTGGGATATATAACTGTTTTCTCAACCTCAGGATGACCTAAAAACTCAAACTCATCTTTCCACCAAAACTTCCATCTCTGAGCTTTCCCATTTTGTCTTTGACACGCTACTCTTTTCCCAGTTACTTGGGCACACACAAAAAAAGTCGGAGTCATCAGAGTTGTTCACAGTTAGAATGGGTTCCCTGATTAGGTAGTGAGTCTCTGGCATGAGAAGTTTTCAAGCAGAGACTAGATAACCTTATATTCAGGAGTTTTTTTTGTTTTGTTTTGTTTTTTTGCGGTTCGCGGGCCTCTCACTGTTGTGGCCTCTCCCGTTGCGGAGCACAGGCTCCGGACGCGCAGGCTCAGTGGCCATGGCTCACGGGCCCAGCCGCTCCGCGGCATGTGGGATCCTCCCGGACTGGGGCACAACCCACTTCCCCTGCATCGGCAGGTGGACTCTCAACCACTGCACCACCAGGGAAGCCCCAGGAGTTTTTAAAAGCAGTTCTTCCAAAGGGTGGAGGATAGGCTCGATGACTTATGGTGTACTTACTAACTAAATTTCTTTATTTTTCCTTCTCCCTATCCATCTATTTCTTAATATTCCCTCTGCCACAGGCTCTTATCACCACAGATGTGGTCCAGTATAATTGTATTCTAACTGGCATTCCTTTTCTGGGTTATTTTCACCTCCCCCTCTCCCATCGTTTTGCAGATTAATATTCCTTAGAATGTTCCTTAGAACAAGGCTTCTCAAATGTCAATATGATGGTCCACAGATCAGCAACATTACCATCATATGGGAGCTTGTTAGAACTACCAGGCCCCACTTCAGACCTTCTGAATCAAAATCCGCATTTTAACAAGATCCCCAAGTGATTTACATGCACAATAAAGTTTGAGAGACACTACTGTAGACCACTGTTCTGTGTTTGTCACCTTTCTGTTCAAAACCTACAGTGGCTTCCTGCTGCCTGCTGAATAAGATCCGTGAGCTAGCATGCACTTAAGGCCTGTTAATTGTTCTCATATGTGTGGAGTTCTGCTTCTGTAACCGCCCTCACATTAATTGGAGAGTATATGCAAAGTGCTGAAATACTGCTCGGCACATTTGGTCAGTCCTTCAGTATTACTGAGTGCCTCCTCTGTGCTAGGCGCTACTCTAGAAACCAGGAGATACACCTGTGGATATGTAAGCACTAAATAATCAGCAGCTAATACTATTTTATGCTTGGAATTCCCATTTTCTTTAAGTCCTGTTTGACATTCAAGCCCCACCTCTTCAATGAAACTATCCAGGTCCACCTAGCTAACTGTAATCTTTCCCTTTGCTGAACTTCATAAAGTGTTGCCCATTTCTACTTTTGCATTCCCCAGACCTGCTGAATTAAAATCTTTGGAGGTGGGAGTTTGGGCGGGCATCCATAGATTTTTCTAACAACACAAATGAATTTGAAACACATCCTGATTTGGGAACCAGTGGTTCAGATCATTAGAGAAGCTGTTGAAGTGGCAGCCTAGAACCAGTTCTTGGGTCTCTCCAATTGGGCAGTTATATTTGTTTATACAGTGTTTTGGAATTGACTTTATTTTCTATTTCCAGAGCATAGATAATTCCTTCTGAGGATAAAAATCATCTCTTTATCTACATTAATATTCTCTTTCCTTTCTGTTGTAGACTACAGATGGACGTGGATGTTGTCTTCTCTTAAATTTCTTTGGCTTGATGCTTTGTGTTTAATGTTATTAGACAATGTGCATTCTAATAATCTTTTTTTCCCAAATTCAATCTATATTTTTACTATTTCGTAGCAGGATAAATTATTCTCAGCATGGTGGGGTGGGGCTTCTATACGATCAGTGTTGGGGTGAGAATAAATGCAATTTGGTAAAAATCTATAGATGATTTTGAAAGGCCTCCTCACTCCCCTGGATTGAAAACCATTGCTTCGCTTTCTCTGAAGCTGTTCTAAGGACTTTTAGATTCTGTGTACCACACTAAGTCCCCACCCCCATTGCCGTACCACTGCCACAACCCCTCACAACCCTACCCTACCTTAAAGAAAGGAGGGAAATGTGGCAGGGTTTTTTCTAGATTCTTCAAAAGCATTTCTGAGTATTTATTTTAATCATTTTACTTTTAAAATCAACTTTATTCAGATGTAATTCACCTATAACAAAATACACTTTTTTTTTTTTTTTTGGTTTTTTTGGCTGCGCTGGGCCTTCTTGTGGCGTGCAGGCTTCTCTAGTTGCAGCGCACAGGCTCTAGAGCGTTTGGGCTCAGTAGTAGTTGCAGTGTGCGGGCTTAATTGCGGTATGTGGGATCTTAGTTCCCTGACCAGGGATCAACGGGCCCCCTGCATTGGGAGCGCAGAGTCTTAACCACTGGACCACCAAGGAAGTCTCAAATACGCCTGTATTAAGTGTACAGTTTGTTGAGTTTTGACAGATACACTCACATAACCACCATGCAATAAAGATACAGAACTTTTCCATCACCCTGAAAAGTTCTCATGTGTCTCTTTGAAGTTGGTCCCTCATCTCACTGTTGGTCCCAGGCAAGCAAGATCTGCTTTATGGGACTTCCCTTGTGGCTCAGAGTTTAAGAATCCAACTGCCAGTGCAGGGGACACGGGTTCGATCCCTGGTCCAGGAAGATCCCACATGCCACGGAGCAACTAAGCCCGTGCGCCACAACTACTGAGCCTGTGCTCTAGAACCCGCAAGCCCCAACTACTGAGCCTGTGTGCCACAACTACTGAAGGCTGCGTGCCTAGAGCCCGTGCTCTGCAACAAGAGAAGCCACCGCAATGAGAAGCCTGTGCACCACAACAAAGAGTAGCCCCACTCACCACAGCTAGAGAAAGCCTGTGCGCAGCAACGAAGACCCAACGCAGCCAAAAATAATAAATAAAATAAATAACTTTATAAAAAAAAAAGATCTGATTTCTGTTGCATTTTTACTTTTTCTAGAATTTCATGTAAATGGAAACAGTATGTAGATCTGTGTCTGACTTCTTTCACTTAACATGAAATTGTTGCCTATATCAGTAGTTTGTTCCTTTTTATTGCTGAGTAGTATTACATTGGTGTATGTACCACATTTTAAAAATCCATTTACCAGTTGGCAGATGTTTGGATTGTTTCCAGTTTGGGGCTCTTGTGAATAATGCTTTTACAAGCATTCATGTACAAGTTTATGAGAAAATATGTTTTCATTTCTCTTGAGTAGATTACCTAGGAGCAGAATTGTTGGGTCATAAGAAGCTGCTACACCATTTTCCAGTGTGGCCATATGTGTTTGCATTCCCACCAGCAACGTATGAGAGTTCTGGTTGGTTGATATCAACACGTGGTATTGTCAGTCTTTATGTTTAGCCATTTTGGTGGCTGTTTAGTGGTATCTCATTGTTGGTTTATGAACATTTCCCTGATGACAAGTGATGTTGAACATCATTTCATGTGCTTAGTGGCGACTCATATATCTTTTGTTCAGATATGTTGCCCGTTGTTTAAGCTGAGTTGTCTTATTATTGAGTATAGAAATTCTTTATATATTCTGTATATAAAGTCCTTTGTAGACACACACACACACACACATATACATGCACACACAATATGTTTTCTCCCAATCTTTTCATTTTCTTAGTGGTGTCTTTCAAAGGCAGACATTTTTAATTTTGATAAAGATCAATTTATCATATTTTTTGTTTTATATTTCATGCTCTTGATGTTCTTTTTTTGAATCTCTACTTATCCCAAGATCATGAAGATTTTCTCCTCTGTTTTCTTTAGTAGTTTTAACTTTCTGTTTAGTTCTATGATCCATTTCAAGTTAATTTTTGTGTACGATGTTAGGTAAGGGTCAATGTTCATTTTTTCTAAACAGATATCAAGTTGTATCCAGACTGTCTTTCCCCATGAAATTACTTTGGCCATTCTTTTGAAAATTAATTGACCATATATGCATGGGTCTATTTCTGGATTCTCTTTTCTGTTCCACTGATCCATTTGTCTATCCTTAGACCAAAGTACACTGTCTTGATTACTATAGCAATAAAGTAAGTCTGGAAATCAGGTAATGTAAGTCATAACTTTCTTTTTCAAAACTGTTTTGGCTATTTTAGGTCTCTTGTATTTCCATGTAAACCTTAGACTCAGCTTATCAATTTCTTTTAAAAGTCTGCTGGAATTTTGATTAGCATTGCACTGAATCTGTAGATCAATTTGGAGAGAATTAACATCTTAATGATATAGAGTCTTCCAATCTATGAACATTGTGCAGACCTCTTATCTAGATCATCTTTAATCCCTCTTAGCAGTGTTTTATAATTTTAAACGTACAGGTCTTATCCATAATTTATTAAAATATTCCTAATTATTTTATGGTTTTGTAGGTATTATTGATGGTATTGTTTTTTAAATTTCATTTTCTACTTGGTTGTTGCTAGTATATAGAAATACAATTGCATTTTATAATTGACCTTTCTAAATTCATTTTAAGTATAATGATTTTTTTATAGAATACTTAGAGTTTTCTATGTATACAATCATGTCTACATAGAAAATCATAAAGAATTTTACATCTTTTCCAATCTATATGCCTTTTATTTCTTCTTGCCTTTTTGCATTGGCCAAGACCACTAGTACAATGATGAATAGCAGTGATAAGAACATTCTTGCCTTCCTTCTGTCCTTAGAAGAAACTCATTCATTCTTTTTACTGTTAATAGATGTTAGCTATAATTTTTTTTTAATTTTTGAATTTTATTTTTTTATACAGCAGGTTCTTATTAGTCATCAATTTATACACATCAGTGTATACATGTCAATCCCAATCGCCCAATTCAGCACACCACCATCCCCACTCCCCTGAAATTTTTTATACGTATCTTTTAGCAAGTTGACTTGGTAAATTCTATTTCTATTCTATTCCTAGTTGACTATTCCCAATTGACTAAGAGGTTTTTTTTCTTTAACTTGTGGGTTAGTGTTGAATTTTGTTAGATGCTTTTTCTCCATTTATTGAAATGATTGTATTTTTACTTGCTTACTCAGTTAATAAGGTAAAATGACATCGATTCATTTTTTAAAATTCCTTAAAATTGGTTGTTCTTTATTTGCAAACAACTTCAAACAAAGACAGTTTTGTGTACATTGACTCATTTTTAAATGTTAAACCAATCTGTTATTCCTGAAGTAAGCCCCACTCGGTCATGATGTATTATGCTTTTAGCCATTCTAGATATAAATTCTTAACTATAAATAGCAAACATAAGATAAGATCAGGATGATATGAAAAAAGATACATTTGAGAAATGGCCAAAGCTCTTGGAAATGGGTAACAAAAATGTAAAACTTAGTAGAAAGGTTGGAAAATAAAGTTTGAAGACGTCTCCTAGAAAGCAGAGAGTTGTAAAGTATGAGTGAAATAAATACAAAATTGGGGGCTAATTCTAGCAGTACACCTTTAACTATTAGAGTTTCTGTTCCTATTTCTTGTCAAAGAAATGATATTCCCCAGAATTGGAAGCCCCAAATCTCCACACTATAAAGGCTGACTAAGTGCAACTGACTAAGCAGCTAGTCCAGACCGCAGCGGGATGGAGGGCCTCTGGAAGGCCGTCTCCAGGGGAAAATCGGAATGGATGAGTTTGAGTGTATGGAAAAACACACTGATGAGACTAATAGCAGAAATGTTGAAGTATTTGGAAAAGTTAATAGCTACATGGAAAAACAAACAAGTGAAGAAATGAGGCCATTATTAACTCTATTAAATCATTATTTTCCCCCTCTAGGGGGGGAAAATGAGTGTATGGGGAAGAAGACGTGGTCACCTCTGTTTGCCTCAGTGAAGAACCATGTTTGCATAGTCCTAGTAATGTAAATTTGGACTATTGTTTTAACCAAAATTTATGTCAGAACTATGTTGGGAGAATGAAGGCAGGAATGTAGGGTGCAGGAAGTTGATGTAGGAGAGCTTAGTCTTCCCCTACCATGGTAGGAAGTTAGTAGATAAATGTCTAAAATGGATAAGTCATGACACATAAACAGCATTTAAGAATGATGATAAAAAGGAGGATAAACAGACAAAAGAATTGAAGGTAATTGCTTCTGCAGAGGGGTCAGTGGAGGGTTGGGTCATGAGAAATTTAAAGATTAATTTAAACAAAAAAACCCTATAAAAAACTTCTCTTACAGATATTGCAGTATTTCAGAATGTATTTGGCCAAAGTACATCCAGGTTTATTGTCACTTAAAGTTTCTCTAAACAAATCTTTAGAATCTAGGAATTTGTAGGTCTAGCACAGTGCTTTGAATGGTAGACTCATAGTAAGTTTTTGTTAATCAACAAATATTTCTATAAAAGCAGATTTGACTAACAACCTGTGTCTATTTTCCTTTTAGGTTTAAATTTTTGAAATTGAAGTAGGTCTACACGTTAGGAACTCATGTCTTTTCTTGTAAGTAAACCAGAGCGAATTAGGGTGAGTGTTTCTCTTCTTCTGGCTTTACTATTTTTTATTTTCTGAAAAGCAGTGTGTTTGGCAGATATTTTAGGAGGTTTTTGGGGTTTTTTTTTATGTGATGTTCAGAATCATACAGAAGTGAGGGATGTAGAAAGTAAAGTAGGTATTGCAGCCTCCACGCCTAAGAAAAGAACTTGCAGGGACATCCCTGGTGGCGCATTGGTTAAGAATCCACCTGTGAATGCAGGGGACACGGGTTTGAGCCCTGGTCCGGGAAGATCCCATGTACCGCAGAGCAACTAAGCCTGTGTGCCACAACTACAGAGCCTGTGTGCCACAACTACTGAAGCCCACACGCCTAGAGCCCGTGCTCCACAACATGAGAAGCCACCACAATGAGAAGCCCGTGCACTGCAACGAAGAGTAGCCCCCGCTTGCCACAACTAGAGAAAGCCTGCGTGCAGCAGTGAAGACCCAACGCAGCCAAAAATAAATAATAAATAAATTTTTTAAAAAAAGAAACGACTTTGCAGGCAGAGGCTGGCCAGAGACATAGAATATACCCACCAGCTTGTCTGATAGAGAAGAAACAAGGTGGCTTATTTTATGATTATCAGTCATTCAACATTAAATGAGTTGCTGGCCCTTTTCAGTGTAGACGTGTACCCACTAATGATCTGCCTGTTTCCTACACATTTTCAGTGAGTTTGTGTGTGTGTGTGTTTGTTTGTTTGTTTTTTTTTTGCGGTATGCGGGCCTCTCACTGCTGTGGCCTCTCCTGTCGCGGAGCACAGGCTCCGGACGGGCAGGCCCAGCGGCCATGGCCCACGGGCCCAGCTGGCTGCTCCGCAGCATGTGGGATCCTCCCGGACTGGAGCACGAACCCGCATCCCCTGCATCGGCAGGCGGACTCCCAACCACTGCGCCACCAGGGAAGCCCAGTTTGTGTGTTTTAAAAATCAGCATCGGACTTCCCTGGTGGCTCAGTGGTGGGGAGTACGCCTGCCAGTGCAGGGGACACAGGTTCGAGCCCTGGTCCAGGAAGATCCCACATGCCACAGAGCAGCTAAGCCTGTGTGCCACAACTACTGAGCCTGTGCTCTGGAGCCCGTGAGCCACAACTACTGAGCCCACATGCCACAACTACTGAGCCTGTGCTCTAGAGCCCACGAGCCACAACTACTGAGCCCGTGTGCCACAACTACTGAGGCCCGTGTGCCTAGAGCTTGTGCTCCGCAACAGGAGAAGCCACCGCGATGAGAAGCCCACGCACCACAGCAAAGAGTAGCCCCCGTTCACTGAAACTAGAGAAAGCCCGCATGCAGCAACAAGGACCCAATGCAGCCGAAAACAAATAAATTAATTAATAAAAAAAAAAATCAGCATCAGATTGTAATCATTGGAACACTTTTTTGAACCCGGGCCCTTGGCAGTGAAGGCACGAAGTCCTAACCACTGGACCACCAGGGAACTCCCATCATAGGTTTTAATTGAAGGCTTTTTGAAAAATTTTATTACACCTGAGAACTTCACTAGCTAAAATGACCTCAAGAACAAATACTGGGTTTAGCTTCTTTACAAGCTTCCTAAATGATTTCCTAAAAGACTATCTTGTTTATTATCAAGTACTCAATTTCTAACTGCTGTAGTAATTATTTTAAAATTCTGTAACACTGTATGTGTACTGTGAGACATTGTGAATATACCACTTTCTTTTTTTTTTCTCTTTTGGCCGCACGGCTTATGCAATCTTAGTTCCCCAACCAGGGACTGAACCCGGGCCACAGCAGTGAAAGCCTGGAATCCTAACCACTAGGCCACCAGGGAACTCCCTTAATATACCACTTTCTTTAAATATTAAGGTGTCAATTATATTTTGTGTTCCAGTGAATATAAATTTTTTATATCAATTTTTTAAATTTACAGTGTTCTTTTTTTAATTTGGAAAAAATTGATATAGAGAATGACGTTATAGTTTAAATTCATAGTCCATATTATGCAACTTATTTCTGAATGTTCCTTAATCTTCCTTTTTCTTATGTTTATGTGGTAAGAATAACTTATATTGGAAAGAGTAAACCTCGCTATTAATTAAGAGAAACAAAACAGAATCCCTCCTTAGCCTGAACTCTACCCAGTGGAAAGAATACCCCTAAGCCAAGCTTTAATACCAGCCCTTGAGTGAAATACAACCTTGATCCCATTGCTTTTATGTATGAGCTGCTTTTCTATTTCAACCTAACCTGATTCAGGTGAAACCAGACCGCTGATCAGTATGATGGAAATCCAATACTAGTTTGAAATAGTCCAGTAAAGTGAACCATAGATTAGTCATGCTAGTTTGGTCCTTGTAAACTTGGTAGAAAATGTAAACGTTGGTGATGTCTTTAGAAATCCCAGCGGATGAAAGAATATGCAGTTTGCTATTTCCTTTTACAAACTAATAGGGGCTTGTGAAAAACTGTTTCATCCCTATTTTCTGTGTGTGAATTCCAGTAGTTTTCAAATTGGCATTAATGATCCAAAGCATCTGTAATAGACAGCCATGGGATGAATAAGATGGAACCAAAAGGCAGTTTTATGTATAGGAAGGACAAAAGCATGCTCCATTATCAGGGCCAGTGCTACTTATTTCTCATCTGTCAGATTTAAGAATTGTTCATCAAATTAGGCAAAGAAGAATAGAGAAAGGAATTAATCTATTGTGTTCAGTTGATTTAAATCCAAGATTCTTTTCAAAACTTTTCCACAGAAATGTAGCTTAACTGTACTGCATGGTTCGCTTTTTGTAGTTGTCTTTTTATCTGTCTAATGGCTGATAGTTAATTTTCTGTGGCTTGGAAGAAATACTAATTCTCTTTGGGGTTTTCCTCTTTAGCGGTGGGTCTCGGAAAAGTTCATTGTTGAGGGCTTAAGAGATTTGGAACTATTTGGAGGTAAGTACAGTATGGCATTTAGCCATCACTTCAGGATAAATATCGCTGCCTTTTTGTTGATTAAATCAATTTATAGAAATTAGCAATTTAAGGGCAAGTTGTTATATTTGTTTGGCTACAGCTGTTATATTTACTTGGCTCCTTTTTGAATCCATGCTTTCCCCAAAATTTGAGGACTAATCTGGCAGTTGTCCTTGGCCTGTCTCGATTGTTAGAAAGCCAGTATTTACTTAAAAGCACACGTGTTTCTTCTAAGTATTTGGCTATGAAATACATATTCTTAAAGGAAAACAAAGTAGGTGTTTAAAAGTCTCTAGCCTTGAAGATTTAAAAAATAAAATTATAGTCAGGACAAAGGTAGCAGTGATATAAAAGTTATGGTTTTTCTGATCAATCTAGTTGACTCATCTTTTCATGAGACTTAGAGACTAGAGAAAAAAAAAATCTGTCAGGATAAAAATACTAACTTCCTATTGTAAAATCTAAATGTTGATTCAGAAGTAAAGTAGGTTTGCAATTTTGAGGTTTAACAAATCCAGGCACTCCCCTTTGGCTATTTTCCAACTGAGCTGTTTTGGGAACTGTGATCTTGACTTAAGGCAAGGAAAATTCTTTTTCTATAAAAATAATAGTAGTAAAGCCCCTTTCTTTTTATCTGTACACCATGATACTCTCTTCAGCTCCTATAGCTAAAGAAATGGGTTATCAGATAGAGTGTGTTGGTTAACTGATCCAAACTACCTCGAGAGGCTTGAGTAATTGAAAACTCAAACTTGCTAGTGACTAGGTAGCACCTATTAATTTATTTTCCCTACTGCCACTCAAAGAACTTCTGGAGTTGAATTATTCATAAACTTTGTCAAAGGGTTTTAGAGAAGATAAATAAGAGTTTAGAAAAATGATGAGTTATTTTTGTTTTGGTTATAAGAATAAAAGTAATCTGCACAGTAAAGGAAAGGCTAGTGGAACAAAAATACTATGTTCTGGTGCTATTCTCATTTTTTTCCCCAGCATTAAGGGCAATACAGTGGTTTAAAAGTAAACATTGGCATCGATGGAAATTGAGTTGGAAGTCCAGTTTACATTAATTAGCTAAAAATATTCCAGTTATGTGAATTAGATGAATGGATTTTGGTTTCAGTGTCTTGAGTGTAGGATCTCTGGATGTCTTTTGATAATTCCCTAGTCTCTGGTCTGAGGAGGATGAAGAGATTGTTCTGTATATTGTTTACAGCTTAATGAAGTGTATGTTACCAAGCTGATACAGCTTGGAATTTGCCTTCTGCTCTAAGAAGCCTTGGTTTGATTTCCTTTTACCTATTCACCTGGCTTATCTTTGACTTGTAAGAAGCCCCTCTTAAGCAGCCGCTCCTGCCATTTATATACCAGAAAACTGATGTCCGTGGCACACACACACAAATCTTATTTTGATAAATTGAGGCTAATTTACTCTGCACCCAATATCTAGCAATATAATTTAAGATATTTGGAGATGTGTAATCATTCCAATACTTTACAGTTAAAATCTTTACTTTGATCACTTTTCAGAATAGAGAAAATAAAAAGCACAGATACAGAATTCGTCTTCTTTTGGAGCAGAAAGTCATTTAAGTTGTCCTTTGCTTTATTCATATTCATCAGGAGTAGCAGAGAGCCAAAAAGCCCTTGCTTTATTTTCATTTAGAATAGAATGTATCTGACTGGAGAATCAAATTGGGTAATGGTCCCACAAACACATGTGACTGTATTAAAACTTTTTTGTCTTTTTTTTTGGAAAACCTGTTTTCTAGTCCCTGCACTCCCTGGGAAATAGCCAACCATGCATATAATTTTATAATGAATTTTTTGTTCACAGTGTAAGACTCTGAAAGTAGCCTATTGAAAGTAACATTGTGTGCTGATGGAAAGTAATTGTATGACCAGAACTATAGCAGTTGAGTTGTACTCAGTAAAGAATACCCGTAGAATAAGAGCCTTGCCAAGTTTTGAAGAGCCATAGGTTCATGTTTAAAACTCCATCTATCTGCAGCATTTTTACTGTGGATCTCTGGGGCTGTGTGTGTGTGTGTGTGTGTGTGTGTGTGTGTGTGTGTTTATATGTAGCACTGCAGGCACTTTTTGCTGTAATGATTCTTAAGTGGTTTCCATTAGTAAATGTAGTCCTAAGTGCAGTAATTGCTGTTCTGAATGTGGGTGTGTCTTCTTCCAAAACCCAAAATGCCAACACTCAATCTCTCCACTCCAGAGCAGCCTCCGGGTGACACTCGGAGAAAAGTAAGTGATTTTCCAGGCTCTAGCACTGTGGCTTGTTGCATGGAGGTGACTTGTGGAATGTTGTATGTTTTTTTGGTTGGCTTATCATTTTATGTTTCTGCTCATCTGTCACTGAGTTTTATACATGGTATAATTGTTCTCCTTGTGGGGACTTAGGTTTCACGCTAGAGAGATTCTGATGTGTACTTTGAAAACTGAAAAACTCTCAGGCACTTTTTCCGTCTCCTCCCCTTTGTAGCCTTACCAGTCACCAGCCACCCCCACCAAAAACTAAAAGGGACAGTTTCAACACTCTAACATGTGGTTATCTTTCAGTGGCTAGTAGTACTAAGTTTCCCATCCTTAGTCTATTAATAATAGATTTCAGTCCACAGAGATAATATAGATCTCTGTCTAGATTATAAGGCAGGACGTCAAATCTAGTTTAAAAACAAAACCCCATGTTTTAAAGTACAAAACAGAAAATGTATTTTTTTGGCAGAAGTTTCAAGACTCTTGCCCTGCTTCTTACTCTTCTAGTTTATTTTACCAGTGGAAATAACAGCAGCGTGCCAAGCTGCTTTTTTTTTTTTAATTTGTTTATTTATTTATTTATTTTTGGCTGCCTTGGGTCTTCGTTGCTGCGCGCGGGCTTTCTCTAGTTGGGGCAAGCGGTGGCTTCTCTTGTTGCGGAGCATGGGTTCTAGAGCGCGTGGGCTTCAGTAGTTGTGGCATGCGGGCTCAGTAGTTGTGGCTTGCAGGCTCTAGAGCGCATGCTCAGTAGTTGTGTCTCACGGGCTTCGTTGCTCCACAGCATGTGGGATCTTCCCTGACCAGGGCTCGAACCCGTGTCCCCTGCATTGGCAGGCAGATTCTTAACCACTACGCCCCACCAGGGAAGTCCCCAAGCTCCTTTTGATACTGTGAATCAGTGTCTTATACAGAGAGGATAAGAGCCCTTTTCTCCATAGACGTCTTCCTCTTTTCGGATAACAGACCTTTGTGCCTTTTGCAGGCAGCTCCAAGGTGAGTGAAGGGTGATGCTGCTGACTAGGGATTTCTTTCTGAGTAAAGCTTGGCTGCGCTTTCCTAGCCAAGAGCACTTCACTATCAGATCCCAATATTTTCCAGTCAGGAGACCAAAAACGTGCCCTATAGGATCAGTTGGGTATTTTTCCAGAGTACAGCGCCAATTATATATAGTTCTTATATTTTCACAGCGGCTGACGTTATACCAAAAGTTATCCTGTGTGAAACCTTTGGGAGGTTGAATGTGCTTATTTGTTGGACATTTCATAAATATTGTGTTTGTGGGCTTTATTGCATTTTGTCTTTAAACAAGCTCTTTAAACAAAGTTATCCTTTTATGGTCATTTCTGGATAGCAGTAGCTTATGTGTTTTTCAAATGCTTCAAAATGAACAAAGTGCTTTTCATGGTGGGGGAAACTAAGAAAAGACTTCGATAGAATTCGTTTCTTTCTCTAGGCAATTTGAGATTATACATTATACTAATAAAACCGTGCCATGCTATGTTTAACGAGAATGGGCTAAATATCTCCTTTTCATCTGAATTTTGACCTTTTCTAAATCGGAAGCAGTATAATGGACTAACCTGCCTTTCTTGTGGTAAAACCAGACCAAATCTCTTCCTTTCAAAATAGTGCCTTTGTTTGTTTGTTTTCCTAAATAAAGGTCGCCTTCTGTCTGAGTTCAGACTATAGAACATCCACAAAGTAGAAAGCATCCATTTTAGGGTCATTTCCGGGGAGTTGGGGACAGAATGGTAGAGGGGTCACAGCAGCCACCAGACGAGTTCATTTCATGCGATTCTGGATTTGCCCAATGAACTCATCTTCCCAATTACCTAAAGAATTTCATTTTCTAAACCTAACACTTTGAAGTAGTTTTCCATAGTCAACGAAGACAGTAGAAATATTGTCAACTTACGAACTAATCATATCAGTAGTTTAATGAATCATTTCTCACCTAGGCTCAACAAAAGTGTGGCTTCAGTGTGTAGCCTGGTAGGTAGTATGTCTTACGTGCACTCCTGGCAAGGAAAAGGGAGATAGGTAATTTTAAGAAAAAAGTATCCTATATGTAGTTTATCCAAAGGGAGTTATTTAAAGTGCCTATAAAAGAATTTTTTTAAATCTCAGGTCTCAGCTGTTCCTCATAGTCCTTTTTTTTTTTCAAATTAGAGAAACAAGGAGTTTGCCTAGAGATCAGAGGAGAGACCTTCAAATACAAAGTCATTCTAGGTTTGTCCTCGTTGGGGCCATATTGTTACCTGCTAAAAAATGCAGTCCTTTCTCACATGCAGGTGTCAGATTCTGATCTGTGAAGTTCCCCTGGTAACAGGGAAGCTAGGGAATGTGTTGTAGGAGGGCTGGCGTTTGCGGTATAAGTCAGCATGTGGAACTGTCTCCAGTGGAACCGACTGGTACGTTTGCTCTCCTCTCCAGCCCATGGGAATAACAAGGTCATGGGCAGAAAACCTCCTGAGTTCAAACGTTGCTTAAATGATTACTTTTTAAGTAGATGCCAGTACTGTTGTAGGCCTTGGGGAATACATCAGTGAAGGAGACAGACAGGCCCTGCCCCGACAGAGCTTGCGTTCTAGTAGAGAAGACAGGCAGTAGACAAAATAAACTGCAGTGACCGCTATGAAGAAAATCAAGCAAGATGACATAATAGAGTGACTGGGAGCTGCTTTACTCGGCGGGACAGAGTCTTCAATGAATAGGTGACATTTGAGACCTCAAGGACGAGGAGAAGCAGCGATGGGAAAATAGTGGGGCAGGAGTGTCCCAAACGGAGGGACAGCCGGTGCGAGGTTGCTAAGACTGCTGGTTCGTGGGGGTCAGGTGCGGTGGGTCAGGGCAGCCCCGTGTGGGGCGAAGTCATGGAAGTAGGCAGCGGCCGGGTCGTGTGGATCCTCACAGGCCAGAGTAGGGGGTGTTGGGTCCGAAAGCAAGCCCCTGAGTTTTGTGTTAACCGGTGACACTGATTTTATTGAGGGCAGGTCGATACTTGAGAAAACAGCAAAACAGAGCAAGAGTCTGTGCAGCGGGTTAGAGGTATGAGGTGAAGCTGGGACTCCCCAAAGTCAGCCTAGCCGGCGGCGACGTTCTCAGCAGCTGGGGAGTCGCCGTGTCGGAGCTCTTGGTTTAGGCTTTTTGCTCAAATTGTTACCGAGTCCAAGCTTGCTCCGCTCGCCGCACACCAGGTCAATAAATTGGGAGACGAGGTGTTGAGGCCAGGGATATGACTTTATTCGGAAAGCCGGCAGACCGAAAAGATGGCGGACTAGCGTCTCCAAAAAAACCATCTTATCGGAGTTTGGATGCCAGTTTCTTTTATAGAACAGAGCGGGGAGGAGATGAGGAAGTAAAGTAAAAAGGCCGTAAGTTTTGCAAATATCACCTTGAATGGCCAGCCTCGGGGAGGGGATGTGTTCATTTCTTCTTTCTCGCAGCCATCCACAGGTGGACGGGGGTCAGGATGCTTCCCTGAACAAGCTTCCCTGAACAAAGGCACTTTGGTTTAACATTCAGGCAGAGGGGCAGGGTTCCCTGAGGCAGGCCATTGTGTATAGACAGTATCCTTTAGTGAACAAAAGCAATGGAAGCAAAGGTTAAAGTAAAACAGATCCAACATGGAGTCAGATTTGGTTCTTCCCTGTTACGAAATCTGTACTCCATTTTGTTCCTTGATTGTCTGTGTGAGGCACTGGCTGGCACCAGTATCTTGTTTTGAAGACAAGATAGTTTCAAGAAGCTACAGTGGCTATTAAGTCATCCTAGAATCTGTTTTCAGAGCATTTGGAAACACAGAAACCTGTAAAAAACAAAATCAAACCGACTTTAACTATCGATCAAGCCCTATTTAGGAGTCTCTGTTTTCTCCATTTTCTCTGTTCCATCTTCTTTGCTGAACAGGAGAGTGACCAAAAAGTAGACAGCAAAAGAGAGAGGGGAAGAAAAGAATTCATATTTATTGAATACCTGTGATACACCAAGTCGTGCTAAGCTCTTTACATATTTTATCTCATTTCATAGTCACAACAACCCTATGAAGTGGGGATTGTTCCACGGATGAGATGATGAAGATCTCAGGGCTTAGAGGGACCTGCCCAGGGTCACAGAGCAAGGGATAGACTGAGTTCAAGTTCTGCCTATCCCTGGCCCCTAAGCCTCGAGTCTTCACATTATACCATATATTTTACTTAAAATAGCCTTTCCCAAATCATCTTCCCCCAAATTTAACGGATGTTAGGCACAAAAAGACTTCTCTGGACAGGTATCTTTGGGAAATGTTAGGTTAAACGAAGTTATACTTTGTCAAATTACAGAACTTCTCAAAGCCCTTAATATGGGAGTACCCCTTGTGGTTGTCCATGAGAAGGAGAGTGCTGCATTTTGTAACTTAATTGGACGTGTAAACTTCTTTCATGCGTTAACTGGCAGGATCTGTGTTCCATGGGGCCTCCTTTGGGGAAATCCTGCATTAAAACAACTAGGTAGAAAAGTGGACAAGAGACAGAAATAGGCATTTTCACTCTGGAGAAAACCCACGTAGCCAATAAATGCATGAAAAGATGCTCAACTTCATTAGCACTCGGAAATGTAAATCAGACCCACAATGAGACTGGCAGAAATGAAGTCTGAATATACCAAGTGTTGGGGAAAAGATGGATCAACAAGAACATACATGTATCGCTGGCGGGCATGTAAATTGATATAACCATTGTGGAAAACCGTTTGGCATTTTTTTCTAAAGTCGAATGTTCATATGCTCTGTGACCTCCAGTTCCACTCCTGGGTGTAAGCTTTAGTGTAACCCCTGCATTTATGTGTCAAGAAACACATTCAAGTGTGTTTGTAGCAGCACAGTTCATAATAGCAGAATGAAAAGTAACTGCAAAAGCCCCTCAGCATTGGAAGGATAAATTGAGGTATGTTCACAAGATGAGCATTATCCAATATGGCTAAATACAACAATATAGGTGAATCTTAGAAATAGAAAGTTGATCGAGTTGGAACTGGGATTTGCTAACAGGGCTCAATTCTGCTTGACTGGGCTCCTCTTAACGTTAAGTGGTGCTGGAGGTAAAACCCCGTTTGGTTTCTTTCGTCACTGGCAGCATCAACTGTTTTGAAACCAGATGTGTTTCAAACATCAGGCACCCCACCCCCACCCCAAGGTGATACCAGCACGTCAGAATATTCGCGACTCCAGCACTTTTCTGTCTCGTGCTGAGCCAAGAGCCTTCGTGTATTCAAAGACCTTTTCCTGATCAGAGGGCAGGTTTAGGAACGCAGCATATGACATGTGAGCTGGCCTAAGGCTCTTTGTTTCAGTTAGACATACATCTCAAGAAAGAGGATCCCAAAGAAAGAAAACTACTCACAGTCCCTAAATCGTACAAATAAATTTAGGTTTGGAAGAAGGAAACTGAACCTATTAAACTGAAGGAAGAGCCATTGGCCTGCCATGTATTTTGCCGGGCACTTTTCCATCAGGACCTCACATGTGACACCCACATCCTAAATGGCTGGAATCCAGCTTCATTTGCAGCCTGGGTGCACAGGGACGAGGGAGCAGGTCACTTCTGCTGCCTGGGATGATGGCTGAGACCTGACAGCTCTGTTCCCTGCCTGCAGCCCAGTGTGTTAGCTGTTTTCTGGCTTCACTTGGAAATGTCAGGGAATGATTGGTCTGGCCTCTTGGTTTGCTAACAAGGGGGCCTCTTATGGCCACATTTTGCCTATAGCAAGATTCAACATCTGATCTTTGGGTTTTTTTAGTCAGGACCTTAAAAATAGGACCCTAGGGACTTACCTGGTGGCGCAGTGGTTAAGAATCCGCCTGCCAATGCAGGGGACACGGGTTCGAACCCTGGTCCGGCAAGATCCCACATGCTGTGGAGCAACTAAGCCCATGCGCCACAACTACTGAGCCCACGTGCCACAACTACTGAAGCCCATGAGCCTAGAGCCCATGCTCTGCAACGAGAGAAGCCGCCGCAATGAGAAGCCTGCGCACCGCAAGGAAGAGTAGCCCCTGCCCGACACAACTAGAGAAAGCCCGCGCACAGCAACAAATACCCAACGCAGCCAAAAAAAAAAAAAAAAAAGGACCCTAATGTAGCAGGAAATTCAAGAGAAACCCCACCTCTCCATTCCCCTTCTCTTTTCTAAATGTGCCTTTCTCCAGACATCCTTTCCCAAGTAAGAATTTCATAGTTTTTAGCAAATGAGCCAGCTGTTGGGAAGGACAAGCAAACCAAGTGTTGACTAGAGCTGGCCCTTGTCCCCACCCCCACTCGTAGATAGCGCTCACGCTTGCTCTGATATTAGTGCCAGTGACTGCATTGAACAGCTGATGCTTTACTTTCTATTTCTCATCAAGTAGGGCTGGAACTGTTTCTTTGCTCCAGGGTCAGAGTTTGTATGTTTGTTTACATGCCAGTCTCCTTGTGGGTCTGAATTACCATCTCCCCACTCTCATCCCGTCCCCAAGTTCCTCTTACTAACCTGTTTTTCTTTTTCTTTAGACCAATGAGGCAAGCGCAGAGTCGATAGCATCCTTTTCTAAACAGGAGATCATGAGTAGCTTTCTGCCGGAGGGAGGGTGTTATGAGCTGCTCACCGTTATAGGTAATGTCCAGGACTGTCATGCTCCAGGGAATCATGGCAGCCGTCTCAGCATCCTCGGGTGAATGTGTGCCAGAAGCTGTCAGCCAGTTGGCAGGATTCGTGGAGACAAAACTGGCTTTTGTGGTTCTTCTATGGTTTTCTTCTTCCAAGTGTAGGGGAAGAGATCATGTTTCCAGGAGAGAAGCTCTTTTCAATTTTTCCTTTTGGGCTGTACACTTCTGGTGTCCTGGGCCATAGTCAGTTAGAATAGTTGGCTGAGAAGGAACTGATGGAAGAAAAATCAAGAAATAACAGAAATGAAAGTTTTAACTTGAATTTTCTTTTAAAATCAAGTCTCTTTAAGGAAGATGAAAACCTGTGTTGCTCTCGTCCCTGTTTATGGCATTTCCCTTTTCTTTTAGGCAAAGGATTTGAGGACCTGATGACAGTGAACCTAGCAAGGTACAAACCAGCGGGAGAGTATGTGACAGTACGAAGGATTAACCTAGAAGCTTGTTCCAATGAGATGGTGACATTCTTGCAGGTAATCGAACGTGAATGTGACACTTGGAGGGAGGGCTCTTAGTTCCAGCAGTAACCACAAGGCATCTTTACATCTGTCTTCTGAAACAGCTGGCGGGAAACGAAGGTAGACCAAGCCAGGAAGTTACGGAAGCTCTTGGTGAAGAATCTTGGGCATTTGGCATTAAGGGTTCTGTAACACTGCTCAGCCCAATTTATATTCCCCTCTTCTTCACCAGATCCTCCTGTGACTCATTTATTCACGTATTTATTATTCAGAGAGGCTAAGTAACTCGCCCCTGGTCGCTCACACTAGTAAGTGGCAGAGGCAGGCTTCACACCCAGACAGTCTCTTTCCAGGTGCGGGGCAGCTCACCTGGCCACGGGCGACTGTCTTCCGACTCTTAGTGTCCTGTTTGCCTGAGGTTCCTTTCTTCTGGAGAAGCAAGTAGCTGCCCTCTTGTTAAACTGGGAGACACTGCAGGTCTAGTAAGTGCCTGGGGATGAAGGCTTGCCCTGGGAACTCCCTAGATTTAGGGCCTGGCTCAGTGTATTTTCAGTACAGTTGGCTGCAGCCCCTCCCCCTTCTTCAATTACAATGTTTTTCTGAACTCACGCTTATCTGACAGTGCTCCAGTACCAGTTCATGTGTTCAGAGTAGTTTTGGGGTCTGAGGATGGAACAGAATGTCAGTCCCAGCTCAGTTATTTGGGAAGAAACTTACCTGAGTTTGTTCTAGAGCACATTTGAGCTTTGTGATTCTTGTCTTTATCCCGTACAGCCGTGGACAGGCAGAAGGTGCTGCTGCCTATTTGACCTTGGCTCATTTCCCAGAGGCCAGGACCCTGGAGTTGCTGTAGTTCTTTTGTCCAAATTTTTTTTCACATCTTTTGTCCAAATTTATTTTAAAATTCCATCGGTCTTACGCTTTTCATAGCTGCTTCTGAGGAAGGGAGCTCTCAGCCTGAGGTCGCTGGAGAAATCTATTCTAATGTTTAGTAGTTGTTGTTTGTTCTTTAATGCTTTCTTTCCGTGTTTCTATTGCTAACAACATTTTCCTTTATAATAGGAAAACACTTATTTGTTTTATCTTTTTTTTTAATTTAAAAATTTTTTGGGTCTTTGTTGCTGCGTGCTGGCTTTCTCTAGTTGCAGCGAGTGGGGCTACTCTTCCTTGCGGTGCGCGGGCTCCTCATTGTGGTTTCTTGTCTTGTTGCGGAGCACGGGCTCTAGGCGCGCGGGCTTCAGTAGTTGTGGTTCGCGGGCTCTAGAGCGTAGGCTCAGTAGTTGTGGCGCGTGGGCTTAGTTGCTCCACGGCGTGTGGGGTCTTCCCAGACCAAGGATCGAAGCAGTGTCCCCTGCATTGGCAGGCAGATTCTTAACCACTGCACCACCAGGGAAGTCCTTGTTTTCTTATCTTAAAGAGGAGTTCTGTGCCTGGGCCCTTGAAGTTGAGCTAAGCTTATAACTTCCTAAGTCTGCAGTAGGCAGTTTGTTTTCATGGCCTCCGAGGTGGTGCACTGTGACCCTCTGCTGTGGTGTTAGCAGTTTCCCTGTTGGCAGGGAATGGTTTCTCGAGGTGCTTTAGGATTGGCTGGCAGAGCCCAAGTTAGGCAGAAGCTGGCGAAGGAGGGCTGGCTTCCCTGCTGAGATGGCAGAGCCTGGTTCCTTTCATACTGGCGGCACCTGCTCGGGCTGCTCCCAGGATTCTGAGCAGGGCACGCAGGGAGGCCTGGTCCCCGTATTACTCGTGCTGCCACCTTCATGTTGAGCGTCCTCCTCGGGGCCCCTTGGTTCTGACTGCAGCTCACCATTGCTTTCAGGGGGAGCTCCATGTCTCTAAGCTCTTCAGCCATCCCAATATCCTGCCATATCGAGCCACCTTTATCGCAGACAATGAGCTGTGGGTTGTCACATCATTCATGGCATATGGTGAGTGGGGAAGGTGTCCTGGCAGGGATGGGTTCTAAGAACTCTGCTGTCAGCTTGCTCACGTGCTGTCACCCTGTGCTCCGTCCCCACGATCCTCTCCCTCAGGCTCTGCAAAGGACCTCATCTGCACACACTTCACGGACGGCATGAATGAGCTGACGATTGCTTACATACTGCAGGGGGCGCTCAAGGCCCTGGACTACATCCACCACATGGGATACGTGCACAGGTGCTTTCTTGGGCCTGTTAACCCTTTATAAGAGTGGTATCTGGGCCCACGAGCCCTCGAGTAAAGGTTGACTGAAGCTAGTGAAGCCAGAGTTTAAAGCAAGGGTCAAATCCTGCCCTTGCCTCTGCTGGGAGGGCAGAGCATTTACCCTGTCAGCGCTAAAGCTACTGACTTTCTCTTTACCGAGCAGCTTGGTCCCGAGTACGAGGGGAACACCTGACGTGGGCCTCTGCACCCCACCTTCTCCTTCCTTGGAGCACCCATACTGGGGTGTGCCCTGGAGTCAGCCCTATGCTGGGAGGCTCGGGAGAAGACAGACTGCTCTGTAGATGGTGTCCAGAAAAGCGGCTCGTGGTAGGGGAGATAATAAAACTAGGACCCCTACCTAACTCCACATACAAAGGAGCACTTCAGATAGATTAAAGGCCTACATGGAAACGATAGACTTAGATAGAAGGAAACGCGAGGAAATATTTTCATGACCTGAGGCATAACTTCTAAATGTTTTACATGCACAAAACAAGGCAAAAAATGGATGGAATTGATAATATCAAGATTAAAACTTCCTCTCCAATACAGGACACCAGGAACAAAGTTAAGAAAGGAGTTACAGCGTGGAAGGTGTTAGTTTTGTCTAAAACACACAGGAGATTAGTAACAAGGAAATTTTGTGATTCAATAAGAAAAGGATAGCAGAGCAACAGAAAGATGAGCAAAGGATGTGGAGTTTATAAAAGAAAACCTGAAAGACTAATGGTCATATGAACAGACACTCAAGTCTAGCAAGAATCAGAAAATCAAGTTAAAACAGGAGGATGTCACCTTCTACCCGTGGGACCGGCTGTAATTCAGAGGCTGGGTGAGGACCAGTGCGGTGAAGAGGTGGGTCTCCTGTCCGGATAGTGGAAGGTGGCCCAACACAGCCAGTCGGAGTCACTTAGAACCAGGACCATCGGTGCTGCCTCTGGGTGCATACCCCGAAGAAACCCTCCCACAGGCCCATCAGGGGACATGTATGTGGACATCTGTGTTCATATTTGTGGTGATGAGAGGCAGCACGAGTGTCCTTCCTGGAAGAATGGATTAGTAAGTGTTAGACCCCACCCCAGAGTGCAGGTGGCATTTAGAAGCAGCAATTAGGTGTATACAGTTGGCAGCACAGATGGGCCTTGGAAACATTACACTGAAGAATGGGCTGCATAGCACAGTACCATTAGGTCAATAGAAAACACATGAGAAAAAACAATACACTTTCGAGAATACCTACAAACAGAACGTACAGATTAAAGGCAGTAGATGGTAGAGGAAGCAGTGGTCTGTAAGCATAAAAGAGAACTTTAACAAAACATAAATAAGTTTTAAAGTCTGGTGACATGTAAATGGGGTCATGCTATTTTTTCTTTTTGTGTATGTTTGAAAATTTTCATAAAAATGCGTGTTCGTGTATATATATGCGATGTATATGCGTATAGTACACACACACACCTGCCAGGGGAGAGGGCTGACTGGGTCTAGTGTGTGAAGACCAAGGTTTGTGGTGTGAGGGGCTCCTGCTGCCCCGTGACCCCCTCCCCGCCCCCCAGGAGTGTCAAGGCCAGCCATGTTCTGATCTCAGCGGATGGGAAGGTCTACCTGTCTGGCTTACGCAGCAACCTCAGCATGATCAGCCATGGGCAGCGGCAGCGTGTGGTCCACGACTTCCCCAAGTACAGTATCAAGGTTCTGCCGTGGCTCAGCCCAGAGGTCCTCCAGCAGGTCTGTGAACTGGGTCTCAAGGGGCCCCCATTCCCCACCAGCTCGTGATTCCCCAAGGAGGCCTTCAGGAATTTCCGGGGATGGGGGTTCCCAGAGGGAGGGCTTCCCTGGTGGCAGGTGGAACTGGGACGCTTCTCGCGCGGGTGTTCCACGCCCTTAGCAGCTGATCTCGTTCCCCCCCCCCCACCTGGGGAGGGTCCCAAGCTGCGCCTGAGGCTCCCTTCAAAGATGCTGCCATTTCCTGGGAAGAAGAGCGTTTGGGAAATGTTTGGCGCTCTCTACATCCCTGTCCTAAGCAGGAGCACGTCCTCCTGCTGCCACAGAGCATCAGCAAGGCATTCGTTCCTTCTAAAACAGCAGTGACCCCTCAGTAGTACAGGCGAGGAAAGTCTCCGCAGCCGGTCCCGATTTGGGGACAGGCCTTCTTTTCCTCTCCCCGGTTTTTGCTCCACTCGCTTCTTTCTCTAAGAACAATGGCCAAGGCTACAGTGTGGAGTGACCTGTGGCTCTTTTCTCCTGATTTAGAATCTTCAGGGTTACGATGCCAAGTCTGACATCTACAGTGTGGGAATCACGGCCTGTGAACTAGCCAATGGCCACGTCCCCTTTAAGGATATGCCTGCCACCCAGGTGAGCCTGCAGCCCAGGGGCTTCCTTCTGCCTTCCCGCCTGTCTGCCTTCCACAAACACTTGATGAGGAACCGCCACACGCAGGACACCAGCCTGGGATATTAAGATGAAAGACCCAGTTCTTTCCTTCAAGAGCCCCACCAGTGGGGAGATAGTTGTGTAACTGTTTACTTCTGTCAGTGGTAACTGTGGTGGTAATGGAGCCCGGGCGGGGGGGGGGCGGGGGGCGGGTGTGGGCTCACAATTTCAGGCCTGGAGACCACACACCAGGTGTCTATTTAAAACATATAAATTAAGCTAACAAAGTTTTATAGATGTATAAAATATGTTCTATATTCTTAACTTGATCCATATACCTGGAAGACCAGTTTCTAATTTAGAATTCTTAGACTTCTCAGGTTCTGCGCT
The DNA here is from genome assembly GCF_951394435.1 of Stenella coeruleoalba. Taxonomy (NCBI): domain Eukaryota; kingdom Metazoa; phylum Chordata; class Mammalia; order Artiodactyla; family Delphinidae; genus Stenella; species Stenella coeruleoalba. Next base: position 46,489,392 of record NC_137165.1, on the reverse strand, counting down.
ACCACGTTCCAGTCAATACCTTTGCAACCTCCAGCCTGCACGTTCTGCTTCTGTTCATGCCCCTTTTAACCACCGCCCTTGGCTTCTAGGTATACATGCAGCCAGTGGCATCGTCTACCCTTGGAGACAGACCCAGGGAAGAGGGTTATCCAGGTCTTATCAAGTCCAGGAAGTGGACTTGGGTCATTTGGGCAAGGATTACCTGGGTCCCAAGTACCTGGAGCATGATCTAGACCTGAGAGGGGGTGAGGGCGGGCGTGTAGGCTCTGAGTCAGCCTCTCCCAGAACCCACAGACTGCTTGCCCTGTGGGGAGAGGAGGAGCTAGAGAACGGCCACAGGGTAGCTCTAGAGGAGGGGATCTGGGAAGGCTTCTGGGAGGAGGTGACCCTTGAGACTTGAAGGCAAATAGGAATTAACTGTGTGAAGAATGGGAACTGGAAGGAAACTCTTTTCGGCAGAGGGAGCAGCATGTGCAAAGACCCAGAGTCAAGAAAGAACAGGACCGGGGTTTCCCTGGTGGCGCAATGGTTGAGAGTCCGCCTGCCGATGCAGGGGACGTGGGTTCGTGCCCCGGTCTGGGAAGATCCCACATGCCGCAGATTGGCTGGGCCCGTGAGCCATGGCCGCTGAGCCTGCACGTCCGGAGCCTGTGTTTTGCAACGGGAGAGGCCACAACAGTGAGAGGCCCGCGTACCGCCAAAAAAAAAAAAAAAAAAAAAAAAACAGGATCTGGGAAGAGCAGGTAGTTGTAAATGGCTGAAGTACGGGTGCTTCTGGGGGGCTGCTAGGTGACGTGGTTGGAGAAGGAAGCAAGGGCAGATCACAAAGGACTTTGCTTGTGTGCCACGCCAGGGTGTTTGGTTTCTGTCCCAAAGCATGTGGAGAATTGCTGAAGGAGTGATAGCATCAGATACATATTTTATAAAGATGACTCTCGCAGATGGCTTAGTTCTGGCAGACTAGTTAGGAGGGTATGGAAATCTATCTAGGTAAGGAGTCTAGGAAGTCTAAGTAAGACAGAAACGGATGCTCAGGAAAGACTTAAAAGGCCATTTTTAGGTAAACAAGGTACGGATGCAGAAACAGCAGTGCCCAGGAGAACCTCCTGAGGTGATGGAAATGTTCTGTACCTGGGCTGTCCAGCGTGGCCGCCACTAGTCACCTGTGGCTGTGGAGCACTGTGGCCCGCGAGATTGAGGACTGGATTTTAAGCTGAATTTAAGTAAAGATAAATAGCTATGGGAGTTCCCTGGCAGTGCAGTGGTTAGGACTCAGTGCTTTCACTGCTGGGGCCCAGGTTCAAGCCCTGGTCAGGGAACTGAGATCCTGCAAGCCAAGTGGCATGGCCAAGAGCAACCAAAAAAAATCTCTCTCTCTGTCTCTGTCTGTCTCTGTCTCTCTCTCTCTCTCTCTCTCTCTCTCTCTCTCTCTCTCTCTATATATATATATATATATATGGCTACATGTGGCTGGTGGCTCCCATATTGGACAGCACAGCTCTAGAAGGATTTCCAGGTTTCTGCCTTGAACAGCTCACGAGGTCCATGAGGACAGCAGTCCCCAAGGTGGGCTGCTTTTACATGTGTGGAGTCTGAGGACTTCGGAACAGCTGCCTAGCCCGCCCCTGGGTGCACTGCTGCTGTGCAGCCCGCTGCAGTGACAGTCGGCCAGAATGAACCCCATCGGACCCACCTGGGCATGGCACACTGGGGCTGGGCTTTAAAGAAAGGACCTGGCTGCCACCTTGACCCTAGGGTGAGGGCTCTACAGTTGGAAGGATCTGATGCCTTACGAAGGGGGAGAGACTGCAAGCCCCTGCCTTCCAACCACGGCGGAGGCGGGTACTCCTTTGCAGTCCTCGTTGTCAGTTTGGCCTTGCTAGGGTGTGGCTGCCAGTCCTTTGGAAAAGTCAGACTTTTTCCACTTCTTTCTTTACTTCTCCCGAATCACTCATGTGTTGGGGAAAGTATACTTGTGAAGAAACTCTATAGGCCTTCCAGGGGCCCCCTCCAGCCTAGCCCCTGGCTCTGTCCTCCCCAGATGCTGCTGGAGAAGCTGAACGGCACCGTACCCTGCCTGCTGGACACCAGCACCATCCCTGCCGAGGAGCTGACCATGAGCACCTCGCGCTCAGCGGCCAACTCTGGCCTGAGTGAGAGCCTGGCCCCCAGCCCCCCCAGGACCTCCAATGGCGACACGCCGTCCCACCCCTATCACCGCACCTTCTCACCCCACTTCCACCACTTTGTGGAGCAGTGCCTTCAGCGCAACCCGGATGTAAGGTATGTCTGCTGGGCTGGGAGTGGGCTTTGTGGGGAGCCCAGGGGGCTCTGGAGTGCAAGGCTGGGTTTGAGAGGATGCCTCTGTCCTGTAAAAGTCTGGGTTCCTGGGACGAGTCCAGAGCCCCCTCGGCAGGAGGGGTTTGCTAGGAAGCCAGCCTGGGTAGCTCTGGCTGTTGTTTCTTGGTGAGCTGAAGGAAGGAGAGGGGGCACTTGAGGGTAAGGTAGAAGCAGCAGGACTGGGGAAATCCGGGCACAGGGCTGATGCTGGTCTCTCCTCCCCTTCCTCTACAGACCAAGTGCTAGCACCCTCCTGAACCATTCTTTCTTCAAGCAGGTACAGTAGCACTTTCCCAAGGCTCCCTGGTTCTTTTTCTTGCCTGTGGTTCCAACCACCCTCAGTCCCCTTAGCTTTGGGGTCTTTAGATATTCTCTCCTCCTCCGTTCAAATCAGAGAAATGACCATGTTTCCAAAGCCCCTTAAAGGCGCTGCTCCTTCCTCCCAGAGACTCGTGGCTCCAACAGCCCATCTGTCCCTGGGCCGTGGTCCCTTGCCCCATGATGTCCTGAGACTCAAAGCAACAGCATCCACCCCAACTCTCTCTCCTCCCCCAGATCAAGCGACGTGCCTCAGAGGCTCTGCCGGAGTTACTTCGTCCTGTCACCCCCATCACCAGTTTTGAAGGCAGCCAGTCTCAGGATCACAGTGCAATCTTTGGCCTGGTAACAAACCTGGAAGAGCTGGAGGTGGACGACTGGGAGTTCTGAGCCTCTGAAGAAGGTGCACATTCTCCATCCCAGGCTGCGTGAGCCTCCGGGACGCTTCCTGAGGGCTGGCTGCACTCCCACCCTCCTGGGGGCAGATTGAGCAGAAAGGACATTTCTGCCAGGAGTGTTGGCTGCTTACTGACTGGGAAAGAAATTCCTGGAAGGAAACTTTTTTTTTTTTTTTTACTGCTCCAAAGGCTTTTGAGACACGAGGGAATCCCAACAACCAGGGATTGGGAGGGGCCGGAAAGCTGACGTTCCCAGTCCTGTGAGCTCAGGTGACCTGACCTCTTCAGAAGGAATAGATGCTCTTCTGGCTGTGGCGGCTGAAGTCCAAGGCCAGGGTTTGACTCACCCACCCAGGGAACTGTGCGACTTCTTCCCACTCTGGCTCTCCTACCAGCCTAGTTGCGTCCTTCTCCCCTGCTCTCAGATCCTATAGGTCCAGAGGGGCAAGCAATAAGACTCCCCTCCCCTCGGACCTCTCCCTGATAACTGAAGGCAAGGGTATTGTTTCTTTATAAGCACTAGCTTAAGGCTAGGGCAGTCCGTCCTCCTCCCCCTTTTTGCTTGGGCCCTGACACCTGACACCTTCCCTTGGTTCATCTTTGTAGCTCATTCCTTTCCCACGAAGGGTCCATCTCACCGACTCCTGCTGGCCGCCTTGGTGCTTCCTCCAAGGGCCATAATTTTTGCCTAACCTGAGGGCCTGAGTCCTTATGCAGTGTTGGTTTCATCGCCAGAACAAATTAAAAGTTCCAGAGAATCCACTGGAGAGTGACATTGTTGTGTGTTGGCCATGCAGGCTCGGACGCGAGTCATTCCACCCCCGGTTCTGCCATCTGAGTGGTCCCACGAGTGCTTGTGGAAGCACAGCGGTGACTTCCTTCTTTAGCTAGACAGCCTCACAGCACACGTTTCTTTTAAAACCCATAATGGATTTGTCTCTTAACTATCTAACGTTGAGACGATTAATTTTAGCCTGTGGCCATCAAACTGCTTTGGGGCTGGAAAGGTCTGAGCGCTGGAGACCGGCCTCTCTGCAGGACCACTTCTGGGCCACTGGAGCCCAGGCAGAAGAGGCTCACTTTTGTCAGGAAAGGCGGTGGACGGGGTTGTTTTGGAACAGGACTCAGTGTCTCCTCACCGTTGGGACTCATACTCAAAGAGCAGGTAACCTAAGACCCGGCCCCCGCCCTTCCTGTCGTCCTGGCTGGCAGCCAGAGAGTCCAGGCCAGGGGGTGATTCTCACCTCGGGCTCCTGCGTGTGCGTCCCAGCCTGCACGCGCCCCCCAGCCGGGCCCCTTCCCCCACCAGTCTCCCCAGGTGGGTGCCCCTCTCTAGCCTGAGTACTTCAAATGTCAGATCAAGGAAGTGCCCCTCCCTCTTCCCTGTAGCTGCTTTAACCCATGAAATGCCCTCACTTTCCCTTTCCTCAGAAATTGTAACATCAGTTTTAAAAAGAAAAATAGAAAACCTCTTCCCCTGGGCAGTTACAGGGGTTGAGGGGAAGGGACTCGCACCAGCCGGGAGGGCGTGGGGAAACCTGAAACGGAGGGAGTGAGAAGGCCAGGTCACATTTATTTCCAGCCCTCTTGCCAGCTCGTTTTTTTTTTTTTTAAACCTCAAGTTCCCTTTTCTTAACACCCTCGGCAGCTTGTTTTTTTTCCCTCTGATCTGCTTGCTCCACCTTGCTGTCGGCGCCCCAAGGGCTGATTCTGTGGGGGCCTGAGGCACCAGCCAAGCGCCTCAGAGAGCTTCACGTTTCTTGCATCACCATAGCCCCCTTTGAGCATCTGACGACAGGTGTGGAAGCTTGTCTGGTAAAGATGCCTGTTAACAGTTTTAGAAGTTCTCACACACCCCATCCAGGGAGTTCGGGGGGCTGCAGCTCAACCCAAACGTAAAACTTCCTCCGGAGAGGGAGGGAGGCTGAGGGGAAGAGTGAAGCACAGCCTGGGTGCCCTGAGCGAGCCAAGGGAACACCCGGGGGCTGGGGATGCCTGCTGCCCCGCTCACTGTCCTGCCAGGTGAGCACGATGAGCTGTTCTGTTCCTGACAAGGCTGTGGGCCTCGCTCTTTAGCCACTAGTTCTACTCCTGCCATCGCACGGCAGCTATGCTTAGGGCTATGCTTCGTGAAACAGCTTCCAGCTGCGACCGGGAGGTGGCTTCCCTGTGCTCCCCGCAGAGCTGAGGCTCTACCCCACAAGTGAGTGATGCTCCCTGGGACCCTTAGTGCCGTGTGCCGGAGAATCCCAGGCAGCCGGCTCGGCCTGGGGGGGAGGGGGGCAGTCAGGAGGCCTGGCCTTTTACGCCAGCCCTGCCGCTCCAGCTTTGTTACTTGAACGAGTCACTTTAAATCTTCAGGCCTCGCTCCCTGTGTCAAATGAGGTTTGGTTGAACCTAGGATTCCTTGTTTCAAGGATGGAGATCTCTTTCCCTGAAGGGGGTGCCGGCAGGGGCTGGGAGTTGGGGGGTGACGAAGCCCACAAAGTCCCTCCACGGAAGCGCTTTAGGACGGCAGCCTCTGGGCACCACAGCCGCAGGCTCCCGGTTTCCCTCTCTCCGGGGCGCCAAGAGAAGGCGCTGAGGGCTGGTGGCCGAAGCTGACCGAACACGGAGACCCCGGGGCCCTTCTGCGGCGCGGGCCGGGCCTCGCAGCCTCGCGTGGCCAGACCGCGTGCCCGGCCGCCCCTGCCATCTTCCTCGGCGGCCATATGGGCGCGCGAGGCGCCCCTGGCGGCGGGAGGACGAGGCGCCCGAGGGGGCGTGGGAGCCGCACGGGGACGCTGGGCGGGCCTCCGGGGCGGCCCCCGCGGGTCCTTCGTGCCGCAGGGCCCACGGAGCGGGGAAATGGAGGCAGCGAAAGGCGCGCCGGGTTATCCTTTTCCGCCGCGAGGGCCTCGTCGGGAGCGCCATTTGTCCCGCGACCCCAGTCAGCTCCACCTGGACTCGCCCCTGGCCCGAGGCCTGCGGCGCGGGTCCTCCAGCTCCGGTCCCTGCCTCTGTCCGGAGCGGGCCGACGGGGCGGCCGGTTTCGCGAGGATGGTGGGCGCCAAGGCCGAGGGGCGGTGCGGAGCGCTGGGAGAGCGGGGTCGGCGCTGGGGGCAGACAAAGGCGGGGGACGCCGAGCAAGGGGAAGACAAAGCGCAGAAAGGGGGTCGGCGGCGGCGCCGGGGCCCCGGAGGCGGCTCCGGGCGCTGCGGAGCCAATGGGCGGGCGCGGGGCGGGGGCCGGCGGGGGCGGCGCCGTAATAAGGCGGCGGCGGCCGCGGCCGCTCGGGGACCACTGGCAGCGGCGGCAGCTCGTGCCCGCGCACTCCTCGCACCCGAGGCGTTCCCCGGAGACCGACCCCCGCCCCGCGGCCCAGGCCGGGGCCCGGTGAGACCCGCGGGCGGGCCAGGGGAGGGGCCGGCATCACGCTCGTAATCCGGGCGGCCCAGGTCGGGGCTGTGGGCGCGAGGGCCGCCGCCCACGGGGTCCCGACGCCGAGCGCCTCCACCCGTCGCGCTCGCCCGTGGCCCCGAGGCCAGCGTCCGCCCTCCGGGTCCGGCCTCCAGACAGAGGCGGGGCCGAGGTCTCCTCGGCTGGACCCGCGGGAGTCCCGGGTCTGGGTTCCGGTACGCGGGATCGGGACGGAGGAGCGGGGCGCGCGGGCGGCGGCTCGGCCGGGCGGGGCGGGCGGCTCGGCCCGCGAGCGCTGTCCAGGGGCTGGGTCGGCCGAGCGAGGAGCGCCCGGGCCCCCGCGCTTCGGCCCCGAGCTGGGGAGGGTCGGGCCGGGGTCAGGCCGGGGCAGCGGATTCTGGCCGCGCCCCCCCCGCCCCCCACCAGGACCCGCCCTCTCCTGACCTCCCCTCGCACCAGGCGGGGTCCTGGTCTGCGAAGCGCTCAGGCCGCTGCGCGGAGCCCCTCCCCTAGTCGCTGCCAGCTAACTGTTCTTTCCCCGACACATGGTTCCACTCAGGGACCCCTGCCCCCTGCGGAGCCGCGTGGGGGACGAGCGGGCCAAGGGGGAGGTGGGTGAGGGGCGGAAGTGGCAAGACCCAGAGCAACAGGAAATGACTTAGGGAAAGCCCCAACCGCGGTCCCCCAGCCCCTTGCCTGTAAACACCCCACCCCCACCCTGCGGGCTGGGGAAGGGCTTGTGGGGCCCTCTCAACCGACTTCCCCTTGCAGAACCCAGCGGGTGCCGCGGCTCCACACTGGGCCTCCATCGCCGCCAGCGAGCCATGTTCCAGGCTGCAGGAGCCACCCAGGCCACCCCCCCCCACGTAGGTGCTCAGCCGGGTGGGAGGGCACTCCATTCCCGCAGGTGTCTGGCCTGAGGGTGAAGGCGTGCTGAGCGGCGTGTTTGCTTGTCTCCCTTCCCCTCCTCCTGACTGTCCCTGGGATCTGGGCTGGTGATGGTCTGGGGCCCTCCTCAGCTGACCCTGCCCCGCCTGCCCTCTCCCTCAGGAAGCCAAAGGTGGCAGTGGCAGCAGCGCGGTTCAGCGCTCCAAGGTAGGGCCCTGAGGCTGGGGTGTGCGGGAGGGCGGGCTGGTCGCTGGTCAGGCCCTTGATGGGGTCTCTCCCGAAACAGTCCTTCAGCCTTCGCGCCCAGGTGAAGGAGACCTGCACTGCCTGCCAGAAGACCGTGTACCCCATGGAGCGGCTGGTGGCCGACAAGCTCATTTTCCACAACTCTTGCTTCTGCTGCAAGCACTGCCACACCAAGCTCAGGTGCGCCCTTGCCCTACCCCCGCCCTGGCCTTCCTGACCTGACCCGACCCGACCCGACCTGAGCGCAGCTGTTCTGCTTCTACAGCCTGGGCAGCTACGCGGCGCTGCACGGAGAATTTTACTGCAAACCCCACTTTCAGCAGCTGTTTAAGAGCAAAGGCAACTACGACGAAGGCTTCGGCCGGAAGCAGCACAAGGAGCTCTGGGCCCACAAGGAGGTGGACCCCGGCACCAAGACAGCCTGAGGCACCTCTCACCATCCACTCCCTCCTCCTTCCGTCGAGGGCCTGGAGCAGGCAGCGGGCAGGGTGGGAGAGAGGTTGGACCGGGCCCCGGCGGGGTCAGGGTGGGAAGGGGATGAGGCCGTCTTGCTCGGGCAGAGGGTCTTGGGGGCAGGGCTCTGCTTCGGGATTCCTTCCTTCTCCCTCAGTGGGTGGGGGGGTTAGGGAACCAGGACTGGGCTTTGCTCACCAGCCCGCTTCCTGCTGCTTCCAGCCTACCCCACCTTACCCCACGGCCCCCTGGGAAGGCCCCCCAACCCAGCTTCCCTATCTAGGTGCCTTTTCTCCAGCAAGGAGTCAGCATGCCCCCCTCAGGGTCCCAAGCTCCCTCACTGCCACCCAGGGCCCTGTGTGGCCCCCACATCTCCCCATCTACCTCTGCCCTTAGCCTGGTCCTGAGCCATGGAGACTGCAGGAAGGTGAGCCAGGATGCCCCCTGCTGGGTCTCTCCAAATGCCCACCAGGACCCAGTGGGGGAGGGGAGGGAAAGTGGAAGAGCCCCGCCCTCCTCATCCCCCCCCCCCCCCAGGCGAGGCAGGGCATGCCCATTAGGGCTTGGGACCATCCCACACCACGGAAGCAGCAGAAGCTAAAGCACCGGCCAGGCTGAGAGCCACAGAGACTGGTGGGGAGCTGGCAGGGTCACGTTCCCCTCTTCTCCCATTTTTGCCGGTTTTGACTGTTGTAATCAACCCTGTTTTAAACACGTTTCAACAGATCCTGACTCTGTATTATGTGGCCTGATGGGGGGTTTTGTGGCAGGAAGGATACAGAGTCACCACACAGAAGTGAAGGGGGACAGGGTCAGCCCAAAGCACCCCTGGCCTTGATTGGTGGTGGGGGGCTAATGGTGATGGGTGTCAGGGGAATGAACACTGGGCAGCCTGAGAAAAGGGGGTGCGCTTCCCAGCCAGGTCTTCATACTGTCAAACCCAGAGTGTCTGATGACTGAACTCCACTTTGCCCCTCAGTCTGTGTTGCTTAAGTTCAGGCCGTCAGTGGGTAATGGTGCTGCGCCTCGCTGCACTTCAGTATGTTGGGGTACAAGACAGAATCCTTTTGCTGAGTCCTCGTCTGAGCCCCCTTTGCCCTGGAATGGTGGGAACCAGCAGATCCAGCAATTTGTATCAAAGGTCTCCTAGTCTCTGTGCCCTTTCCCCATCTGTCCTCTTCCTCCTGCTTTTTCAAGCTCCAGGGAATGGGGCAGCCGTGGTCACCATCCCAAGCAGTCTAAGGAGAAACAGCTCATCTGCTCTTCTGAGGGGACAACAGTTTACAACAAACAAGGCAAGCTTGGAGGACCTAAGATCCTCCCCTGCCCCCACCCCCACCCCAACAGAATACAGGCAGGATGTCTGGCTTGTCCTGCCCCAGACCCAACCATCCCGATTTCCCCCAACTGCCTGTGGACTATGTGACTTGGTGGAACAAGAGGGCAGACTCCTGGGGGATTTGCTACCTCCACCCCATATACGTCCTTAAGTTCCTAAGTGACCTCATGCCCATAGAACAGGGCAGGGAGCTGGGCCTCAAACTCTGAAGGCAGGTGGGGGGGCCACTGTGCTATGTTGCCCCTGGAAATGGCAGAGCTAACAGCAAGCAGAGTTGGCACCCCGAGCCCGGGTCCTCAGAGCGTGAGGAGGGCTGCTGAGAGCCTCACTTGGGGCAGGTCCAACGTCTGCATCAGAGGCCTCAGATGGGGACAAGGATGGTCCTTCTCTGCTCCGAGCTAAGCAACAGCAGCAGATAGCCCTGGGGGAGCTATCAGAGAGGTGGCTCCTGGAGGTGCCTGATCCCTGCCCTGCAAGGATATGACTCAGGTGAGTCCTTCCCTGGGCTGGGAAGACCAGTGGATGCCACAAAGGTCCTGGAAACGGAGCCACATTGATACTTGGGTCAGGTGAGCTGACAGTGCCACCTCAGTGAGTCAGCTGTGGTAGAACCACCCTCGGCAGAGCTCCGAGGAATGGGGGGAAGAAAGGGAGCCACTTTTGAGCTAGCAGACTGGTACCAGCCAAGTCACACCACCCCAGGACCCCTCTTGGAGTCAAGTTCTCATCTGCTAAGGGAGGCAAGCTTGTTGCCAGGCGCCATACCCAGCTTCTCCCAGGTAGACACCTGTTCCCTCCACCCCCCAACCAAAAGCACTGCCACAGGACCCCTTGGGTATAAATGATCCCTTTTATTGTAAGTAATGCACGACACTGGCCTGGCTTTGCACTGCAAGCCCTCGGTCAAGATATAGTCAAAATAACTATGGCTGCAGGTTCTTCTGCACGATCCACAATTCAGACACAGACACAGAGCTGGGGTGGGCAGGAGGGTGGTGGAGTGTGGACTGTCCCCAGCCCTGGCCTCTCCGTGTCGGGCTGGCCAAGGCTGACATACCCCACGGGTTGATGAGCAAGTGGTGGCAGGCCCTTCCCACAGCCAGCCTGGGGCTGCTAGGAGACGGCCCTTCAGATCCTTTGGGCCAGGCCATCCTAGGCCCCACAACTTTTCATCTGGATTATTTAATAAAAAAACAATAAATTAAAATTAAGCAACAGCTTGGTCCTGAGGATGCTGAGCCAGCATGTCCACAGTTTTTGGCACACAAAAAATCAGGGTCGTGGTTTTTTGGAGTGTAGGATTTGTTGGCTTGTTCGCAAATTCATTTTTAAAAACATTCCCTGTGCGGCAAGACCCCGGGGGGGGGGCGGGGGGGCTCTGTGAGAGCCTGAACCTGGGACACAGAGTCGTCTCATCTTGTCGGCACCGGCACCACGCCGTTTCCTGGCGGGGGTCAGGGACTGGGGGCGGGGGTGTGGGCCCAAGAAGAGTGCTACAGCCATCAGGACGGGGTCGTGGAGAGGCCGAGCTGCCGCTCGGCAGCTTTGGTCAAGGCAAGGGGCCAGTCCCCACCCTGGGCCAAGAGCCAAGGTGGAGGCAGGAGCACATGCTCACTGTCCTCAGAGCGCCCGCCTGGGGGTGCCTGACAGAGGCCCCTGGGGGAAAAGGATGGAAACAGGGGCCCAGGCCCAACTGGCACCGTGCAACACACATTCCTGCAAAACCAGCTGCTTTCATTTTCTCTTCTCTCTCTTGAGGCGTCCATCACCTGTAACAGTCTAGAATTGATATATATAAAAACCATCAAATATGATCTGAGATATAAATTAACAAGTACAAGGCCTCACATTACATGATGTGAAAAGGCTAAAAACAGCGATAGAAACTACATTCATAAAAGTGCATCGTCAACATACAACGAAGGCTTTGGCTTGTTCTGGTGCCCGTGGGGAAGTGGGCAAGGCTGGCAATGAGCTGCCTGGCGCTAATCCCCAGCTCCTTGGAGACACCCATCCCTGGGCACTGGCTTTTTTTTTTTTTTTTTTTCCTTCCTTTAATGACAACTCCCAAGGAAACTGGGTGTTGGAGAGGGAGGAGCTCTAGCAATAGGCACATTTTTGGAGGGGAGGGGCCGGAAGAAAGGACCAGCGCCCAGGCTGAGGTAAATAAGGCCAACTCTAAGCTGCTTGGAGATACTGGCTCCCTGACCCCTGCTGCCATTCCTCCCCCATAGGAGCAACAAGGGAAAGAGGCTGAGACCTCATGGGGATGAGCAAGGCTGGCCAGGGAGGAACAGAGCTTTGCAGTTTGGGACACAGTTGGTGGCATCATAGAGAGCTCTGGCCTAGCAGGTCGTAACCCGCAGACAGCCTGATACAACTCCCCTGGCTGCCCTGAACGGCCCACTCAGGGTAGCCAGCTGGCTCAGATGCCTTCACTGTGTTGTCCATCGTCCTTTCTGCCCCAGGAGGGGAACAGGTGCCAGGCCAGGAGCACAAAGACCATGACCTTCAGCTCTTTCCAATCTGGCCCAAGGCCCAAGCCCAGAGCAGGGGTACTCAGAGCCCAGAGGGCACACGAAGTCTCCAGTTTAGAAACTGGGTACAGCATAAGAGTGACTCCAACTTGTAAAACAGAGACAATTGCATTGACAAAACTGGGTCTCCCTCTCAGTGGGGGCAGTTCCACATCTCAGGCCCCTGCTTGAGGGTGGGAGGGGGTCAGGGTCATGGGGGCAGGCAGGACAGGCTCCTCCTTCCCTGAATAAGGCAGCATAACATTTGCTTCATTCATCTTTGGTAAAGGAAAGGGACTGGCAAGCTGGCCTGGGGCTCCAGGGGGAGTGCAGCCCAGGCCTCCGCTTTCCATTGGCTGCGGGATGCTGGGCTTTACCTCAGGCGTGGGTGGGCTCATCCAGCCCAGAGATGCCCTGGTGGTCTCCAGACATGGGGAGGAGAAACAAAATAACACTCTGAATGAAAGTAACACTATTCAGACCCTCGTGTCCATCCTGTGCCCCCAGACTCCCGGGGGTCTGGTGCTGACCGTGGTGTCAGGACACAGTGCCGAGGACGGGGCCCACGGCGCCTCGCACGCTGTTGCTAGCCCCTTCCCCTCCAGGCTGAGCTTAGGATGCTGGAGCTTCAGGTCTGGCAGGCTGGGGGCTCCCAGTCCGTGAGGCTGCAGCCACCCTACCTGGCTCTGGGCCCCAGCAGCAGAAGGGCACAGACAACGCTGGCTGGACTGCAGCTCCATGGTCCACAGCCTTGCCTGGGAGAAGCAGCAATTTTGCTGAGCCCCACAGCAGCCCCTCGCCCATGCAGCAGGGGGCGGCCAGCAACAGCGTGGCCTTGAGAGCTCAGTACACGAGCTGTGCAAACTGGTGTGTGAGCAGCTCCTCGGCCGAAGGTCTCTGGCGGGCCTCCACAAAAATGCGCCTCAGGAAGTCCCGGCCGTGCTCAGAGATGTGGGAGGGCAGCTGAGGATTGGTGGGCTGGGTGGCAATCTTGAAAATGGCGGCCATGGCTTCATACTCTGCCCAAGGTGGTTTCTCTGTCAGCATCTCCACCACAGTGCAGCCCAGGCTCCTGGAGAGAGAACCCCAGTGTCACCCCCTCAACCCTCCCCAGGCTCCCAGCTGCCCTGCCCACTGTTGTGAAAGGAGGTGCCCTTCCCAGAACACACTGAGACAGGATGGGCCAAGCTGACGGTTGACACCCCTGTAGAGGGGTCCCCAAGGCCAGAAGAGGCTTCAAAGCCCCGTCAGCTTCGTCCATGTGGGCTTCATCAACCTACACCCACCCAGGTGCTTCCTGACATTGGGGAAGAGAACCACTTTAGCATGTTCAGAAAGAGCTCTGAGATAACGGTATTAGTTCCTGTTGCTGCTGTAACAAATTACCACGAACCTAGTGGCATAAATTTATTATCATTTTGGAGGTCGGAAGTCTAAAGTGAGTCTCACTGGGCTAAAGTCAACGTATCAGTGGGATGGTTCCTTCTGGAGGCTCTGAGAGGAGAATCCATCACCCTGCCTTTTCCAGCTACTAGAGGCTGCCTGCATTCCTTGGTTCATGGCCCGTGCCTTGCGTCACTCCAACCTCTTGTTTCCTTTGTCACCTTTTACTGCTCACTCTGATATCCTCCCTTCCTTTTATAAGGACCTTTGTGCTTATACTGAGCCCATCTGGATAATCCAGGATCATCTCCCCATCTCAAAGTTCTTAATCTGCAAAGGCCTTACTGTCATATAAGGTAACACAGGTACATTTACTAATCCTTTTGGCATTAGTATGTGGACATCTTCAGGGACCATTATTCATCCCACCACAGTAACATTGTAAGAGGAAGTGATGCTCTCACAACTTTCAGGCCCTTTCAGAGGATGGACATGAAGTTAGGTAGAGCAGATGCAAGCCACCTGAGCACGAGGAGGGAGCGCAAGCCTGCTGCTGTTTAGAGACAGATCAGGCCTTCAGATTGGATCCCAGTTCTTTCAGGGATTTAGCAAACATCAGGGATGTTTTCCATGGCCTAAGTTCTCAGTGATAACAAAACAGTTGCTATTCAGAGTTAAAACACAGCGCATCTGCTGTATGTACCGCTGCAGGCACCACCACCTCTGCCCACACGGAGCCTGCAACCTGGCCTCGCTGGCCAGAGGTGAGTTCTCACTCCCTCCTGCCACACTGCAAAGCCCCCAAGCCTCATTTCTAAGTTGGAGCCGCTACAGCCCAGACAGGGAGATGGGGTCCCAGCACGTCCCCAGTGCTCACCACACGTCTGCCTTCCTTCCGTAGCCCTCACCGCTGATCACCTCAGGGCTCATCCAGTAGGGTGTGCCAGTGACCGAGCGCATGCCCGTGCCTGACATGCAGATGGTCTGCAGGCGCTTGCTGGCCCCAAAGTCCCCCAGCTTCACATTCCCAGCAGAGTCTCGGAGGATGTTGGCTCCTAAGGCATGAAAGGGCAGAGGCTGCAACCCTGGACCCCTGGGCACTTTCCACCATCCTCCCTCTGTCTCTCCCTCCCAGGTCAAAGGGCTGCTGGGGAGGATGGGGGGCTACCATGAATTAGACATGACCTGCACAGAACAAACAGGCTAGTGACGGGAAGCCTCAGCCCTACAGCACCAAACCATCATCACTATGGCCAACATCTGCAGAGCACTTCACAGTATTTTCCCAAATTGCTTAACTGATCTTCATGCCAATCCCCCAAGGAAGCAATTAGGGTTCCACTTTTCAGAAAGTTCAAAATGACCAGGTCGAAAGTTCCCAAGTAACTAGGTCACGGGGACCACACAGCCTGCCCCTGCTCACCCTTGATGTCCCGGTGAACAATCATGTTACTGTGCAGGTAGGACATGCCCTCCAGGATCTGCCGGGTGTATTTTCGGGTCACACTCTCTGTCAGAGCTCCGTAGGCCTTCAACTGGTCTTTCACTGAGCCCTAAAGCCACAGGAGTCAGAGGGAGTCACTGCAGGAAGGTGGTGGGAAGGGGCAAGGCTACTTCCAGCCCCCGGCATTCGGCGAAGGAGTGATTCTTCCGATTCCCATTTGTGATGTGCCAGGCACTTTGCTAGGGGCTGTCAGGCAGCTTGGAGAAAAGTCTGAGACAGTCCCTTCCTCAAGCAACAGATGACCCAAATCCAGAAGGGAGGTCTGTCTACTCTAGGTAAAGGCGCTACTTACTGGACAGTGCAGCTGCCCTGTAAGCCTCAGGTTAGGGTAGCCTGGGACATTTCTCATCCCACACCATCACTGCAGCCAGACGCAGGGCCTGCTGACTCCAAGTCCTGCCACTGCCTCACCTTCCCCCCTGAGCCTCTGGAGTCTCAGGTAATCAGACCCATGTCAAAGGGACCCCTCCTCCACAGCCCACAGCCCCAGGAGAGGTCCTCTCTTGCGTGTCCCACATGCATGAGGGGCACATACCCCCGGCATGTACTCCATGAAGATGGTCAGAGTCTTCTCGGCACGGTCCCGCAGGCAGCCATAGTACTGCACTATGCGCTCGTGCTGCAAGTTCTTCAGCAACTGGATCTCACACTCCAGTGCACTCACCTCCTAGGGGAGAGGCCCAGTGGTCACCTAGGCTTTCAGGGCCCTGGTTCTACCTGCCTAGGATCAGCTCAGCTTGCCCTATTCAGTGGCCTCAGAGGAGTCTGTCTGCCTTGGGAACTTCAGCTGGAGAAAAGGGGGGACTCTCTCAACTGTTTGGCCCTTGTCCACAATGCCGGCTAAGCCTTGGGATGGTGGCACTCCCATGCTGGAAGACAGCAGACAGTGGGGTGGGAGACGGGTTTGTGGGGGCAACTAAGCAGTTTAGATAACTGCTGTATTTATCCACTCAAACGGGAATGAAGGTCACATCCAAAGCTAAGCTCCAAAGACAGGCTCCTTCCTGGTCTGAGAGCTGGGAGACAGAGGCATCTGTTTGGTGAGGGTGGGGCAGGTACTGCTCTTTGTAGCACTGGCCATCACCTCCCAGTTTGGGTTGCTTGGTACTTTGGCACCAACTCAGTTCCTCATACCCAATCTCTCCCCTGGGCCAGGGTCAACAGCAAGGGAGCCTGGGAGGAAGAATGATGGGAGAAGCAACCTGTAGCATCTCGAGCAATTTGTGCAACGAGACAGGTATTTTCTTGAGAGGGAGGAACTGGAAGTCAGACCATGGGGAAGGCAATACCTTGCTTGTCTCAGGACTGTCTGGGTCAAACTGGACCTGCTTGGAAGCAAGTTCTCGTCCTGTGTCCACATCATAGCACAGATAGACCCTGCCAAAGGCACCCTGGCCCAGGAGCTTCCCCCGGCGCCAATTGATGGGGGCACTGGGAGCTACAGGAGAACAGAAGGAAAGAGCATTAGAGTTCGTGCACTTAGTTACCGATATCCTGCCTCATCCTACAGAGGCCCGAGCTGCCCCCTCACCCGGCATCATCACATCTCTCAGCATAGCATCTCCACGCCCATCTGGAACAGGCTCAGTGCCCTGGTCAATCAGACCTCAAGGCCCAAGGCCTGAGAAGCAGAGGATTGGCTAAAATAGTGGTTAAATGTTCATCTGAATTGATTAAATACCTTCATACTTCCAAGGCCCCCAAATATCTCATTATGTCAGGGATTAAGGAGACTGCTCTTCAGTTTAAACATGGAGAAACTAAAGGCCAGAGAGAAGTGCTTGTCACACAACAGTGGAGTGAGGACTAAGGTCCAGGGGATCTGCTGCCCACCCTCGGGCTCTTCCACTGGGTGCGGATGGGCCAGAGCTGCCAACTGCTGAGCCAAACAGCCCCAGTGGACCCGCTGGCCTCCCGCCCTGCAGCTGGTCTGAGCATCCCCTGGGCAGCCTCCACCTGGCCAGGGCCCACTCCTCACACTTGGTTGGCACGTTCCTCTCCTGCACAGAGAGGGCGTTCTCACTGTCCGCACTCCGCAGGCGCCCTCGGGGGTCCAGGTACTGCACCGCCAGGCCCATGTTCTCGCCATTTGTGCTCAGGGAGCGGCTGGAGGGCACCAGGGTGAACAGGTTGCCTTGATGACGCCGTATTCGGGGAAATGTTCTTCTGCCTGAAGGGTTGCAGGGCCAGAATAGAGCAAGTCAGACCCCTGGCCACAGGCTGAATGTGCAAACCGGGCCATAACCGCAGCTCCAGTTGGGTGAGCTCTCCAGAACCCATCTGCCCTCCCACCTGACTCGTGCCAGAATGGCTAATGTCTCAAGCATCCTGAGAATCAGGACAAAAGCAGGAATTAGCAAGCAGCCAGATGGTTTAGGGAAACCTAGCCAAAGCGAAAGCATAGGGCTGGTCCCTATGTCCTACGTCACTCGCAGGGCCAATCCACGGCTGATCTATTTTCCTTGGCATTCTAACCCTAAACCTCTGAGGAAGCTCCATTCCGTTTGCTGCGTGAGGCAGAAGGGGGCGTTGGAGAGCTGGCGCCCTGGAGCATGCTGTGCACTCAGACAAAGGACAGAGTTCCCAGAGGCAGCATCAGTCTACAAATACCAGCCTCCCCCCACCCTTTTTTAACCCTGACTCTACTGCCTCAAGCCTGGGCACAGTTCCTCAGGAATAAAGGGAACATGGGGCCTGGAGTGCCTGGGCCACCCGCTCCAGTGGCTTTTCCTGGAGGAGCTTTAACCACATCCCTTTTGAGGTGGCCAGCAGGGGGCAGGGTGGAGGCACACTCACCATCATTGTAGTCCTTGTGGTGCACGGACACGTGGTAGCGCCGGGGGTAGGTTCCACCTTTGACCCCTTTGTCATAGAGCTGAGTTTCCCGATCTGAGTAGGAGAGAGGAATCACTGGCTTCTCGACAGGCCAATGTTAGTGATCCATTTAAGCCTCTAGGTCACCTGAGGCCTCAGAGCAGCAAGCCCGAGGAGAATTAAAATACAGCCCTGGCTTCTCTTCCCAACTCAGCCATCAAAAGCAGACTGCCTACAGCCCCACCCGGACACCCCGCAGTGCTCACCCAGGCTCTGGAGAACTCACCCGAGAATTCCTGTCTGTTGTCTGGGAAGCTCTGGGCTCGGGACATTCGCGATTTCCGGAAGGATGGGCTAGAAAAACAAAATGAATCACAAAGTAGACTTCAGGGTACCTCCAAAGCAGCTCAACAGGGCAGAAGAGAGGATACTCACACAGACTGCTTCTCCTAGCTCCTTCCCACACGTGTCATTGCATGGTAGGAAGCAGAGTTGGAGAGAAACAGCCCTCTTCTCAGCCTACTACTTTCTCTTCACTAGTCTGAGGCCCACATCTGACGGGACCCTGAATAATGAAGCCCTCCAGTGCTACCGACCTCCACCCTGGCTGCACAGTGCTTTATCTTACCCTTCCCTCCCACCTTGGTGACAGGGGAAGAGCTGCACAAAGCCCCTTGCCCAGCGCAGTAATAAAGATAGCAACAGCATCTTCCTTTCAGAGTAATCACCACCGTCCCATTTTAGAGACGTGGAAAACAGGAACAGAGAGGTTAAAGGGCTTGTCCAAAACTATTCAACTAATATTTGGTGGAGCTGGGTCTATATGGCTCCAGATCCCATGAAGGGAAGATGAAAGCTCTGACCTTAGGTTATGCTGGCCCTCAAGGAAGTAAAGTCCAGGTCACTGAGTCTGACTCCCAAGGAGAAGAAAACAAAGCATTGGAGGGACAGAGGAAGAATTCAAGAATCAAGTGAGTTATCTTTCCCAGCATCCACCTGAACGGTTCTTTCCCTCATGTGAGAGTGCCTTTGGAAAAGGTCATAGGTCAGAAGAAAGTCTCAAGGCAGTGATGCAGGGGCTGTCCCCTACTTCCCAACTGCTAGACCTTCTGTGGTCCTGTCCCACAGCTCCCCTCCCCCACCAGCGTGGCCACAAGGCTTAGAAGAGAGTTCAAAGCCAGAGTCAGTTCCTGTCCTGGCAGAGCTCTCAGTTTGCAGCAGCAACTCTGGCACCTCCACCTGTGCCTTCTTACTCTTTTTTTTTTTTTTTTTTTTTGCTGTACGCGGGCCTCTCACTGTTGTGGCCTCTCCCGTTGCGGAGCACAGGCTCCGGACGCGCAGGCTCAGCGGCCATGGCTCACGGGCCCAGCCGCTCCGCGGCATGTGGGATCTTCCCGGACCGGGGCACGAACTCGTGTCCCCTGCATCAGCAGGCAGACTCTCAACCACTGCGCCACCAGGGAAGCCCTGCCTTCTTACTCTTTTGGTTGGAAAGCAAGCCTAAAATAAGGCTGCAGATTGGATGCCAATAAGCAACTGTGACTGTTCTATGATACCTAGAGGGGAGACCACGCTCAGCAGCTCACAGGTCTGTTAGGAGAGACACGGTACAGATCCAGCCATGGTCACAAGGTGATTACCCATGTGAGCAATTAATCAGTTACAAAAAGAAAAGAAAATCCCCAGAACTGTTCCTTAGCCTCTGACCACAGTCCTAAGCCCAGCTGGATGTGGTCAAAATGTGCTCTTGGGCATAATAAGGTCAAGGAGAGAGACTGGCTACATCAATGATAGATATGCCAAAGCCACCAATGATAGGTGGCCAATGATAGGTGCCAAAGCCACCTCCAAACACCCCCGCTGACGGGCAAATCAGCTCCACAGAACCACGTGGTGTGTGAAGGATGACGCTTGTTGCCTCCCAAAGTGTAAGAACAAGATTACACACCAAGCATGCAGTGTGGTAAGCTAGGCAGTCTGAATATCTTGTTTTCTGGTTTTTATATCCCAGTTTCTTACTCCACCAGAAAGACTTGGAGAAAAAAAAAAAAGAAAGTAAACCCAAAGGTGATAATTCAGTTTTGTCCCCCAAGCAATGAAGGTTGAAGGTTGTCCAGATCTCAGCAATGAGGCTAAGGGTACAAGGGCAGCATGTGTTATGTGGGAAGTCAAAACATGTAAAGTGCTTGGAACAACAGAGCAAGCATTTAACACATGTGAGCTGCTATTATAACCTACTACATTCATCTAATTATACAAACATAACATTCTCCCTGTTTGGAAAATTAAGGAGAGGGCTAGGAATGCTAGCGAAAGGTTTCTTTCCCAGAAGCATGATGTTTTAACCATGGGCCTGCAGACCAATGTGCAGTTCAGGGACACACACACTAGCTGACTCCATTTCCTCAGCTCATCAGTTCCAAAAATGCCTATGCACTAACCCCCGAACCAGCCACAGTCTCATACCTGTCTGCGGACCTGTCCAAGGATTGGCAGCTTCCTGACAAGGAATTTTCAGCACTGCTCAGGGGATCCAGCATCTGCAAGGCAAGTCATACAATAAAACCCCAGCCCCAATCCCAGCCAGGTGACCCAGCCAAGGCCAGCAAATGGTCCTTTTTCTTTTCCAAAATATGAAAGTGCCCTTTCTCCGCCAGGGCAGTGGGAAGAATGGTTAGGAAGGTACCATTCTCCCCCGCAGTCTGAAAGGCAAGTTTCCAGGAGTGAGAAAAATGCCTGGCTGGCATCCCAAGGAGCTCTGCCAGGAGAGCAAAGCAGAGACGCTGCTTCTCTTGTTGACATTTTCTTGGCTTGTGAATGCTGGAGCCTGGTGCTGGAGATGGTCCTACCCTGCAGAGGCTTCCAGTGCATTTGGGTGGGACCATAATGCTTCTGTTTACACTCCACAATTTATAATTTAAAATTCATAATTTTATTGCCCTCATTTCACAGACAAGCCACTGCAGGTCTAGAAAGGTTAGGAGAATTGTCTGAAGTCATGAAACTAGTTAGTACACAGCTGACACAGAACAAAAATTTCCCAGTTCCTAGTTCTCCTGCAGAGCCAGTAAGTATCTATGTAAGTTAAAATGTTTCTCTGGCCCTTGGTCAAATGCAGTAACAAAAAGCCTTCAGATTAGCTTTTTCTCCAACTAATCTCCCCTTCATTTTGCCTATGGGGGGTATTCACTACCAGAGAATTTATTATCTGAGATCCAAAGTTAAACATTACATAGGGAAGCAGAGTATCAGAACCATGAAAATTCATGAACAACTTTCATAAAATTGGTTTCCATCTCAAATTATCTCTTCCCATTTAATGCTGGAGTCCACCTCACCCATACTGTCACTCATATATTGTCATATATGATTTTTTTTTAAACTGCCAATCAAGGCAAATTAATTGAAAAGTAAAATCCCCAAAATCTTGATAAGGATATAGGATTTCCCCAAGAGGATAAAACCAACATGGGAAAGAATTGCTCCCAAACCATAAAGTGCATATTTGGCAAAGTTAGATCAGATAACAGAAGAACAGAGAATGAGCAAGTATAACAACATGACAGGTGTGACGAAGGAGGAAGAATACCAAAGGTTCAAGAAAGGCCTGTGGAAAATACACTGAACCCCGTGAAGGCTTCTGTAAAAAAAAAAAAAAAGGAGCCTCTTTAGGACAGTGCTGCAGAAGTCAAAGAGGAAGTGAAGGAAGTTATGTTGTGCTAGTAAAATTTTTGTTAGAAAAATTAAGCCAAAAAAAATTAGCCTGAATCATGCTTTGTTCATTCTAAAAATTAGCAAATAGATGCAACTATTACTCAAATCTGATTAAAGAAAAAACAAAATAAAGTTATCTTAGTTTCATTTTTCAAGAAAGTCCCAGTTGGATACTCTTTCACTATATACTATGCTGTTTTGGTCTCTGTTAAGTGGATTTATCTTGAATGGCCCATTAGCAGCAGCAATTCTCTTTAGCTAAAGAGGCGGGCACTGGGGAAGGACCTAGGCATTCTCCTGCTTCCTTGGCCTCTTTCTAAAAGTCTATCCTCACTACAAGTCTAATACTCCCATGCTTTCCAGGGCCAGGCAGGTAAAGAAGTAAAAGGACCAGGATATAGGACCATGGGGAGGGATAGAAAGCAAAGGCAATCAAACTCATTAGCAAAGTCACCCCTAGTACAGCTGACGTCTGGAAGCACTCTGGTTAGAGAAAATGGAAAGGATGGTCAGTAAGATATCCAAGAAGGGACTCTGCAGCTAAAAGCACTCTAGGTCACTGTTCTAAACATAAATTTACCTGGAAGGCAGGACTGTAGAAGAGAGAAGAGGCAGTTTAAAAATGCTTCTCATAGCCTATATAGTTTGAACAATGCTACACAGAGATTAGCTATTGAGGGGAAGAAAAGTTGTAAGAATCAGTTTTAGGAAAAAGAAGTTACAAGAATCAGGTTTTTTTGGTAAAATCCCCCATGTGATGGTGCTGGCCTTCTACTGGATGCTTTTACCCTTAAGAAATTTCCCCTCTCAAGATCAAATCCCAAAAGTTTATAAGACAGATCTTTTTCTTGCAATCAAAGCAAGCTCATTGAAAAAACTTCAGAATGAAGCCAGAGATCTCATTCTTGCTGAATTCACTAAGCCAAAGTGCCATTTTCATCAAGTGGGCCACAAGTTAAAAAAGCTAGCCATTAAAATGGGTAAGCCATTGTGGTAGACGCACCCTAGGATGTCCTCACTCCACCCCACCCCAGTAAGTCAAAGCCTTGCATATAACCCCCGCCCCTTGAGTATAGGTAGAACTTGTAATTTGCTTTTAGTCAATAGACTATGGCAGAGAGGATGGATTTTCGTTGCCGCGTGCGGGCTTTCTCTAGTTGCAGTGAGCGGGGGCTAGCTACCCTTTTGTTGCAGTGTGCGGGCTTCTCACTGCGGTGGCTTCTCTTGCTGTGGAGCACAGGCTCTAGGCGTGTGGGCTTCAGTAGTTGTGGCACATGGGCTCAGTAGTTGTGGCTCCCGGGCTCTAGAGCGCAGGCTCAGTCGCTGTGGCTCACGGGCTTAGTTGCTCCGTGGCATGTGGGATCTTCCCGGGCCAGGGCTCAAACCTAAGTCCCAGGCATTGGCAGGCGGATTCTTAAGCACTGCGCCACCAGGGAAGCCTGAGACTTCATCTTTGCAGACCAGAGCAAGAGATTCTTCTGCTGGCCTTGAAGAAGCTACCATATTTTGAGAGGGCCACATGGCAAGGAACTGCAAGTGGCTCCTAGGAGCTCAGAGTGGCCCCTGGCCGACAGCCAGCAAGAAAACAGGGACCACAGTGCTACGACCACAAGAAACTGAATTCTGCCAACCACCATGTGAACCTGGAAGGGAACCACAAGCTTCAGAAAGAAATGCAGCCTGGCTGACACTTGAGTGAAGCCTTGTGTGACCCTGAGTGGAGAACCCAGCTAAGTCATGCCTGGATTCTGGGCCCAAGGAAACTGTAAAATAATAAATGTCTGCTGTTTTAAGCTGCTAAGTTTGTGGTTGTTTTACTTAGCAATAGATAACTAATACAGCTGTCTACTATCATAAAAGTCCACCCAAAGGAGACAGTCCTACTTTGGACTGGTATACTCGTTACCTTTCATTAAGAAATAGCAAAACTAAAATCTGGTTGAAATGCAAAACAAAATCTGTTTAGGACTGGTCACATGTTAAAACTCTGCTGAAATGACAGGTCGTTGTAAGGAAGTATACAAACAGCGGAGTGGTGTTCTGCAGGGAGACCAGTGAGAGGACCACGGAAGAGGAAGAATCTGTCAAATGCACATGCAGCACCAAGGAGGCTAGGCAGCTTAGATTCTGTCTTTGGTAGAAATGGATATTTGGCCCCTAGAAAGGAAAAATTCATATTTTGGCAGGCCTGGTTTACAAAAAAGCTACTGGATAGGACTCAAGTCCCTCACCTACACACCATGCCCACTGAGAACTCCCCCTGCTAAGCGTGGTCTGACACGTCCCAAGACACACCCCAGCCCCAAAACCCCCATCCCCAGACTATACTCACGCACTGCTCGCTGGTCTCTGGGATGAACTCCCCCTCGCTGTTGATGCTGGTGTAGGACCCCTGTCGGGCAATCCGCTGCTGCCGCTCAGGCACGTAGCCAGGGGGAGGCGAGCTTCGGCCGGGGTTCTGGGAGCCTAGAGCACAGAAACACGACCTTTGACTGCAGAGCCAGGACCTGCAGCCTGAGAGGAGCAGACTTAGGGCCAGCTCAGACAAAGCATCTGCTTGGTGGTAGAGAGCTGGTTTGGCTCTTTGAACATCCTGGAGGAGAGGGAGGGCCTAACAAAGTGCTGAGGTTGAAGGAAACTTCCTGAGCCAGGCAGCTCCTCCCCCAATCCAAGGACCTCAAGAAGGAAGAAAAATACTTAAGAGAAAAGTTAAAGAATGGTGGGTAGGGTTGCTCTTTGAAAGATAGTCTTTAAGGAGTTTTAAACTATTATTTTCAATGTCCTTCAAGAAACTGACTCCTTCATTCTTCTTCACGAAGTCACTCGGTCAGAATACAAGGATCACGCGTTTCGTAGAGACGCTATTTTAATGAATTCGCCACCGAGAGCGCTTGGTGCTCCAATCTCTTGTTGGAGGCATCAACCCATACTCTCTCCAAGAACCACTGACACGATCTCGGGTGGGAAGGCTAACCTGAGGCTCTTGGTAGTCTGGCTTCCCCACGTGACTCCAGGGCAGAGGCCAGAAACCAAACTGCTCTAAAAACAGGCACAGAATTATGCTGGATTTCCACTTGCAACACCTCACTCACAGGGTAGAGGCTACCAATTCTGAGATAAGGAGGTACCTGAACCATGCCTTTCAAATGATCTCAGACAGCCCATGGAGGAAAGAGTCTGTTTGTCCAAGTTTTCTAAGCCCTGGCAGAAACTGATGCTGCTCAGAGTATACACTTAGAGATGCTATGCCATGAACTAACAAAGCAACGAAATCAGCCAAGGCAAGTTTTCTTTTGTTTCTCTGCCCGCCCCCCCGCCCCCGGCCACCTGCACAATATGCGGGATCTTAGTTCCCCGACCAGGGATCGAACCCTCGCCCCGGCAGTGGAAGCACAGAGTCTTAACCACTGGACCGCCAGGGAAGCCCTTCTTTTCTTTTTTATACTGTTACCTTGTCTTTAATTCTCACAACACACCTACAGCGGAGGTACATTATTATCATCCACAGTGTGCAGAAGGGGAAGCCAAGGCCCAAAGTCATGTGGTGTCTTAAGGGTGGTGCTGCATCTAGAAAACAGGCCTTGTGACTCCCAGTATATTTCAGCCAAGGCAATTTTGAGACCACAGTTTATTTCCAAAAGGGGCAGCCATGCTACTCATACATTCCCCATAAGCAATCCAAACAGAGGAGGGGGGGATCCCACCCATGGGGAAATGTGACAGCCTTTCTGCAAGGAGCAGGAGGGAGGCAAATATGGGGATTTCTTGATAGCACGAGGGAAACACAGTGCCATGTCTCGTGCAGCTCAGATTCAGAGTTGTTCTGTCAGTGATCACTTGTGAGTTGGATGCAAGATGCCATCTGGCCAACAGAGGGCTCGAAGGCAATGACAAGATGGAGGTAAGGGGAAATCGAACAAGAAAGTTACTCCGTTTTTCAGAGGGCCAGATGTCAAAGACCCATGCAGCCGGCCATTTCCCTTGCCACTGTAGCACAAAATGCCAGTGTAACCATGAAGAAAAAGATAGTTTTCTTAAGCCCTAGCGTGCCCTAAAGCACAGAGCGCTTTTTTAACACATGGCTTACAAACATTAGCCCAGTGCCTACTTCCCACTTCCGGCTTTGGAAAACATTCCAGTAGCCCACACGTTCTATGGAAATCCAATCCCTATGTTGGCAACATTTGTCAGCAGCAGAAGCGACCTAAAAAGGTGAGCAAGGTATAGTGAGAAAAGCCTAGGCTTGAAAATTAGATAAACAGAGGTTCAAATCAGGCTTTGTCACTTATTAGCTGAATGATTTAAACTCTCACCTAAATTTCCTCATTTCAAAAAGGAAACAACTATCTACCTCATAACCGTTTTTGGAAATTATAAATGAAATGTGGTAGCACAGGTACACATATACGTGGTAGGAACTCAATAGAATTCCATTCGTTCCCTTCACTCTGTGTAGCAGATATAATGGGTTAGATAGACTCAAGAGCCATTCTACCCTTCTAGTGTGCCTTCCAGCACTTCAGAAGTTCATCAGCTAAAAGCTATTCTAAGACCTCCTTTAGGTTCAGCCAGTTAGATGCACTTGTGTGAGATCTGGATGGCTTCCTGCTGTTCCTGGGCACAGTCCTAGAAGCCTTGGTTTTTCTGCTGCAACACCAGCAGAGACCCCACACCTGATCTCAAGACACAGGTGCAGGTATCCCTGTGTAAGTGGTGTGTGGACAGAGCACAGGGGCCCTGTGCTTCTGGATCCGGTGGCTTCCTCATTACAGAGGGAAGAGGAGCTCTGCAGTGTGTCTTTAGACTTAGAGTCTGTTTCTCACTCTTCATGATTTTACAAGCCAGAATGTGCACCAAATGCCTTCTTCCTGAAACTAGTCAGAGTGGATTCTGTTCTGTGCAACTGAACCCTGACCAATACATTCTGGAGCGAAAAGGTATTACATATTTGACCTACAACAAACAAAAAATGTCTCTTGTGAGGAACTGATGAGAGAGAAAGAAAAACTCTTACATATTGATGAAATCCCACACACTAGTCCAAACTACCCCCAGGTAGGCTGAACTACCCTCGATCTGAGCATCAGAGCATCTAGGGTGAGACCTCCCCGGCACAAAAGATCCCTGGCCCCTCAACACCCATTCTCTCCTTCACTGCTGCCACTGAACTCTCCCCTGGTTTTGCAGGTGGGATGGGACTAGCTCACATGAGGCCAGCACTACAGACCCAGGAGGGGCTGGGGGAAAACAGCAAAGGTTTTCTGAGCTTTTATTTCCAGCCAGAGACTTTCACTTTTTCCAATACACATTGCTGCCTGCCGAGAGCCAGCCTTGTTATCTGATGGGCAATGGGCCAGGGGCTATTGTGCACAGGCCCACAGCTTGGGGCAGGAAAGGGAAGTCTCCCCAAACCAATGGCTATCAGAGGAAGCGAATGGAAAAACCAGGAGTTGGCAGAACTGCTCCAGAGCATTTTCAGTTTTGTTTTTATCTTCATTTCAGAAATTAGGGGCTAATGAGACACACAACAGCATCTGAGAACGAGTTAGACAGGGGACCTGAATAGGACAGGATACTGAACTGTAAGACTCACTGATCCTCGCGTATTTACCAGCAGGGACAACAGTGAGCCAGACAGCACAAACACAGTGCTATGCAAGACACAGCTCATCCTAGGTCTCAGAAGGCAGGCAGCTTCTCTGGGCCACCCTTCCCTGGCATTCCAGCCTGATCTTGCTCTAGTCTCATCAGGGCACTTATACCAAGGGGCCCCCTCTCAGCACCAGCTGAAGTAAAAGAACACAGTAGTAATCCTGTGCTCAGAAGTGCTCTCTTCTGAACAAGGATTTCAGCTGCCAGCTGTCTGCATTCCTCTAGCGCTTGCTGGCTCTCTGCTTACCTCCTTGATCTGGGGCAGCAAAACCCTTACCCTATGATACGGTTGATTCTTTTGCTCTGTCTTCTGACTCAAAGCTGAAAGCTAGGTTCTCAGACTCTAGCCCTTCTCATAGGAGACTCCTGTCAGGAAGCTGATGCAGTCAGGAAGTTGCCTCCACAGGGAGTTAGTTCTAGGGCTTTGGGTCAGTGTTAATGTGCAGGTCATTGCAAGTACAAAGAGAAAGCTTTTTTTGGCCATCGACTATTTTCTCTAAACCTTGTTCTCTCTTAGGGAGCTGATGAGGGGAAGAATCAAATCTTTTTTTCTTCTTCAATATCCTCGCACTGGACCAGGTTGTGCAGAGCAGAGCTCCGCAATATTTTCATCTCGTAAGACCTTGAGAACATCCTGTGTTTCAACTTTCAAAACTCCCATTTTATTTTGAAGTTGTGACCACCACTAAACAGTTTCTGGTCTCATCTAGTATCACAGAAGAATTTTTAGCAAGAAGGAGAAAAAAATCCTGTGCAGTGAAGGCAGCTGACCTTTTTGTTTCCATGTATGTGGTCACTACCTCTGCAGTCCTGGTTTCCACTCTTGCATATCTTACCAGGACTGGAGGTGTGCACTGTGTATAGCTCTCTAACTTGTTACTGCCCGGGTGTCACTGTAAGTCATCTCATCCTTTCAACATTCCTTTTCCCTCTGCCTGAGTTTTTCCTCCTCTGTTCTCAGAGGAAGAGGGCTGCCCTCCTCCTTACCAAGGCACTGTAAGCCCTCTGCCTGGACTCCCCAGTTCACCCCCAGCAGGAGTCAGCTCCCCTATGGTCCCCTCTTCACCACCTTCAATCTCCTTTTCAGCTGTCTTTGTGCCTCCCTTCATAAACATGCTCAGATCTCTAGCCTAAAAAATATCCTGACCTTATTTCTGCCACTCCCTTAAGCCACTAGCCCACCTCTTTTTTTCTTTTATGGCCAAACCCCTTGAAAGAACTGATTGCCTCTACTCATCAGGTACCCATTCCTTAGTGGGGCAATCTGGCTTGCCCCGCTGTGGGACGCAGTGGCAGGACGAGGAGCGAGATGGAATGAGAACAGAGGCGAAGGACTTAAGATACACTAGACCAAATGGGAGTCAGATGTGGCAGGGACAAGTCCTTTAGTCGATGGCTTAAGGGCACCGCCCACTGCATTGTGGAAGAAACAGTGCTTGAGCTCAGCTTCAAAGGTGACAGAATTTCTACAGGCAAAGACACAAGGAAGGGTAAATTCGCGTAGGGAAATTCCATTTGCCTTGTCTGCAGATCTTCCCACAGGGGTCTCTCTTTTGGGTTAACACATTCCCTAGTAGTTTTTTTAAATTTATTTATTTATTTATTATTTATTTTATTTTATTTTTAGCAGACTAACTGGCTTGAAAAAAACCTGGAATTCAAGGTATGTATATTATGATGGAAAAAACAAAAGGTGAACAGGATAGCTGGTTTCAAATATCTGAAAAACTGTCATATGAAAGATGTTATCTGTGTTGCTCAAGAGAGCAGTACTAGAGTCAATGCGTAAAGTGAGAGAAGGCAGAATTTCGCTTCAAAATAAGGATGAACGTCGAATAAAGAGAGCTGTCTAAAATTGGGTTGGGCTTCCTTGCACTTCCTCATTACTGAAAATGTTGCAGTGGGAGCTGAATGACCTGCATGTTTAGTCTTTCACTCATATGCACTGGTAGCACAAGTACATTAATGCTGGTGGAGGAGGAGGGCAGAGAAGCCCCTCCTGTAGGTGGGGAGTTGGATCACTAAGGCTTCTCATTTAACCCCATTTGTATAGCTAGGGCTTCTCCTAGTCCCTCATGCTTAAACCTTGACTTCTCTCTTTCTGTTTCCTTCTATTCCAGTAAGGCCTTACCCTGTACCAGCACAGCAAGCACTCAGACATTTGTGGATGAAAATGACAAGTTTGTGTCTCTTACTCTTGGTCTGTCCTTTCCAACCTGGCTGGTACCATGTAACGTCTTCTTCCCACCTTCTCTTACTTTCCCTCCTACTTCTCTCGTCACTCCTTTCCTGCGTCCTTTGCAGGCTCATCCTCCTCTAATTGGCCACTGTCTGGGTTTCTAAGGCTCAGTCCTAGGCCCTCTTCTCTTCTCATTTTGTAGTCTGTTTAGAAACTCTTATCTGGGCCCCTGGCTTCGACTTGACAATTTCCAATTGTTTCTACCTCTGGTTTTCTCCCCTCTGAGCTAGAGATCTGTATAGTTAGCTGCCCATCTGCTATCACCTCTTGGCTGTCTCTCTTTAAAAAAAAAAAAAAAAAAAAACACAAATATGTTTATTGGTGAATTGATAATCATACCAAAATATCCATAATTATACCAATTCAACCTGTCTAAAACTTAAGGTCTGCCCTTCACAGTGCCTGAAACCAGGCTCTCTTCTAGTCTCTGTCTTGGTGAAAGGCACTGCCAATTACCCAAATCCACAAACCAGTAATTTACGTCCTGTTCTCTCAACACCTGAAAATCCAATCCAATACCACAGTGGTTCGTAAACCTTTTGAACTTAGAACCCTTTTCCACTTCTAAAATTTGGGACACCAAAGAGCTTTTATTTATACAGGTTATATCAATTGATATTTACTGTATCAGAAATAAGGGTCAAAAAAATTTAAAACACAATAATACACAAGTACACATTCCATTAGCCATAGAGCAATGACATTACCTCAGGCAGGTAACCTCTGGAAAATTCCACTAGATATATGTGAGAGCCAAATCATGTCTTAGTATTATTATGAAAATAGCTTTGACCTTCCAGATCCTAAAAGGATCTCAGGGACCGCACCCCCCCCCATGTCCCTAGACCACGATGCCATGTCCTGTTGGCTTTACCTTCTAAATGCCTCAAATCCACCTGTTCCTTCCTCTCTCCACTACCCTCACTAGCCTAATCCACGCTTCTGTCTTCTTTCACCTGGACCACTGCATTAACTAATACGGTTCTCCCTTGGACCCATGCTTGCCCCCCTGTGATTGGCTCTCCACACTGTATGCAGTTGGAGCAATCTTTTCAAAATACAAATCCGAATATGCCACCCATTCCTCTTCACTTAAAAATCCTAAGGTGTATTTTCACTGCTTTCAACGTAAGGACCCCAAGGCTCAGTCTCCCTCCCCAGCCTCAGCCCATCCTCCTTTCCCTTGTTCTCAGCTCTCCAGCCCTCAGGGCTTCCTTCTGGTTCTCAAACACACCACACTCCCTCTACCATGAGGCCTCCGCATGGGCAGCTCTCCTGCCTGGAGCTCTCCTCCCTATATCCCCTTTGAGTAAGTCCCCTTCAAGCTCTGGGTCACAGCCTATGGCTTCTCTGGCCCCGAAATCAGGTCACATCCTTCTGCTATACGTGCTCCCAGCACCACACACCTTCTGGTCGCAGCCTGTAATTATAGATGAATCACATCATGACACGTAAGGTCTGACTTCCCACAGGTGGACAAGGGCCATAGGGACGGGAACTGTGTGTTTTGCTTCCCATGATTCTGGCAATTATTTCTTGAATGAATAAATGAACAAATGAGTAAAAATGCAGTTTGACAGGGAGAGGGATACAATAACAAGACAATGTGATAAGCATTAGGATAGAGATGGGTACAAGGGGTCACTGTTCCCAGTGGCTCTCCACTGCCCACCGAACAAGCCCATGTGCAGACAAGGGTCCCCAGCCAAGGCAGGCATTCTTTCCCAGCCTTCTCTACTTCTCCAAATATCAATACACGAGCCAATCTGAAGGATAAGTGGGATCTCCACCAGCAAATCACTGAAATGCCCTCTCCCCTCATCCTTGCTTATGGAAATCCTCCATAATCTATAAAAATCCCAGAATGCATTTCCCAGGTCGTTCCAGTTAGAAATAATCTCTGCCATTTTCCAGCTTTTAGAAAGGCTGCCAGGCTCTGCCTGCTTCTCTCGTCAAACCCACCACTCCAAACCACCTGGGGTTCTCAGAAGCCACCACCTTCTTCTGTGATCGTGCCTGGCAGATGCCCTTTTCTGTGCCCGGAGTATCTGTCCCTGCACTCAGTAAATCTTCCTTAGTTTGTCAGCTCTGATGTTCCCTCTCTTTAGCGAAACCTTTCCCCAAAGTCCTGGGCGCCGTTGGTTACTGCCTGCTCTGTGCTCCCGCACCACTCTCAGCCTCCCAGATGCCTCCACCATGGCACTCATGCCAGCCCAAAGGCTGGTGCCTAATGCTTGCTGACTGAAGGAACCCAGGATCTGTGTGTGCTGGGAGGCTGTGTTGCCCATTCTCTAGAGAGATAGGAACTCGTTCATAGAAATCTTACTCCCCGTAAGATTTTAGCACTCTCAGACAAGGAAATTCCATATACGGCCCCTACAGTGAGGGCCCAGCATGTAGCTTCCACACACAAGTCACAGGAAATTGCTCAGGAGCCGGAGGCCCAATCACTGCCCTGTGTCCATCCTCACAGCTTACTCTGCAAAGGAGCAATGCTGCCCTCCTCCAGCCCCTTGCTCTCTACAAGGGCTCTGGAACAGAGGCCAAACTAGCAGAGATTCCCAGGTTCCAGGGCACCTGGATTTTAGGGCCAGAGATACTCTAGATAAGGTTTCCTTGTTGGGGTGCTGGCTCTCTCCTCAACCAGCTTATTGAAAACGCAGCCACCAATTATCCACAATGTTAGGGAAATATGAAACACATATACAGACTTTCAGCTTGGCAACACTTACTACCAGTGCTTGCTAGGGTTCCAGAAATTACTCAGTGAGGCAAAGTCAGTGCCTCAGCAACACATTCTTCCGGCTGCCCCCCGAGGAGGCTTATCACTCCCAGACAGGCTCAGTGACAGGACTGATGCTCAGACCTCCCCAAGTTCAGCTCAGGATCTCCAGAGAGCAGTTCAGTTTGCTGCAATTCTACCTGTATGGATAGAACCTGTATGGACAGCAGCAGGGGTCTCAGCGACGTTAGGGCAGCAACCTCAACAGAAATATTGTTAAGGCCGGACTTCCCTCTTGAAACAAACTGCACAATTCAAGAAATGAGCTTTCTCCTCAGACTGTGGGAAATGGGATCCAGAGCAAAACTGGATTGCCTGGTATAATGCACAGACCTGATTTAGATTCCTTTCCTGGGGAGGCCCGTCAGCAGCTTCGTAGCTTTCTTCCTAATGAGCCAACTGTATTTACTATGTCAACAGTCTCCTGCCCTTCCCAGACAACTTAGTTTGACTCTCCAGGAGTTTCACTGGAGAAACTTTGTCCCATCTTCCTTGAAGCATTAGGACTCCTCAGGAATCACAAGCAAGAGGTTTGATGTCAAAACTCAATCTTGGACCTGATTCGTAACTTCACAAGTCCCCAGTCCTTTGGGGAAAGAATGGTCAAAAACGAGGGTATACTGCTGCTGGAGGTCTTCAAGCAGATGTTTGAGGAGATCACTTTTTCAGGACTGTTGAAAAGGAATTTGATTTTGCCACCACATCATGAGAGTGTAAGCTCCTGGAGGGTCAGGACTCCATCCCAGTCACTTGTCTATTTCTTCTCCCCAAAGAAAAGCATGGAACATTATTCTGAACAGCGTAGCAGTCAATAACGTTTGATGACTGTTTTTTAATAATTTTTAAAAAGAATATTTAAAAAAATACATGGCCAGATAAATTAGATGAGAGGAAAAAAGGGGTGAGATACTCACTGACAGAGAGGTGCCTGCTCCTGGGCTCAGGGGGCTGGTAGATGGTATTTATGTCTCCTGCAGACTGGGAAGCTTTGATTCGCACCTGCCTGGACACCCCGGAGTGGGGAGGGGAACTGGTCTGCAAGATAAGAGGAAAAAGGCTGAGCTCGTTAAGCAGGCAGGCTTAGAAAGGCCCCCCGCCCCTCCCTGGGCCTCCCCATGCTCTCAGCCGCCATCATGCTTTCAATACATGAGCTACCCAGCTTTCCCTCAAATCTCACTCCTCAACTCATCTTGGCAAATCACTGTTTACTCAATGTAGTTATCCAGCTTCACTGATATAGAGCACTGAGACTCAGTGCTCCAATTTATTAGGTGATGACCCAGACACAGAAGAATAACAGGCATTCCTGTAATAATGTGCCAAACAGAAAAGCGTTGTAAATACCCT
Source organism: Stenella coeruleoalba (assembly GCF_951394435.1). NCBI lineage: Eukaryota > Metazoa > Chordata > Mammalia > Artiodactyla > Delphinidae > Stenella > Stenella coeruleoalba. The sequence goes on along the minus strand of NC_137165.1, from coordinate 46,456,060 downwards.
CTCATAAAACTCTCCAGAGAGCTTGGGAAGAATAGCAGGAAAAGCAGGAAATTATTTCAGTGGCAAGATCACCTGCCACGTGGGGGGTCAGAATGGAGAATGGTGGCAACTTCTGCACCAAAAATTCTGGTTGATAAACTTAAAAAATAGCTTGATATGCTGCTTCTTCCCCAACCATAATCACTCCTGGAAAATTAAGGTAAGAAGGTCTCAGATGCTTCATATTACTGGGGTTTACATGTGAACCATCTCAGGATTGTGTTCATCTCAGAAAGGCTATCAAGGCACCATTCTGCCAGAGGTCAAGGACTTCAGAACAGGGTCAGCAGCCTTGCCACATCTACCTCACTTTGCACTGACCCTGCTGGGCCTCAAGGTGAGCACTTGAGAGAAAACAAAGCAACAGAAAGGGACCCTTGCACTGAGAAAGCTTAAAACTGCAGCTTGAAGGTGAGCTAAGTGATGTCAGGATGTGCTCATAAATAAGCAGAGCACTGTGGAGAGTGGGAGCTCAGAATTTATAAATAATTTGGGTCAAAGTTTCTACTTGTTTCTCTCTCTCTCTTACCTCCTGTAAGAAAAAAAAAAAGGTCCAACCTAAACAAACTATATCCTGTCCTCCAGGAAAAAGGCTTCCCGCTCTCAGGGCTAAGTTCAGCTGCCAAGCAGCCTCCTCTAGTCCCCCCACGCCAGACTCTATCACATGCAGGGCTGTCTTGACAAACTGTCTTGCTCTAACGGGAAGTCAGACCAAGGGGAAGTGAGTGTTCTTGCTAAAGCCTCCAATGTGCAATAGCTCTCTGCCGAGGGTCAGAAAGGAAAAAACAATCAAAGCCACACGCTGGGGAAGCAGGCCAGTGAAGGGCAAGGAAAAAGCCACAGCCTTAGAGTCAGAAAGAGGAGAGCTGCACGCTGAGCACCCCAAGGACACCTGCTTAGACACGGGGCCTTACACAGGGTGGGAATTCAATACATCGTGGCAACATGAATCTGAAACGTATCAAAGAACATAGATTCTAAACTCTCAATTTTAAATCTAAAAGCTGAGCCAGGAGAGGAGGTTCAACAGCCAGCACGAGCGTAGGTTTCTAAAACGAAAGGCTGACTGTGGCAACAGTGGGAAAACAGATGAAGGGAATCAGGGAAGGTTTCAAAGCAGGGCTTCTCACATTTTCGTGTGCACACAAATCGCCTGGGACCTTGATGAAGTGCAGATTGTGATTCAGTAGGTCTGGGCTGGGGCTGAGAATCTGCATTTCTAACAAGCTTTCAGGTGATGCTGACACAGGGCGGCAGCAAGGTCTTAGGAGGTGAGTCACACTTGGGTTTAAGGCAATGGTTCTCAGCCCGAGCCGACCAGCAGAACTGCCTGTGGGGTTTTTAACACCTCAGGCCAACTACAACAGAATCTCTGGGGGTAAGGCCGAAGGACTGGTGTTTTTTAAATCTCCCCCAAGTGTTTGTAATAAGTCAGTCAAGTTCAGAAAACCCTGATTTAAGGAGATAAAAGAGAATGGCATGGTAAACAAAAATGAGGTTGATGCAAGGATTCAGGGAAACTTGAACAAGACCTAGAAGTGGGCAAGAGAGGAAGGAGGAAGGTGGGACTAGGAAAAATAAAAGGGACCTGTAAGAGAGTGAAAGGAGAGCCAACAGGTATAAAGTGTGTAGCTGGCAGAACATTCTAAAGACAGCAAATAGAATGGTCATTTCATTTGACCATTCAATGAAAACCTCACTGAAAGGCTCTGGGGGTAGCAGTGTGCTGTGGCCGACACAAACAACATGAAAAATTACCAGGGAGCCACATGCACAAAGACTGCAGTCACTGGAAGCGAGGAGATTAGCAGAAAAAGAGATTATAAAAGTTGACCCACAAATCATCTCGATAAAAGATTTGGTGGTGTCAGACAAAGGGAACAGGTGGATTCAATGATGCAGGGGGAAAAGAAGAGGTGTGTGTGTGTTTGCTTTAGTTTGGTTCACGGAAACATGAGCTGAGAAATGGCACCTTGGATGTCACTAGTCCTCTGCTTCAATGGTGGCAACGAGACATTTCCATGATAGACCATGACAGTTATGATAGCTGTGGAAGCATCCAGGTTATTTAATAGATTTACAGCTTTAACATCCATGAATTTATTAAAAGCCTTAAAAAAATCTGCTTTGAAGCTATACAACTTGAATAAAGGATGCCATGTTTATACCCCTTATACAAATTCTTATTTCCATTTTGTTCTATGATAATCCTCAATATTCAAGGGGCTCATCCAAACTGAGATTAGGTGAACAAATCTGTGTTTTTATTATCCCTGCTCTTCAATGCGTCACAGGCTTTGTTTATACATAGGTATGCTTCGGCTTCCTTTCCCGACTAAAGAGTTCCAGGCTTTTTAGGCCATACACATATAAAACTGACCCCAACCCCTTAAAAAGTTTGTCTTCTCTTGGACCTTTCCTAGCTCAGTTAACCTTCTGAGCTGTGGGGAAGAGAATGACACATCTCACAAGTTTTCCTCACGGGCAACATTATACTTTCTGTTCTGTTTCTAATGAACTGTGAAAGAACCTGGGTGAGGTTTCCCAAGGACTACAATAATTCTAAGATCCCTTTCCTGGATGGTATCTAATACATACTGGACTACAGTCAGAACATCTGGATTCAAGACCAGCTCTGTCGCTATCTACTGTTTCACCTAGGCCAAATCACTCTAAGCCTCAGTTTCCCCAGGGGGTAGACTGGCGATAACAGATGCCTAACCAACCACTCAAAGCTGCAAAAACCAAATGAAAGTTGAAAGTACCTTATACATGTAAAGTGTAATGATTTTTAAACAGGGGCCAGACTGAAGGTATTCTGCCCAACAAGTTTCGTTCTAACTTCCTGCACTTGCCCCATTAGTTTCTTGGAAAACTGAAAATAATTACCATTTAGATTATCCTTGATATCTTGAACTTAAATAGTGTTAAATTCATTGATGGGAAATTTGGGAAGTGGGCAACATTTAGATGAGAAGATTATAAGTTTACTTTTGTCAGAGAGAATCTGAGGTAACAAAACAAAATGCCATTCACAGTTTAAGATGGTTGGGTATTTAGTTTTTATCATATGCAGGTACAAGTGACAACAGAATGTTAAGCTTGAGATTATGTTATGACAGTGGAAAGGTCGAGAAAGTTATAAGAAAGTCAAGAGCAGAAAGATAAATTAAGAGTTAGATGCACACATGTTTAGAAAAGAAGTCTGTAATAGGAAAACAGCTAAGAGTTGATGGCCCAAGGCAGAGGGCTAGGGCAGCAAGAACTACTGAAGGAGACGGTGAAGTATCTTAAAATGGCAGTAAAACCAAGGCTAGAGAAAGACTCTTCAGATTAAGAGGAGGTTCTGTGATTGCCCAAATCCAGGAGTTCTCAGGTAAAAACAATATTGAAGCCTAAGTCCTGGCCTTGGCCAGGTGCGATGGGAGGAGTATGACTTTCCACCTTGGTGAGGGATGAAGACAGAGGAAAGATCAGAAGCTGTCATAGAAGGATCAATAAAAAAGGAATCTGGAGAGTAGAAAGAGATAGTACATTTAGAAACAGGAATAAGAAGGGAAGTAAAGGTATAGGTGATAACAAAAGGTGGATGAGTTGACAGATTGCTAAAAATGGAGGAAACTAAGTAGAGAACAAAGTGGCTCACAGTTACCATCAAGAGGAGATGAAGACCAGGTTGATATGGTATCCTGGAGAAGTGTATGTAAAGTGTGATCTGTGGGCTGGTGCCAGGGTACAACCTGCGGTGTATACCAGTCCTCAACAAGGTAAATACCAAAATGGAAGAGTAACTCTTTAAGCACTTTTACAACAATTTGGCAGTGACTCATGTCTATTGAACTTAACAATAAAAGTTGTGGGCTTGTATTTTATACGTCTCTAGTTAAATTTTCCATTTCACTTTTCATGTTTTTAAAAAAGAATTGGTCCATAAAAGATTAGAAACTAGAAGAAAACTGATATTTCATCACAAACAGAGAAGCACTTCCAGAAGTAGGACTCCTAAGCACGTAGCAATTTTGGATCATGATACCTCTGTTTATTGAGAAGCCTGAGGTCTAGCTGAGGAAGTCCTCAAGGAAAGATTTCATCACCACCAATGCCACTATTAGTCTTAAATGCAAATCTTTATAAATGCAAAAAAAGGAGTAGCTTAAGTGTTCCAACAGTAGCAAAAATGGTTATTTAATTAAATTATGGTATAGCCACTCAACGGACTTATGCATCCTTATAAATTATAATCATGAAGACTGTATATTAACAGAAAAATGTACATGACAATGTTAAGTGAAAAATTAAAGTAGAAAATTGTATAAATACCATGACAACACTTATAGTGTGTATACATATGGCCAAAGAGGGGCGTATGCAAAAATCAATCAATGTGTTACGGTGCTAGGATTATGTAAGACGGTCCTCTTTTTTTTTTAAGTTTACAATAAGTTATACTGACTTTATAATAATTTTAAAAAATACACATCCTTAGAGAGAGAGGCATCAACGTGGCACTTATTTTATGTGATATCTAATGCCACACCATCAGTGTCAGAGCTTAGATGGTCATCTTTCAAACAGCTCTGGTGTTGCAGCAGTATCTGCAGCTGAGTGCACCCCTTACTGGATGGGAAAGCGAATGCAAAGAACCAGTTGTCTACAGTTTCTCATCAGGGGAGTGGAGGGATCACAATCAGGGGTGCTAGCTCCCAGTTAAACAATCACATCATTAAACTAAACCCCAATTCCAGCTTCTTCTGTAAAGAAGGGGTTGGCAGAATATGATTTCTGCTTGACTCCTGCTAACAATTCAAGAAGTATTCACTGTGTTCTCTTAAGAGAATGGGTTCCAAAACAAGACACAGCTCCCGTTCTCAAGGAGCTTATAATCTTTTGGGGTAAAACTTACAAATATGCAACAACTAGAGGGCAATTACTCAGGAACCTATAAACTAGTGTGCAAATTATATCCAATGACTAAAGGAACACGGAATAATGAAAATGGTCTCAGTCAAAAATACTGACCAAACTGCAGCAGGTAAATCAAGCTAGAGCCTTAAAAAAGGTTGACCATGGTCTGGCAAAGAGGAAGCAGGAAGAACTGCAGAATAGTGGAAGTATGCTGAAGAACTTGGAAAGATGAGACTGGGGAGCTGAGAGGAAGGGTAGTTAGTGATAACCCTTGGGTGCCAGGCTAAATTTAGATCTTACATGATAGGCAACGAGGAAGGCCTACAAGGAGCAGGTGAGTAACTTGAACAGAGAAATGAAATAATAAAGTATATATTTTACTTCAGAATACTTCCCAAAACACATCCAGAAAAGAAGACATTGTGAGAGAGAAGACCAGTCCTCATGCTCAAGGACACTTCTATAATATGAGAAAATGTCTTCTTTACTCTAAGCCTTCCTAACCGCATTCTCCTGTGTCTTTCGCTAATCAATAGACAGTCCAAGGTGTCTTTAAAAATAAATGGTCAGGGGCTTCCCTGGTGGCGCAGTGGTTGAGAGTCCGCCTGCCGATGCAGGGGACACGGGTTCGTGCCCCGGTCCAGGAGGATCCCACACGCCTCGGAGCGGCTGGGCCCGTGAGCCATGGCCACTGAGCCTGCGCGTCCGGAGCCTGTGCTCCGCAAGGGGAGAGGCCACAGCGGTGAGAGGCCTGCGTACCGCTAACTAACTAACTAACTAACTAACTAAATAAATAAATAGTCAGCATAAAGCACCATTCCATCTAAACTCTGTCCTGGTATGGAGCGTCCATAGTTCTCAGACAGTAATGTCAGCTGTCCACAGTTGGCTGTCTTCAAGCATAAGGAAAGGAAAGAGTGCCAAGAAACCTTCAGGAACATGCATCTGAAGAAAACTGGTAGAGCCATCAGTGATTAGAAGACAGACCCAGATTACAAGCATTCTTGTGAAATGTAGGCCCCCAGGGACCCTTTAGGAGAGGAAACTACATGAGGGATGATCCCTCACTTCTGAAGGCCCCCACAGATTGCTGCCATTTGGTAAGGTAGCAGCTGGTAAATTACAAGAGGCCCTTTAGACCATGGCCTTTTTTCCACTGAACAGAAGGGAAAGTTTGTTTCCTACATGTGTCCCAAGGGAAAGTCACGGTTGCCGAGGAGTTGTGGGAGTCGGGTTTACAAAGCATGATAGTCTCAAATCCTTGACAGCCTCTACTAATCAGCTCCCCCACGCTGAGCAAATCTCTCTTGCTGGGGTCCAAATCTAGTCGAAAGAACATAAATACAGAGAAAAAGAATTTCCTCCTTTATCATAAAATGTTTCCCTTCCTCCCATACCACAAGCCAAGTCACCTTCAGTTGCAATTTTAACACCAATGATCTGGCTTCGCAGTCAAATCAAATGCAGAAGGCTAAATGGCTACTGACCCAGTGGGCTGGGCCACACCTACGTTCTCGCTTTAGCAGTGACTAAGGAACACAAAATTCTGTCAAGGAAGCAAGCTGGACTCCTGAAGGACAGCAAGCTTTGTCTTCAGCTGTCAGGCCGTGACAGGGGCTACTTACATGGTTTCTGTCCTGGGACAGCAGCAATATCCTAAGGCTTTTCATGCTTGAGCTTCTATCCAAAATATCAATTGCTTTATCAAGATCATCTTGGTTCTTCAGCAGGATGGAGAGCTGGGACACAGGACACAGAAAAAGGAAATCACATAAAACATAAGTCTTTAGTTTGCAAAAATAAGCAAAATAAGCAACAAAAAAATAAATTTGGAGGAAAACAATCTCAGTGGATACTATGGGGTCTTAAAAGATCTAATTGAAACCACAGAGATATTTTCTTTCCCTTTTTATTAAGTTTACAATTCAAAGATTTTTGGTAAATTTACAGAGTTGTGCAACCATCACCACAATTCAATTTCAAAACATTTCCATTGCTCCAAAAAGATCTCCTGTGCCCATTCAGAGTCACTCCCCTTTTCTACCTCTCACCCCAGGCCACCACTAATCTACTTTCTGTCTCTAGAGATTTGCATTTTCTGGACATTTCATATAAATGAAATCACACAATTCATATTCAATTCAACTCAATTCATAGCCTCTTGCATCTAGTTTCCTTCACTTTGCTTAACGTTTTTGAGTTCATCCATGCTGTAGCACATATCAGTACTTTATTTCAAGGTATTTTTTTTTGATGGTATAAAAATATTTTTAAAAATATTTTCAGTTTTTTTTTAAATTTTTATTTGAGTATAGTGGCTTTACAATATTGTGTTAGTTTCTACTGTACAGCAAAGTGAAATGAAACAGCTATAGTGAAACAGCTATACGTATACATATATCCCCTCTTTTTTGGATTTCCTTCCCATTTAGGTCACCACAGAGCACTGAGTAGAGTTCCCTGAGCTATACAGTAGGTTCTCATTAGTTATCTATTTTATACATAGTATCGATAGTGTATATATGTCAATCCCAATCTCCCAATTCATCCCACCCCGCCCCAAGATATTTTCTAAGAAAAGCTTCGTCTCTAAAAATACCCTTTACTCCAAAGCATCAAATCCGAAACAGTTATAGGCCCCATATTTCTTCCTAGATTAAGCAGTAGAATCATGTCCCATTCTACCCTGTGCTGACATTAACAGAATAAGCAGAAAAGGCACAGGAGGAGGAGGGGTCAGGCAGAGGATGAAAACGTTACTCAAATAAGAACACAAACTTAGACTGCATAGAAGGGTTTAGTATCTTAATGTATAAAGGTTAAAAAAAATCAGTGACTAGAACGAAAAACTACTTCCTCTGTTTTCATTCCACTGAAGTATTAAAGAGATGGTTCTTGAGGGTACAGATAAGCCTCACTCACTGTTAGAAGCAAAAGATATTATGAGTACTTAGTATTAAAAGATGCAAAACTATGCTTTGCCTAAGACCTAAAAAATGTCAGATCTTATGTACTTGTGGCAAACATAAAGCAAAAATCCAATTAATTTCTTCAGTTCCCCATTCAGAATACAAGGAAGTGAGAACTCTAAACCCCAGGCCAGGAAAAAACAAATAGTAAAAACAGTATTTAAAATAAAACCTCAAGACAACCCATGGAATGGGAGAAAATTTTACAAATCATATCATATTGTAAAAGAATTCCTTCCTGGGTAACACTCAAAGTAGGGATAAATAAGGACTGGTGTTGGGGGAGGCGGGGAAGGGGTGGCTGGAGACAGGGGAAGATAAAGAAATTACTGGAGTAGGTTTTAACTTAAAAAAAAAAAAACTACAATTTTGCAAATGTATGATAAGGGTCTAGTATCCAGAATATATAAAGAACTCTTACAATTCAACAATAAAAGGACAAACAATCCGATTTTTTAAAAGGGCAAAGGATTTGAATAGATATTTGTCCAAAGAAAATAAAAAAATGGCTAATAAGCACATGAAAAGCTACTCAACATCGTTAGTCATTAAGGAAATGAAAGTTAAAAACCACAATAAGATACCACTTCACGTCTACTAGGATGGCTATAATTTTTTTAAAAAAGAAAAAAAAAAAGAGAGAGAATCACAAGTATTGGTGATGATGTAGAGAAATTGCAACCCTCGTACATTGCTGGTAGAAATGTAAAGTGGTACCAGTTGATATGCGAAAGTTGGGCAGTTCCTCCAAAAGTTAAATACAGAGTTTCTACAAGAACCATCATTCCACTCAGGTATATTTTAGAGAATTGAAAACATTTGTTCATATAAAAATTTGTACACAAATGTTCATAGCAGCATTATTTATAATAGCCAAAAGTGAAAACAACTCAAGTGTCCATCAACAGATGAATGGATACACAAAATGTGGTATATCCATATAATGGAATATTATACAGACATAAAAAGGAATGAAGTATGAGACATGCTACAACATAGATGAGCCTTGAAAACATGCTTAGTGAAAGAAGCCAAACACAAAAGGCCACATATTGTGTGATTCCATATATATGAAATGTTCATAATAGGCAAATCCAGAGAGGCAGAAAGTAAATAAGTGGTTGCCAGGGACTGGGGAGTGGGGAGAATGGGAAGTGACTCCTAAGAACTACAGGATTTCTCTTTGGGGTGATGAAAAAGTTTTGGAATCAGGTAGTGATGTTAGTTACACAACTCTGTGAATACACTAAAACCACTGAATTATACAGTTTAAAATGTAAATTTAAAAATAAGAGTAAATTCTATGGCAGGTGAATTATATCTCAATAAAGCTATTATTACAAAAATATAAACATAAATAAAATAAAATCTCAACAGATTTTTTCATTTGTCGTTCACAAATCCTGACAAGGCAGGGTTTAGAGGGCAAAGAAAAGAAAAATAGTTGAGACATTTGAAATTAATAAGATGTAAGTAAATTAGTCAATTCTTGGTCACTGACATTAGCAGACTGCGGAAAGACGTGAATGATTTAAAATAGTAACAATTATGGGAGTTCCCTGGTGGTCTAGTGGTTAGGATTCCAGGCTTTCACTGCCATGGACCAGGTTCAATCCCTGGTCGGGGAACTGAGATCCTGCAAGCCGTGCAGCACAGCCAAAAAACAAAAAACAACAAAAAACAAAGTGATGAAAAATAAATGCTCAAATAAATTAGTCTTCACTGACTCAAAAAATAATGACAATTACTTATATTTGGCTTTAAAATCAATTATCTGTATAAACATTTGAATAAAGGAATGCTCAACATTCTGGGCAGCCATTCCCTTGGCAAAAGAGTTTGAAAATGGATTTTGGGACATCTGAAATTCTTAATGGAAATATTAATGGAAAGAGAAACAAGTGGTACTAAATCATCCAGAAAAGTCTTTACTAACTAAAGAACACCTTCTTTAATGCTGATTGGCTAGCTGACTTCAGCCTCACTTTCTTATATAGTCACTGATGCTTGAGCTGCAATTTTTTAAACTTCTATGGATTTGACATTTGTATTTGGGGGGGAGTTCTCAAATCCTGTATTTAAAATGTGTTACTTTACATATTTTAAAATACTTACATCTGTGTTATTTATTAACTATAGAGTTAGTGGTTTATTTTTCAAATTTGCTGTATTTCTAAAATTTATCCAAAAAGCAAAAATCAGATGGTGTTATTTTTGTTAGCTATTTGGCAGTGCATATATCCAGTTGTGGTTGTACATTTTATATGAAGAGGACCACAGAGTTTTTGCCAACAAATGTCATCTCCTACAGATTTAAGCCCCAAAGTAGAGGAAATTCTTAACTTTTCAACCAATAAAATAAAACTACAAAGTAAGGGGACTTCCCTGGTGGCGCAGTGGTTAAGAATCTGCCTGCCAATGCAGGGGACATGGGTTCAAGCCCTGGTCCGGGAAGATCCCACATGCCGCGGAGCAACTAAGCCTGTGCGCCACAACTACTGAGGCTGTGCTCTGGAGCCTGCAAGCCACAGCTACTGAGCCCACGTGCCACAACTACTGAAGCCTGCGTGCCTAGAGTCCATGCTCTGCAACAAGAGAAGCTACTGCAATGAGAAGACCGCGCACCGCAACGAAGAGTAGCCCCTGCTCACCGAAATTAGAGAAACACCGCACAGCTACTAAGACCCAACCCAGCCAAAAATAAATAAATTAAAATAAATAAATTAAAAAAAAAGAAAAACTACAAAGTAAGGACCTGACTCTCAAAGAGCCATGAGGTTGCCCAGCTTTCCTGTCTTTCCCCCCAACTCAGTTCCCTCAAGGTGCAGGCTCCTTATTGGGCACAAACAGTGCCTTTCAGACTAATGCAAAGCACCAGCCTAAGCAGACTGCAGCCTCTAGTACGTTCCTTGGAGCTGGGAAAGCAGCCAAGTAACTGACATTCAAAAGAATTCCTTCCTGGGTGATGTTCAAAGTATGAATAAATAAAATGGCTGTTGGGCGGGGTTAGGAGGACTAAGAGTTAAAGAAATCATTAGAGTAGGTGCTAACGTTTGGAACCAGCTACAGTTAGAAGTTAAACTCTGAGAGAAGAATCCAGCATTTATGCCTGTCAATAGAGGATCTACCCACCAGTTTTCCACACCTCCCCAGCCCTACTGAACCCTCTGCTACTAAGGCTGTGCTGGAAGGAAAAAGATAACCTACAAAATGTAAAGGAGACAATATAAGCCCTGACCCTAATCGCGTACCTGATTCCACCATGGAGTATTAGAGCTACCAGCATTCAATGAGCAGAGGGAATGGACATAGCTATGTAACCTCCCATGTAATAAAAAAGAGAAATCGCAGAATTACTGGAATTAAGGAAAGAGGCTCCAGAAAATGAAAACCTGAAGATGACATTAAAGGAACAAACTAGGAAATCCTCAGTTAAACAGAGAGAAAAAAGGTAGGCAGCTGGGCCTCCCTTGCCCGCACACCATCCATCTTTCGTACCTCATTGTTCATGTAATGTAGATCAAGAGGCTGCCCAAACACTGTCGTCACCTTGTGCTCCACATCTTCATATCTTACAGGCCGGCTGAATGCTATAATTCTGAAAAGGAACAGAAATCATGGTTAACTGTATATTTTAAATGCAGGGTTTAGAAGCTATGGCTCCTGAGTGTTATCTTCCTTTTCTTTTCAACATAGAATTCTCTTTTTATTTTTCATGCAGCTTGCCTTTCTCTGTATTTTTTTCTTCTCTTACGTCTACCTTTATCTTTTCACCCTTCTTCTGAGCATCTCTCAGGTTTGTCAATAGTACCTATGAGCAGTACTCAATCTCAGCCATTGTTCTTCCACTTCATCTCAGCTCTTTCGGTCAATGACAGTGCAGTATCATAGGAGGATACCTGGATTTAAAAACTATGCTTCAAATATTCCTGTTAGGAAGAAAACCTGGGGATTGGAGCAGCAGTCCTGAAAACATGGTCTTAACTCCTATAAACAACTCAACTCCAGGACTTGAAAGGTCTCTTCCATTGTTCATTTTTGAGATGCCACAGTAATCTCAATGCTGATTATCCTCAGAACTGACATTTCCTGCCATAGTCACAGGAATTCCCCTTGAGTTGGTTATATGCCTGATCAGTTTTTTCTTAACCAGTGACACATGCATGTAAGTAGCGTTGATATTGATGCTCTTCTAGAGAGACTCTCTAGGTCAGTTCAAAGAACAATTTCTATAAATAGATGGTAGAGTAAGAACATGTTCAAAGAGGTCTTAAAATGATTTGTCGTTAAATGTCACAGCAAAATTTACAAGTGGGGATAGATGAAACAAGGTTGGCAAAATGTTGATAATGTTGAAGTTGGGTGACAGGTCCTTGGGGGTTGAGTATCATATTCTATTTTTGTGTGTGCTTGAAATGTTTTTAATAAAAAGCTTTAATTAATGCATTAGGTTTAACTATATGATACTGGAGGTAGTCAACAATTTTTGCATATAAAAGTGGCAATTTTATATGGGACCAACCCAACACTCTAAAACTTAAATAATTAAAACAAAAATAAGCAAAGAGGGACTTCCCTGGTGACACAGTGGTTAAGACTCCACACTCCCAATGCAGGGGGCCTGGGTTCGATCCCTGGTCAGGGAACTAGATCTCACATGCCTTTTGCAACTAAGAGTTCGCATGCCACAACTAAGGAGTCCACGTGCTGCAACTAAGGAGCCCATGAGCCACAACTAAGGAGCCCGCCTGCCGCAACTAAGACCCCACGCAACCAAATAAATATTTAAAAAAAATAAGCAAAGAGATAAACAGAAGAGAATATCAGAAACCCATATATATTATATATATATATATACATACATATATATATATATGTATAAAGAAAATACAGGATTGAAAAAAATATTAGAGCAGGGAAGGTCTTCCTAAGCATTGCATAAAATAGATAAGACAAAAAGGAAGAAGACAAGTTTGACAACAAAAATTTAAACTTTTGATGGGAAAATAAACCATCAACAAAGTTAAAAAGAGGGCTTCCCTGATGGCGCAGTGGTTGAGAATCTGCCTGCTAATGCAGGGGACACGGGTTCGAGCCCTGGTCTGGGAGGATCCCACATGCCGCGGAGCAACTAGGCCCGTGAGCCACAACTACTGAGCCTGTGTATCTGGAGCCTGTGCTCCGCAACAAGAGAGGCCGCGATAGTGAGAGGCCCGCGCACCGCGATGAAGAGTGGCCCCCGCTTGCCACAACTAGAGAAAGCCCTTGCACAGAAACAAAGACCCAACACAGCAAAAATAAATTAATTAATTAATAAACTCCTACCCCCAACATCTTCTTTAAAAAAAAAAAGTTAAAAAGAAATACCAAACTTGGAGAAAATACTTGCAAAAATCAATAAGAAAAAGACAGCCCAATAGAAACACAAGCAAAGGATATGATGAATGGCTAATAAACACATGAAAAGATGCTTAATGTGATAGGGGAAAATGTATATTAAAACCACCTTAATCTGTTAGCATGTCTAGACTTAGATGAAATCTGACTAGTGTGTGGCGGACTAGCAGCACTCAGCCATCAGCCTCTATAGTTCTTGCCCTCCTCCACACTGACAGGAAGAAGTGCGTGGTTCTCTCAAATACTCCCTGCTCCCCCAGACTGGGAAGTGGTATAACCAGAGGAAGAAGCAATAAGCCACAGCAAAGACGGATCTAAGCCATTTTTTAAAAAATTTATCTTATTGAAGTATAGTTAATTTTACAATGTTATATTAATTTCTCCTGTATAGCAAAGTGATTCAGTTATACATATACATGCATTATTTTTCATATTCTTTTCCATTATGGTTTATCATAGGATATTGGCTATAGTTCCCTGTGCTATACGGTAGGATCTTGTTTATCCATTCTATATATAATAGTTTGCATCTGCTAATCCCAAACTCCCAATCCATCCCTCCCCCACCCCCCTCCCCACTGGCAACCACAAGTCTGTTCTCTATGTCTGCGAGTCTGTTTCTGTTTCATAGACAAGTTCATTTGTGTCATATTTTAGATTCCACATATAAGTGATATCATCTGGTATTTGTCTTTCTCTTTTTTTAAAAGAAATTTATTTATTTATTTATTTTTGGCTGTGTTGGTTCTTCATTGCCACGTGCGGGCTTCCTCTAGTTGCGGTGATCAGGGGCTACTCTTCCTTGCAGTGCACGGGCTTCTCATTACGGTGGCTTCTCTTGTTGCAGAGCACAGGCTCCAGGAGCGCGGGCTTCAGTAGTTGTGGCACATGGGCTCAGCAGCTGTGGCTCACGGGCTCTAGAGCGCAGGCTCAGTAGTTGTGGTGCATGGGCTTAGTTGCTCCATAGCATGTGGGATCTTCCCAGACCAGGGCTCAAACCCATGTCCCCTGCATTGGCAGGCAGATTCTTAACCACTGTGCCACTAGGGAAGTCCTGTCTTTCTCTTTCTGACTTACTTCACTTAGTATGATAATCTTTAGTTCCATCCATGTTGCTGCAAATTGCATTATTTCGTTCTTTTTTATGGCTGAGTAGTATTCCATTGTATATATGTATCACATCCTCTTTGTCCATTCATCTGTCGATGGGCATTTAGGTTGTTTCCATGTCTTGGCTACTGTAAATAGTGCTGCTGTGAACACAGGGGTGCATGTATCTTTTGAATTATAGTTTTGTCTGGATATATGCCCAGGAGTGGGATTGCTGGATCATATGGCAACTTTACTTTTAGTTTTTTGAGGAATCTCCATACTGTTTTCCATAGTGGCTGCACCAATTTACATTCCCATCGACAGTGTAGGAGGGTTGCCTTTTCTCCACACCCTTTCCAGCATTAGTTATTTGTAGACTTTGTAATGATGGCCATTCTGACCAGTGTGAGGTGATACCTCATTGCAGTTTTGATTTGCACTTCTTTAACAGTTAGCGACGCTGAGCATCTTTTCATGTGCCTGCTGGCAACCTGTATGTCTTCTATGGAGAAATGTCTAACGAGGTCTTCTGCCCATTTTTCGATTGGGCTGTTTGTTTCTTTGTTATTGAGTTGTATGAGCTGTTTGTATATTTTGGAAATTAAGCCTTTGTCAGTTGCATCAATTTGCAAATATTTCCTCCCAGTCCATAGGATGTCTTTTCATTTTGTTTATGGTTTCCTTTGCTGTGCAAAAGCCTGTAAGTTTGATTAGGTCTCATTTGTTTATTTTTGCTTTTATTTCTCTTGCCTTGGCAGACTGACCTAAGAAAATAGTATGATTTATGTCAGAGAATGTTTTGCCTATGTTCTCTTCTAGGAGTTTTATGGTGTTGTGTATTATATTTAAGTCTTCAAGCCATTTCAAGTTTATTTTTGTGTATGGTGTAAGGGTGTGTTCTAACTTCACTGATTTACACGTGGCTGTCCAGCTTTCCCAACACCACTTGAAGAGACTCTCTTTTCTCCATTGTATATTCTTGCCTCCTTTGTCAAAGATTAATGGTAGGTAATGTGGGTTTATTGCTGGGCTCTCTACTGTGTGTTCCATTGATTCAAATGTCTGTTTTTGTGCCAATACCATACTGTTTTGATTACTGTAGCTTTGTAGTATTGCCTGAAGTCTGGGAGGGGTATGCCTCTGGCTTTGTTCTTTTTCCTCAGGATTGCTTTGGCAATTCTTAGCCTTTTATGATTCCACATAAATTTTAGGATTATTTGTTCTAGTTCTGTGAAAAATGTCATGGGTAATTTGATAGGTAAGCCATTGGATTTTAATGAAATCTGGCTGGCTGAAATCAGTGGGCACCATAAAAGCTGTTATCATCTAGAACTGCACTGTTCAGTATGGTAGCCACTAGCCACATGTGGCTATTTAAATTCAAATTAAATTTTAGAATTGGCTCTTTCAGTCCCACTAGCCACATTGCAAGTGCTCACTAGATACATGTGGCAAGTGCCTAGTATACTGGAGAACTCAGCTATAAGTCGGCCCTCCATATCCACAGGTCCATAACTGCAGATCAAAAATATCTGAAAAAGGGCTTCCCTGGTGGCGCAGTGGTTGAGAGTCTGCCTGCCGATGCAGGGGACACGGGTTCGTGCCCCGGTCCGGGAAGATCCCACATGCCGTGGAGCGGCTGGGCCCGTGAGCCATGGCTGCTGAGCCTGTGCGTCCGGATCCTGTGCTCTGCAGCGGGAGAGGGCACAACAGTGAGAGGCCTGTGTACTGCAAAAAAAAAAAAAAAAAAAAAAAAAAAAAAAAATCTGAAAAAAATTCCAGAAAGTTCCAAAGAGCAAAACTTGAATTTGCCACATGCTGGCAACTATTTACATGGCATTTACATTGTATTAGGTATTATAAGTAATCTAGAGATGATTTAAAGTATACACGAAGATGTACATAGGCTATATGCCAAGACTGCACCATTTTACCTAAGAGACTTGACCATCCAAGGAGTTTGGTATCCACAGGGGGTCCTGGAACCAATTCCCTCGGCTACCAAGGGATTACTATAGAACCTTTCCATTACAGCAGCAAGTTCTACTGAACAACATTGATAGGATATTACTATAAACCATAATCTATCCTTCACACAAAGCATAACATCTCAGGAAGATAATTTCTCTATAACTTTTCCTTCATCCATCACTACCTTTCATTTTTGGAAATTATACTGCTGAATGTATTAGCTTATATCTACCAGGAAATCCATCCATATTGTAATCCTTATTTTTCCCTCAAATCAACTGTCCCAAACAATAATTAGGTGCAATCTAGATATGGGTTATCTAGATATGAGTGTTTTCTGGATTCTTTTGAGAGAATACCTTTCTATTAATTCAAAAGGGGCCAGCCTTTTTTTTTAAATCAATTTTTTAAATTTATTTATTTTTTTGGCTGCATTGGGTCTTCGTTGCTGCGTGTGGGTTTTCTCTAGCTGTGGCAAGCAGGGGCTACTCTTCCTTATGGTGCACAGGCTTCTCATTGCGGTGGCTTCTCTTGCTGTGGAGCATGGCTCCAGACCTACGGGCTTCAGCAGTTGCGGCATGTGGGCTCAGCAGTTGTGGCTCGCAGGCTCAGCCATTGTGGCTCACAGGCTCTAGAGCACAGGCTCAGTAGTTGTGGCACACAGGCTTAGTTGCTCTGCAGCATGTGGGATCTTCCTGGACCAGGGATCGAACCCATGTCCCGTGCCTTGGCAGGCAGATTCTTAACCACTGCACCACCAGGGAAGTCCCCGGGGCCAGCCTTTCTGAATAAAATACCAGGAGATCACTCAGATGTCTCTAGCACAGTTAGAAAAACATCAGGCTCAGAGATAAATTTTCCTGCATTTGGCCTGGTGATGAGCCATTCAAAACCCCCAAAAGCAGCCCAAAAGTCTGGTCAAGATCAGAAACCAGCACTCCCAGGTTTGGTAAGATCTAAGCTGCTGCTACCACCTTGAATAACAGACATTTTTAGGCCAGTACTTCAAAGAGGGGTCTAACACCCAGGACAACCATCCCCACCAGTGTTCAGACATGAAGGGAAGGAGATCCTAATCTACAGTCCTCTTCTGCCCTCCTGAGGCTAAGAGGGAGGAAGGGTAGAAGTCTGATGCCCACCCTTCCAAAGCAAAGGGAAAGTTAGCCCACCAGAATGGATACCTGGCAATGGCGAATGGGAAAAGTCACTACTTCTTTCCTCTTTTCTGTAAATTCTTATTCTATAAGGGCCTACAACATTTAGGTACATACTGTCCATATTCCCTGTAAAAAGTAAAGAAAGCCCACAATAACACTTTCTACAAAATCCTAAGACATGAAATACACGAAACCAGAGCTGTCTGGCACAGAGCAGCTTGAACTTGGCTTCCCCGCACCGACTTTTAAAGTCCTCAATTCCACACACAGTACACAAACAGTGAAATGCCATGGCTCCCGAAAACAGCTCCATAAAAAGAGAATGCAGTTTTCAAAACCTTGATACCAACACTGCCGCTTAGGGCTTCAAAAGCCTGACCACCTTAAATATTTGTGGTTTCGATCTGGCAGCATCTCTGAAACTAAACACATTCACTTTCTCAGTGTAAGTCCGCTCACTGTAACTGCACACCACTTAGGGAACAGGAATTCAGGAGCGTGTACTGTGTAATTAGGCTCCAACACAACTGAGCTTTTGATTTCCTATCTTCATACTTCTGAAAACTCTCTGCTGCTCCAAGTTTGGCAATCCCTCCAAAACCCAGTCAGGTCAGAAGTGTGAAAAGGAGCAACAATGAAGTGACAATTTAAGTTCCATGCTACTGGCAGGTCATAGGACAAACAGCTGGGGACAGAGCTCAGAAGACCTTCTTCCCTCCGGCCCTGGAACAGCCCTACAATTCGCATGGCGGCAGCAGAACCCTGGCTCTGCAGACCACTCTTTGTACAATGTTTCCATCCGGCAACCTCTGACAACCTTGCAGACTTCCGAATGTACTTTTTTAAGGGAGAACAGCAGCCAAAGCTCTCCGGAGCTAGTTTCAAATTGGGCTGAAAGATGCCAGCAGTACAGAACTACCAGTACAAGAGCATTTGAAGGCACTAAGGTCCTCTGGTGGGCCTCCTAAAGTAGGTGGATCTTATCCTGATGGGTATGCTCTTTGCCCCTCCAAATGCTCAAAGCAAAGGAAAAAGGGCGGGGCAGTTATCAATGGCAGAGAAAGGCAAAGAGGGGGAAAACAGGTACTGAAAAGCTTGCTTGGGCGCATGCTTGTGCCACATACATGCACACACAGGGTCTCAAATATCCCCTGACCAGAGTTCTGTAGGCTTTCTTAAAGGTTTTCCTTAAAATAACTTGAGAAATTCAGTGGAGTCATTTTTCTCCACTGAGAACTTCTACCTTGACTTCCTACAAAAAACTAAATACTGACAATGGAGAAAAGGATACAAGGGTTTTGTAACATTACTTTCACTTCCCTAACAAGGTAAAATACAGAATGCAGACTGAAAACTCCCTTTCTATGTCCTCAAATGAACTGAAATCTTTCACAACTGAGGGACTCGATGCAGCTTCCCATGACCTAGAGACATTTTAAACTTTTTTTTTCTTTTTCCGCTGAGTTGGGTCTTCATTGCTGCGCACAGGCTTCCTCTCATTGTAGCGAGCAGGGGCTACTCTTCGTTGTGGCGTGCGAGCTTCTCACTGCGGTGGCTTCTCTTGTTGCAGAGCACGGGCTCTAGGTGCGCAGGCTTCAGTAACTGCAGCTCACAGGCTCTAGAGCACAGGCTCAGCAGTTGCGGCACACAGACTTAGTTGCTCCGCAGCATGTGGGATCGTCCCAGACCAGGGCTCGAACCTGTGTCCCCTGCACTGGCAGGCGGATTCTTAACCACTGCGCCACCAGGGAAGTCCCAAGACATTTTAAAGAAAAACTTCCAATTCACCAACCTGACCCCTGATGTGGACAAAACCAGGGACACTCTACCGGGGATGGGAATGGTACCACGTAACAGGAGAATCCTCATCTCCCTCTGATGCCCATGGCTGGCACAGTGTCAGTGTGTCTGGAAGCCATGACTCAGTAGAGCTGGGGTCCTGACTTCCTCCCCTAGCACAATGGTGGATCTCACAGTAGCAAAATAAGAGCAGAAGAGTAAAACATTAGCAGTTGAAACGGCTTCCAATTTTAAGACCAGAAACAAGGTTCAATCAGTAGGCCAAACCAAGGGTGAAACTTTCCCCTTTATGCCCTATCAACCCCATTCCCCAGCCAGTGACCCCACAGGAATCACTCCAGGGCAATGGCTTCCACAAGCTGAACACTTTCTAAGAAATGCAGCATACATGAACACAACCACTCATCAGAAGGCAGACTTACCGCCTCTCCCCGTTGTGCTCGAACTTGATCCTGACGTCACTCTGCCAAAGAAATGATAGACAGGTTAGCGGTTTCTCTGGTGTGTGTCATTCCTGCCCTTCCCAGGTAAGTCTCAGGCAGTCCTTTAGCAACCTTAGGCAGACATCCCTGATGGCTCCTGTTAGAGCTTCTCTACCCCGACAGGCATTCCTTTCAATGAGTTCTAACCCCAGCGGCAACAAAGTTCTTGGGACAAGATCCTTTGGTGGCTGCCCCAGCTCAGGTGCTCTGCTCTGACATATCATTTCTAAGTTCACACATTCTCTATTTCCACAACTGGCTCTGGAGTTTCTCCCACTATATCACCACCTCCTGGCCAGCACACCGTTCCTTCTGGGCTGATGTAACTAGACAGAAAAAGAAACCTTAATACTGATACTTCCTAGCTCTACGACCACAACCAAGTTACTTATCCTCTGTAAGTCTTAGTTTTTCCATCTGCAAAGTAAGGCTAAACATACCTAATTCACAGAGTTGCTATGAGAACTAAACGAGAAAATGTAAGTAAAATACCTAATACATAGTAGACATGCAATAAATGGTTGCTGCTGCTACTAATGATTTCCACAATCCTTTCAAGGCTGCCCTCAGTGGGAGTAAAGTGGCACTCTGGACAAATACCTTATAATTGTCCCCAGCTCTAGCCTAAATGGCCATCATGTGTACCCTATAAGCTCCAGGAGGACAGGGTTCATGTCTCTCTTGTTTCTGTAGCTCCAGTGATAAGCAAAGGTAATAGTATATATCTGTGCTTACAATATTTATTAAACGGATTGACTGAAGAATAGAGTTGGGCGTTAAGTGTCAGAAATTAAGACGAGGTAGGAGTGTTAGAATGTTAAGGAACAAATCAAGGAGGACGAGAGATACTGTAAAGGGCAAACAAACAATTTGAAGGAGTTAAAAATGACAGGAAAAGGGAGAAGATATTATAGAAGAAAAGAACAGGTACAGGGGAAAAAGAAAACTAAGATAGTCAGGAAACCAACAACTAATAGAGGGGGAGGTAAGAAAGTTCATGGTCAATGAATGAAAATTATACTGAGATTGACAAATTAAAAAACTGTGGCTTGGAGGAAAGAAGAGGGTTTCAGAGTATCTGAAGATGAAGAACACAGAGCAGACAGAAAAGATGACAGAAAAGGGAGAAAGCTGAAAGGTAGGGTGGGTGCACACAGGACTTCCTTTTCCCAAGAGATTGGGGGGCTAGAATTCCCTTCCAGTCAAATGAACTAGACTGGTGTTTCTAATTTACACTCTAAAACTTATTGAGGACCCCAAAAAGCTTTTGTTTATGTAGATTATATCTACTGATATTTGCCATGTTAGAAATTAAAATCGAGAAAATTTAGATTTTATTCATTTAAAAATAATTTAAAAACGTTATGTGTTAACATAAATACATTTTAATTAAAAAAACTTTAAAAAAGTGAAGTGAGAGAATGCCAGTCTCTTTAATGCATGGCTTAATAGGAGACAGCTGGATTCTCATATCAGTTTTTGCTTTCAAACTGTTGTGATAATACGTATTGTGTAGCCTCTGGAAAACTCTACTGTACATTCTTAAGAGTATGAGGGTATAAAGGGCAAGGAACATCTTAGTACTATTATGAAAATAGTTTTGACCTGATGGACCCTCGAAAGGTTCTTGAGAACTTCCTAGGGGTCCTAGAACACACCTTGAGAGTCAATGAATTAAAATATAAGAATACAGCCTCTAACTCACTATTTTAAAGACAGGGAAATGGAAGCTCAAAGAGCTTCATGACCCTGAAAAGCTCACATACTAAACAGTGGACAGCAAAGCTCCCCTGAGGAGTAGGCCTGCGATGTGACAACTTTTCAAAATACAGCCCTGATACAGTCCTTTCATCCTTTGATGTAACATATGGGCCACTTGATCCCATTACTAATAATATGACAACAGTTAACATTTACTGAGGATTTACTATATACTAAGCCTTGTTCTAAGCATGTTACATGTATCAATTAAACTAACCCTCACAACAGGTACTATTATTGTGTCTACTTTACAGGAGAACCTAATTTACAATGAAGTTAAACAAGTTCTCTCAAGATTATAATGCTTTAAAAGAAGCTCAGATATGGTATAACTTAAGTGTCACACAGGCAAGGGAGGTTTATTTTACTCACAGATGCAGGGCTTCAATGGGAGCACTGAAAGAAGGAAACTATCAAAGGATCTTTTGAGACCTTTTCAGAACTCATGGAGAAGATGGAGTAATAATAATGGAGCCAGCATCAGGAGACCAGGGTAGCAATCATGCAGGAAGCTATGGGGCCTGGGGAACCAGTAGGGGAGGCTCTGGCTGAGGCTGTGCGTAGGTGGAGATGGAGGAGGTGGCATGGAAAGGCAGTGTGCCCCCTCTGGTGTGCATTGCAGGTGAGAGAGACTGTGTGTGTATGTGTGCACATGCGCGTGTGAACATGAGCACACAAGCAGAAAGGTGAGGCACTGCTGCAGAGGAAGTTATCATGGGGCTTCAAGGTTTGCATGAGTGACAGCAGTGTTTTCACTGTCTTCTTTTTCTCCTTCCCCTGAACTACTAAGCAGCTCCCGTGGCAAGGCCTTCCGAAGCACAGTGCCTGCAACACGCTGCCGCATCTGACATGCTGTCTCCAGCTTCCCATGCTGTCTGGTTCCACAACTAGCTCTGGAGTATCCCAAGTGCTCACCGCAGTTTGCAGCCCTGTCTGTCCCTGCAGCTGGGTTACCACTCCTTTCACCTCCTCCTGCTCACAGCCCAGCACACCTTGGTGTAGCACTCATTATTATTATATTTTATTAATCGATTCTATTTTTAGAACAGCTTTAGAGTTACAGAAAAGTTGAGCAGATAGAGCAGAGTGTCCATATACCCTTCTCCCCCCTCCACCCCCAGTTTCCCCTATCAGTAACATTAGTATGGTACATTTCTTTTTGTTACAACTAATTAAACAATATTGATGTGCTAAATAAAGCCCATAGTTTATTCAGATTTCCCTTTTTTCCTGTTGATTAAAAAAAAATTATTCCTCTGTTGATTTTTATCTAATTTTTTATAGTAATAAAAAACACATAACATAAAAACACATAACAATAGCTCTCATTCTAAACTGGGACATTATATTTAGATGCACCTATGAAGGAATCCCCTCTGTCCCTTTGTGGGACTGAAGGAACTAAATTTATTTCATGATGGGCCACAATCCAAATACTATTCTACTTGAATTCAGTGAGAAAGGGAATTAAACTTTTGCCTCAAACCACAAATCACTCCCACTCAAGACTAACCTAGCCTGTGATTAGTAAGCAGTGTAAACAAAGATGCCTAGCCTTCTGAATCCCTTGTCTGATGTGGCTACAGCCTTTCCAGAGCAGGATGCAGGCTTCCATGTACCACATGGTGTGCCCAAATCTGCCAAGTTCCTAAATCTGAGTGACCCCTGTCAGGCTGACTAGAATAAGCCATGGATAAGGAAGTTCAGATACAGCTAACTAGATTCAATTCCTTCCTGCCCACCATCCTCCTTGCCCCTCCGAGGCATTTCGCACTGGTAGCGGCGTCCTCTGTCATGAGGTTCTCTCCTCTTGCCTCTGTGACTCTATCCCAAGCCAGGGAACCTGCCACCACTCTAACCACTTCTGCTTCTTTGCTGGTTCCTCTTCCTCATGCCCTCTCACACCCCTCCCCCAACATGTAACTGTGCCTCAATGTTTGGACTTTTGGCCTCTGGATTTCTCTCCCTCTTCTCACATCTTCCCCTTGGCAGGAATTAAAAAATCAGGCAACCTATAAATAGAAGATTCCCAAATCTCTATGTCCAGCCCCAATTTCTCAAGCGAAACCTCATCCGTCTGCCACAGATATAAGGCAGATAAGTCATTGTTAGGAATGCAGCACTAGAGTCAAACTGTCTGGCTTCAAATCCTGGCTCTATAACCTCCTTGTTGTAACCTTGAACTAATCTCTCTGTGACTCAGTTTCCTCATCTGAAAAGTGAAAATAGTGACAGTATCTATCTCATGGAGTTATCAAAATACTTAAATGAAATAACTGGATAAAGATATGAGAAAAGTTCCTGACACATAATAAGTGCTCAAAAAATGGTAATACCAGGTCCTTTAGCCAAAACCCTTGGGGCCGAAAGTGTCTCAGAAAGCACTTTTGGATTTAGAGAGGTAGTGGTACGTGTTCTGTATGTTAAGTGATGCCCCTCCAGGGGGAAGGTGTCTGGGCAGCACTCCACGGCACAGCAGAACGCTCACAGGCATTCCGTGCACCCCTCTGCGCTGCTTAGCCTCTCCTGAAGTTAGTTTGGGATTTTGTAACTACTTCTGACCAGCAGCTGGGAACAAAGTTGAGTTCTACACTCTCTTCCCTGGCAGCCACGTGTGCCAGGTCAATGGAGCCACCTTCAATCAGGGTCCCTAAGTGACTGTGGGGAACACTGTCCCCCCTTCCCTGTGCTGGCCGTATCTGTACAGTCACTAAGATTTAGGGTTTACCTGTTAAGAGCAAAAGCTAGTTTTTGTATTGGAAAGTATGAATATTCACAATTAGTCAAATAAATAAAGACTGTAAATGGCCCTGTGTCCATTCAGGCCAAGTTTTGTTGCCAAATGAATTTGCTGCAAATTTAAAAATAAAGAAATAAAATTTTAAAAACATCTTTTAGTTTGCAGTACTCTTTGGATTTTAGAGTTGCAGATAAGGGATTGTGTACCTGCAAAAGCAATATACACACATACCTCTCAGAGTATTTCACTGTAGTCGCAAACTCAACCTAGCCATGTGTGTCTGCATCAACTACCCTCCCGAACTAGTCCCCCTTCTCAGTGTTGCCATTTCTAATACTGGCTACAGGCTCAAACCTCTGAGTTCTGCTTGATTCTTTCCTTCTTTTCCCTTTCTCACAGCCAGACAGCAAGTTCCAATTCTCCCCTCCAGGGACTCCAGTATGAGACTCTGCTTCCCATTCTCTCAGTTGTCACTCTCGGAGCCCCTTTCCCCTCCTGAATTCCTGAAGCAGCCTCTGTACTTCTCAGCTCCCCCCTTCCAGCACATTCTACATTCCTCCACAGTTTCAGTCATCTTAACCACCGCTTTCACCACACCCCTTCTTTGTTCAAAAAGTAATCAGTGATACCCATGACCTATGGAATAAAGTCTAAGTTCTTTACTGTCATTCAAAGCCCTCTGGAATGTAAGCTCACTCAGTTTACCTAATCATCTCACACCGTTTGTTCTCAAAGGGAACCCTCTCTCCAGCCAGATCAATGCCCACCCTATTTCCTGAAATATGCCATATTCATTCCTTCCCCTAGGCCTTTAATAATTCAGCTTCCCAACCTGGAGTGCCACACTTCCTCCTTTCCACCTAACTAAACTCTTATACATCCTTCACTGCCTGGTTCCAGTGCCACCTCCTCCAGAAATGACTCCATAACTCCTTCGGCCCAAGTTCGTCTTTTACTTTCCTGGCCTCCTGTGGCTCTCAGTATCTGTACCATATATTTAGGCATAGTCACATAGTACCTTAGTTTCTTTTTTTTTACATATTTCTCATTTCTCATAAGACTGCATGATTCCTAGGGTACAGGGAATATAACTTATATTTCTTTGTCTAAGAAGGTTGAGTATAGGCCCATGTTGAGCTGAATGGAGAGGTGCTGCTGCTGAGAAAGAAGTGCCAGTACAAAAATTCCGGTCTAGGCAGGTTCAAGTCCCCCGCCCACCAGAGCTACTTTGGTGAAAGGAAGAGTGAGAGCGCGCCCAGGCCTGGCTGCAGGCCTCCAGGCGGGGCTACGGATTTGGGAACTCAGGGGGCAGTAGGAGTAACCAACGCTACCAAACTTAAGCAGACGTGACCTTCTCAAAGTTTGAACTCAACAACTGGATATGTAACCCAAAAAGACTCCCAAGAATTCAAAACAACCTTTATTAAACAAAGGCTTATGAACCTCTGACATGGCAGAGGCCCCGGCCAGCCCGTGTCTCCGGTGCCCTCTCTCTGACTCTGCAGTGCTCCCCCTCCCTGTAGTTGCCATATACCTTTGGCTCCCACATCTCTGGCACTGGAGTCCTTACTTTGCCAAAGAAAGTAAATAAATGAGAAGAAAAGAGCAACAAAAATAATTTTATTTGTGTGACTCAGGAAAGTCCTAAGAGATCAGTGGAAGAGGTGATTATAAAGCAACCTTCTTCCCTACCCTAATTCTTTCTATATCCCCAGTCCCAGCATTGTGCCTGGCATGCAGCAGGGGCTCAGTGAGTATCTGAATAAATCAATGATGAAATAGTGTATTAGTTATTTACTGCTAGTTAATAAACTATCACACACAAAAAAGGAAGCTTCTTATAAAATAGAATATGAGGCTTGTATATTGTATTATGTTTTATTTTCAAACTAGCCAGCCTATCTTATCAACAACCCATGAAAGAGAAAGGAAGTCCTCAAGAGTCAGGTCTATCACAGTAAAAGCAAAAGACAGTCTGCTCAATCACTGACCCTGCGGAGGAACAGCTCCTAGAATTCTCCTCCTCTGTAACTAATAGCCAAGAGCCTGCCCTTCTAGCACCTGCTATGAAGAAAGCAACTTTTCCATTCTTAAGCACCCACTAGTGAACATCTGGAGGGTCAGACCCAGACCCTGGGCTCTGTTCAAGCCTCTACCTACCACCGTGATAAGATTCAAGGGAAACAGGAATCCATGGTAATAAGGATTCTATTTTTTCTTCTACTGGGACTTTCATATATCAGATTAGCTTCCTAAGTCTGCAAAGGACCATCTGATATATAGTAATGTCAGTCCAATAAAGGTAGAAAACCTTAACCCTTTCAGTTCCATGACAATCTGCATACTTCTGGTTAGATGCTTTCACTAGCGCTCATACCCACAATGCCCGAACATTAACAGAAGTGATGTAGTCACTACCACTTTACACCCATACCTTGTTTTACAATGTATAAAATCTTTTGTATTCTGTCTATGATCTTACAACAACTTTCAGAGGTAGACACTAGGCCTGTATTTTCAGATGGAAAAACTGAGGTTTAAAAAGGTTATCAGACTTATACATGGTAAAATTACTGTGACCGGGAGTCAGAAGATCTGGGTTTGCTTCCTGGCTCTAC
The DNA here is from genome assembly GCF_951394435.1 of Stenella coeruleoalba. NCBI lineage: Eukaryota > Metazoa > Chordata > Mammalia > Artiodactyla > Delphinidae > Stenella > Stenella coeruleoalba. The sequence continues at coordinate 46,429,129 of NC_137165.1, read as the reverse complement.
TTAATATCTTTGCATAAGCACTTTGTAAACTTTAAAGTATTATACACATGCTTATAGTTTAGCTTATAGTTGTTGTTATTGCTGTTAACTGTTGTTGTTGGAAGCACTCTCTAAACTGTAAGATCCATGTTAATGGATTATTAACAACTCAATGACTTCTGGGCCAGTGCTCCTTTCACTACACTAAGCTGTCGCCCTCACAGAGAAATAGCACCTGTTGATAAAGCACTGTTAGTTGATGACTGCTAAAGGGTCTGCCCTTCATGGCCTATAAAACCAGCCACAGGCCCCAGCTGAGGATGTGCCACACATGTCTAAGAACATGCAGCCAGCTCTAACCGGCTGTAGGCTTCCAGGGACCTAATGTCCAGGTGGGAGAATACAGAGAGCACAGATCCTAACTCTTAGCAAATAGTTGAATAACCAAGCGCCTCATACCCCTGTACTTCCGTAGCTGCTCAGAATGCTCAGTTTTTCTCAAATGTATTCTCTTTTTCAATTAGTTGCCTAGCTTGTTTACTCAGGGAAGAGGGTATCTGAAGTCTTGCCAAGCAGAGGTATTAAATTATGATTTCCCGTTCTTCCAGGCCTCAGCCCCCAAACGATTCTGTCAGTGAACCCCCAGCTCCCGTGGCATTCCTTGCTGTGCCAAGCTTGAGCCCCATGAGGCTATGCCAATCTCAGCACTGCCATTCTCACTCTGAGGCGCTGCTTGCCTCTGCCAACATCATTCCATCCCTGAACAAACCACCTTTCCTGGTGGCCAAAACACTCGGGTACTTTCAACTGGGACTCTGCAATTTGAATCTTTAGCCCAATTTGACATTTCTTAGACCAATTTGGCATCTCTTAGCCATTTAAATTAGGTTTTGATCTTTCAGTCCTCTCTCCTCCTAAGCATGGACCTTCTGACAGAAGAATTGCTACTGGAGAAAACCGTTTAATCCTATCCTAGGCCCAAGCAAACAAAAACAAGAATTTTTAAAAAGGGAATTCACTGTGTAAACTGTAAAGTCCTACCTTAACAGATTATTAACATCTCAAGACTCAGGCTGCACTCTTTTCATTACATTGAGCTGTAAACACTTCTCCCCCTAAATGTTCCCACCATCCCCATCTCACCCCATCCTTCCTTGGAAATGCAATCACTGAGACTCTCTCTCTCCTTCTGCTTTCACGATTTTGCTGAAGACTATTTCTCCTGGTCAGAAGCTGAACATCTGCTATACTTCCCAGGAGAGACCATTCTACAACCTTGACTTTATTAAGGGGGAAGCTATTTTGACGTTTTCATTGCCCTTTTACCCAATATTAGCATAAAACTTTGAGCTTCAACTTCTAAACAGCCATGCTAGTTCCAAGCTTCATATTCCCCCCAGATCCCCATGCCCCCTGGAATAGACGCTTAGCTGGGATTCCCACTGATGAGATTATCACAATGCATAGAAACTCATGACCTGTGTGGTGGAACGAATGTACCAAGGAGATGTGCACATCTCCAAGCATGTACTTAATTTCTTGCCCAACAAATCAATAGTCCCTTATACAGTATATAAAGTTGTGCTATCCAAGACAATAGCCATTAGCCATATGTAGCTATTTAAATTTAAATTAATTAAAATTAAATAAAATTTTAAATTCAGTTCCTCAACTACACTGGGCAGTACAAATATAGAACATTTCCATCATCACAGAAGTTTACTGGACAGCACTGACAGAGGTTGCTTATGAATAATACTGTTGTGAGAAATGGTGACAGCACACAGGTAATGAGTAACCAGTGCTCCCTGCAAATCCACTAAAACAATTTGTCCAGGAAATGAATTCCACACTCTTCCAGCACTAGTAGATTTAAAAGCACATTTTAGCTTTAACGGGTAATTTTGTTCCTTACCAAAAATTTCTTTTTCTCACTGGCCCCTGCACATGAGCTTGTAGTTACTGTGGGGCTGTTCAGAAGGGCTGAGCTGCTGCTGTTGTGTTTTTTCTTTAAAAGCAAAAAAACTGAGGTTAATAATTTGTATCCTTCATGCAACAGAAAAAGTTTGACGATATTCAAGTAAACCGTGGGTCCAAAGAGCTAGTACCGCTTGTTAAGATTATTTCCTCTATACTAGTCAATCCTTTTCACAGGCTTCTACCTTCATAACCACTGCCTTCACCCCAATAACACAGCAGCAGGCATGGTAAAAGATCAGGATTTTTCTTATAATAGCTCTTAGGCCTAAACAGGATTCCTAAAAGGTAATCTCCCTTCAAGGAATGATCAGAGACCACTCCACCCTGCCTCTTCTCCACAGAGTCCATTTAGGTCTTCCAACTCAAGAAAGCTTCCCCTTTTCACCTACTAACTGACATCCACGCTAATAGTCCCATTTGGAGAAAGATCAGCTGACTGGAGCGGCGTTAACAAGCACACTCTACATAGGAAGACAGGAAGGAAAGTGAGGTCATTAGGCTCAAGCCTGGGGGAGGGGATTCACTTCTGGTAAAATGCTCCTTCCAAAAGCAGCTTTGAATAGAAGTGAGTTACAGCAAGTGAGAACCCACACAATTAGAATAATGTACAACAGTACAAGAATGGGCCCTATTCTGTTGTTCCCCTAGTTCTGTAAGGTAAACACAAAAAATAAAAGCAGCTTTCTAAACTATTCCTTATGTTACAACTGAAACAAAAGGACTTCGGGTCCCTAGTTTTCCTAAAGGCAGGAAATATTCTGGGAGGCTATATCTAGCCAACCTCAGACAGAAGAAGTTCTAGCCCCTTATACTTTCTCCAGGAACCAAGAGCACTTCTGAAGAATTGGTAGACAAGGTGCAAATGAGGAGAGAGAAGATTAGCTGATAACGAAGAGAACCACAAGGAAGGATATCATCAAACACACCAAACTTGGCCATCTGATACCCACCAGGAAGGAAAGCTCCCCGTCACTCACTCCTCTCTGTGGGCCAAAGGGCCTAGGCAACAGGGAGGTCAGTGACACTGGAGGCGAGAAGAAGGTTCTCAACAGCGCACAACTTTAAATGTTAACAAAATAGAAGCTGTTTTCCTAAAGAAGCACACAACTCTCAATAAAACAGGCACTCTCAACTACCTGAGTTAATGGGGGGAAACAACTGTAAACAACAATAACAAAATCACTCATTGTTACTTTCAGAATATATATGATGTTTTATTAAATAAATTTCCCTTCCTAACTACATTTTAAATAAACCAATACTAAAATTAATTAATTTTTTCTGAGTATATACTGTAAGATAGCTAAAAAGTTTCTGAATTAGGGATCGTGAATCTGGATAAAATATTTGCCAAATGATCAGTAAAGGAAAAAGTATATGAATACTGTCCCCATAATTAGTGAAGAAATTATTCTAACTCTCCAAAGATGAAACAGTATTTACAAGGTGAGATGCACAAGGCATTGGGACTCCAGATCACAACCCACACCTGGTTAGTACATATCACTTACCATTTAACAGACTTAAGGGAAGGGACCAATAGCATTCAAGCCTGTATCAGAGTATCATTGGCTTCTCACATATTTGCCACCTGAAAACCCCTCCCCAACAAATTTAGTTAACAGCCATGGCCGCACACACCTGCCTATTTGGGTGACCCGTTTCTTTGTTCTTCATGGTCTCATATCCAGGCACCCGGGGACGTCGGCTCATCTGGAGGGCCACCAGATCCTTCATGATTGAGTTCAATGCCTCCTGTTCGTCTGCAAAGAAAGAGAGCACATGGGCTAAGGTACTTTAATACAGACCACAGAAGTACTTTCACAAATTATATAACTAACACTCAGGGAGTTCTGCCCAGGTGAGAGACCCTGTAACTATAATCTCATGAATTTGTTATCTGTGAAAAGTAGATAACTGAGGTCAGACTACGGCAATTTGAATTTTAATGGATTCTTAACAGCTCTCCAATCAGATTTCTGGCAGCAATATCTACCAGTTCACTGGGGGCAAGGGAGGTGTTCAAACAGACCAATTCTTCCAGTGCCAGAGAAACTCAACCAGGAATAATAGATGAAGAGTTGGAGTGAAGAACAACAAAGCACAGTGTAGTAGGGTACTGAGTGAAAAGATGAATTCATGGAGAGCTGATTATGGGACATAGTCAGTCAGACTTATTCCTAAACTATCATACACAGGAGAGCATATTTAAAAGGTACCAAACAAGGACCTCAGGTCGCTGCTTTGAACAAATGTTGTTTTACAAGCCTAGCCTCTGAATGCCCCCTCCCAACTCTTTACAATTTTATAGGCCTTCTGCTTCCCACAGGGAAGTCAAAAGGCAGTTCTATTGTTTTTCTTCCCTAACTGACCAAGCAATGCATTGTCTCTGCCTTACTGGTATTACTTTTAATCCCCCTTTCTTGACATAGCATAGATCACTACAGTTCTCATGCAATGAAGACAACTGGCCAAAACCCAGAACTTAAACCAGCCCAATTCCATGTTTTGCAAAATCCTCCTAGGCCCTTCAAGAGATCCTTGTCTACTCAAACAGCACTGGGGAGTTGAAAATAAATCTGCTGATCTGCAAAGAAACATGAGGAATGAGCTGTTACACTTGCTTTAGTGACAAATGAGTCACTTAGGGACTTGGGGCACACCTTAAAAGAAGTACAAGACTCCACCCACAGAGTGTGCCTATCTTCTGCGCTTTATCACTGTCCCTTGAAAATACTCTAATATCCTGTGGAAAGGAAAGAGCAGCATGGAGTAGAGGAAGTAAAGCGGCGTTAGTTGCCTCTCCCCTCTTCCTAAACCAAATCTGCTTGGGTGCCCTACATGCCCTCTGAGGAGATGCAGCAAAGGAAGGAGAAGGGTGCCCCTGAAGAGATTTTTGTCTGCTCAGAAAAGTAAAATTAGATTTAAGACTTGAAGGAAAAACACCAGTAGAGTAGCTTCCCAACTAATTCCACTTCAAAATATATACAAAAGTATGAGAGTGATATAGTTGTAGTATGAAAAGAATGAGGTAAATGAGATAACGAATGAGGAAGTGGGTGTCTACAGAAAGACATCTGTCAAAATTAAAACACAGGGCTTCCCTGGTGGCGCAGTGGTTGAGAGTCCGCCTGCCGATGCAGGGGACACGGGTTCGTGCCCCGGTCTGGGAGGATCCCACATGCCGCGGAGTGGCTGGGCCCGTGAGCCATGGCCGCTGAGCCTGCGCGTCCGGAGCCTGTGCTCCGCAAGGGGGGAGGCCACAACAGTGAGAGGCCCGCGTACCGCAAAAAAAAAAAAAAAAAAAATTAAAACACATACATCCCATCAATTATTTTGTACTTTCTCACAATTTACCTATAGGCTCCTTAAAGGGAACTTGCTTGGTTTTTGTTTTGTTTTTTAACCTCCCAACCAAACTAGAGCATAAACATCTAAGCTAGGATGACTAGATTATATATATGTATAACATATATATATAGGCTTATATATTAAATTGGCTTATATATCATTAAATATTATATATGTATAAATTTATTGGGCCAACTGTAACAGTAAATTGGGGTCATTATGATTATGACTAGGTGGGTGTTTTCTGAGGAGCATCCAGTGATAGTCCTAACAGCAGAATGCATATGGTTTTCAGTATCAAGGTAACCAGCCTTAGAATTGAGAACTTCAGTTGTCTCAACTCAGATACTGAAACAAGATGGATGTGAATATACACACACAGACACACGCACATGCTTTCCAAGTCAAATCCATGACAAGTATGACCAAAGAAATTGTTTCTAATTCTGTATAAGATGATGCTATTATAAGAGCTGGTTTATCAGGTTGACAAATTCTGTTTCCAGGAAGCTAACCAATTCCTGGCATTACTTAATGGATAAAACTTGTTTGGTAGTTCCAGTGGTGCGAACACACTAGAGGAATGGTTTGGTTCTATCTCTTGAAATCTGGGGCAACTGACCCAAGTGAAACAAAGTAATAGAATCTGATTTTGTGTCAAAGTTGCATATATTTCTAGAGGCAAACGGGTTCTTTTCTTAAAAAATAAATTTATTTAGTTATTTTTGGCTGTGTTGGGTCTTCGTTGCTGTGCACGAGCTTTCTCTAGTTGCGGCAAGTGGGGGCTACTCTTCGTTGTGGTGTGCAGGCTTCTCACTGCAGTGGCTTCTCTTGTTGCGCAGCATGGGCTCTAGGTGCACAGGCTCAGGAGTTGTGGCGCACGGGCTTAGCGTGTGGGATCTTCCCAGAACAGGGCTCGAACCCGTGTCCCCTACATTGGCAGGCGGATTCCTAACCACTGCACCACCAGGGAAGCCCTGGTTCTTAAACTGATACTTCAAACTGAGGACATGGATAAAGACAGGAAGCAAATCGAGTGGTTCTTTTAGGCATTTCTTCCTGGATTGGGATTTTAACTGAATTATCTGTGCTATCGTACTCTTTCCTTAAAAAATAAAAACAAACAAACAAACCTTTTAAAAACAAATAGCAGCTTTCTTAGAGTGCAGTAGTCAGTTATATGGACTTTGGAGTCAGAAAGACCTGGCTTTAAGAAGCCTTAAACAAATTACTTATTCTCCCTAAACCTCAATTTCCTCATCTGTAAAATGGAGATAATAAAAGTATCATTACACAGAGCTGCTGTGAAACTTAAGGGAAAAAACAAACAAACAAAAAACCTTACAAATTATTCCTCACGCTACCTAACACTTAGTAATGATGGAAAAAATGCTGGCTATTATTTTTAGTAATGGAGAAAAGGTTAATGTTGAAAAAAATGCTGGCTATTATTATTAGCAATGGAGAAAAGGTTAATGGAGGCCACCATCTATCCTAATATTTAATTGTATTTCTGAATTTTTATTATTAATCATTAACAATAACCATTTACTGAATACCTATCATGTATTATACATTAGACAGTTTTGAAAGATACTTTAAGGTATTCAAACTCTAGGGGTAAAAAGACAAAACACACAAATACAAGGTTACACAAATAAAGAGACTGAATTAGACAAGAAACAAACCAGAATACATAAACACATGTGTAAAAAAATTTTTTTACAGTGTGAGTAGCAAGAGATTATATAGATGATTTTACAGAATAAAGAGTTTTCCAGAAAAGCAAGTTGTACCAGCTATGCAAGAGAGCTTTACAAATAAACTGAGAGAAGGACATGAAAGCAAGCGAGTGGTGGAGGAAAAGAAAAGGTCAGGGACTGATCCTCAGTGAATAGTAATGCCATCAAGTAGAGTAGGAAGAAGGTGTGCTGGCACAGAAGCCTTTAAGAGGATTGGGAAAAAACAAGGGTGACACCACAGAAGCTCAGACCAAAGAATAGCAGGGGCACGCAGAGGCCAGGCAGGTCCAATAGGGTAGTAGAGGCAGAAACAATTTTACAGGGAATAGAGAAGCTGGAGATTAAAAGAAAATTGGAAGTAGTGGAAATCAACAATTCACTTATGAACTTTACACGTGAACAAGTTGAGGCAGAGGTAATAGTATGCTATATAACCTTGAAAAGATTTCCGAAGGATGGGGTTGGTCTGACACACTTAAAAGCTACCAGAAAGAAGCACAGAGGAAGAAGTTAACTCTAGAGATTAGGAGGTCAAGGATCTAGGGGTGAGGAATATTCATAGAAAAAGAAAAGAAGGAATCTATGAAACAAGGTTTACAGTTCAGGCTTAAAAAGTGGAAGCTCTTCAGCAGTCTCAAGCAGACAGCCATCCATAATTATCCAGCGGCGTGTACTTTTCCTTCTCCCCATACCCTGACCTAAGGCATGGGGGCTGCCAGGCAACACACTTCTCTCTCATTAGTCCCAGCAGGAAGTCACTCTTCCAGACTGAGCTATTACTTCTATCTAAAAGCAGGGTCCTAAGGCACTCCCATTTACAAATTCCCTTGGCTTAAAACCCAGAAAAGTTTCCAGAAGCAACATGTCCTTCGATAAACATTGTTGTCCTGCATGATGCCAGACACTCACTCTTTTCCATATATACAACCCCCAAATTTAATCTTTGTTTTCATTTAACAAACTACTTCTTCACCTTGCTCTACCCAACTCTGCCAGATCATCTGATCACACTGCTCACTCAGGAGATCCTGTGCTTCAGAGTGTCTGTGAGTCAGATTTTACTATCTTACTGTTCATGACATGTTACATACTCACACTGCCTCCACCCTCTCCATACCTGGGCAAACATCATTTCATAGTAAGTATAAGCAAAAAGGTCTGATCCTCAATTCACAAGAAACATTTTTCCTTTTTCCTTCAAGGCCCTGGTTGAATCTTCGCTAAATCTCAAAGTCAAATTCTGGTGTTTATTTTTCTGTTTCTGGGATATAACTGCCCTTCAATATTAACTGATGACTTAAAATTAAAAAATACATATTACAAAGTAAGCTATTGCTTCCTCGTAAAAATCAATATATCACCATCATATTTTATTTTAATGGTTAATGAAATTGACCTTACAGGTCTGAGGACTATAGGATAATGTATGTCAATCCCAAAACTACAGAACTGATCTCTCCCTCCTATGTACCTTTACAGTTTTGATGAAGTACCTATAACACCTCATTGCACTGATTTGTTTTCATGTTTTTGGTTCACCTCACCTAACTGTAACTTCTTAAACACAGGATACATGTATGTACAGGGCCTAACACTATATCTGACACATAAGAGATGCTCAATAAATGGGCAAAGAAAAAATGGATAGCTTACATAGTCAGAACCAAGAAAACTGCTTCTTCCTCTATGTATTCCCCTAAGTAATGCTAAGTTGGACTGATACTTTTTACCAATGCCTAAAATTCAGTTTTAAAAACCAATCATCATTTTGTAAAGTATCAGAAATCTAGTCATGACATAGCCATGTTGATTCATTAAACTGTGATCCCAATTTCAATCAAAACAGTTGCTAACTATTTAGAGTATACACAGGTGGTCAGATTCTAGCTTGGTCTAATTGGGAGCTCCCAACAGACTTGAAACCCTAGAGACACAAGGCATCTGTAAATCACAACGATTCTGACTTCAAACCAAGTTATCAAACCAGAACCACAACATCCTAAATCCTATACTCAGTTCATGATCGTTTCCAGTAACATTTCCAAGTTGTTGCATAGTTTTCAGTAATACTTCCCACTAAATTTTAGATTGCATTTATAGAGTCCAAATAAACACTAGTAAATTAATCTTAGGTGTTATTAACAGCATGTGCCACTATAATTACTAAAACTAGGAGAGAATTTTGGTGTGACCGAGAAAAAATGACCAGTCAAGCCCAAATTTTTCTTTATAACCACATAGTATCAAAGCCAAAAAAAAAAAAAGACTATTTCCTATTATTTACAAGGATAAGTGTAATTTCCACTAGAAATTTACTGGGGCTAACAGCCAATACAAAATCTGACCTCTTTTCATTACCAACCCAAGTTGTCAAACAAGCTTGAGTCTGGGGCTTAGAACAGCTCAGGAAAATATGACTATTAACCAAGGAACCTGAAGGGCAGGAACTCAAATTAGTTTTAGTCCTTTCCTCACTGGGCTGGAGTTTAACAAGTATAATAAAAATATTAATAAGTCTATGCTTCTCTCTTATTACCCCTTGAATTTATTTAGGACTGCCTGCAGCAACTAAAGCATACTAACCTGGGAATTTGATTTTTCATCATTTATGTCACCAAAATGGAAACTAGTATTTAAGAGAGACTCTGTGTGTGTGTTTGTACATACATGCTTGCTGAGCCCTATACAAAGCAAACTAAAGGCCAGGTTCTAAGAGAATTCGTTATCAGCTCTAATTGCACGTCAAGGTCATCTACTAAAAGGAAACCGAGAATGGTATGAGGGGAGAGTGCTGAAGAAAGCCAGGCAGTGGTTCTTAAATCAGCTTGCCTAATATACTGCAACCACCAGGCAAGTTAATTCTCCCCTCACTGTCTCACTTTCTTCATGTAAAACCTGACATGGGGACAAATGAGAAGACACTGAATTTTTGGTCCTTTTTCGTTTGGGGCTCTGGACCCTACCTATATAGTTCCTTTCCTCCTCATTATTGTCTCTCCATATACTCACACACTTAAACTTTTTGAATTTTTTTTTTTTTTTTTTTTTTTTTTTGCGGTACATGGGCCTCTCACTGTTGTGGCCTCTCCCGTTGCAGAGCACAGACTCCGGACGCACAGGCTCAGCGGCCATGGCTCACGGGTCCAGCCGCTCCACGGCATGTGGGATCCTCCCGGACCGGGGCACGAACCCGCATCCCCTGCATCGGCAGGCGGACTCTCAACCACTGCACCACCAGGGAAGCCCCTGAAAATATCTTGAAATGTGAAAACAGGCTGACATCTATTTTATTTCTAGGGATGCAATGTAGTCAACGCATCTGGACACTCTAACTGATTTAGCAGTTGAGAAAGTGGGAAGTAGGTCTGCACACCCTCAAGTATTTCACACTACCCTTTGGGACTTAAGACTGTCCCCGCAGGACAAAAAGGAAAGACTTAGAAAGATTATAGCAAGTGTAGGCTCACAAATCAATTCAAAGATTTAGTTCAATCATCAAATTCCAGAACACAAAATAAATGTATGAAACCTGGGGAGGACAAGAAGAATTATGTTCCCCATTTATAGTAAATGTTCAATGAGTATTTGGTGAATTATGTATTTAAATACCAGGCCTCACTGGGTTCCTTTTCTGCTTACTGTCACAGACTTTTCCCAGAAAAGCAAGCACTTCTGAAGTAAAGCATGGGAAGGAAACAGTAAGCCCAACAAATGAACAAACCCATCTCTTACTGTATGAGGGGCAGTATGGAACAGAACAAGGTAATTCATTCAAAGCCAGAGTGTAAAGATGGGCCGCAAAAGAATATCTGCCCCATGTGACACAGCAAACATTTAACCCCCTACAGAAACGACTTGACCTTGCTATAGGGCAAATCAAATATTAACGTTCCCTCTTCACAGATGCAATCAATGGTCGTGCAAATGATCTTTTTACTGACTTTTACCCCTTGATTATTTATGACAATACCAAATACTTTACAGAACTTGCCATTGCAAACAACAGTATCAAAATAACTGATCCAACAAGAGAAGCAAAGTACATCTAAAATGTTATTTGCTACTTAATCTAGTCCAATAGTCATTTGGTAAATTACCAAAAAGGACATGAAATATAATTCAGTTCAAATGCTGCGTGTGGAAGACATTAAAAGCTTTTCTTAGATTACATCTTCACAACAGAAGTTACAAATATCGATTAAAAAGGAAATGATTTCATAGAGATTCTTTTGTGTAGTGAATGTTTCTCTCTTTCAAAAGTTACATAATTTCAGGGATACAGTTAGATTAAAATAATGGATGTAAAACACTACTAGATTTTTCGAAAGGTAGGATGTGTATTATAAGTGGCAGCCCGCGACCAATTCCTAACCTCCAGCAATCTGAGCGCAGCTCGCATTTCTCAACCGCGCGGTTGATAACAGTGATTGCCGTTTTAATCACCTCCCAACCTATCTCCCTGCACGCCCTCCCCCCTGCGCTGGGGCGCGCACAGGGCTCGAGAGCAAGCCCCGGGAACTCTCACAGGCCAGCCTGTGTGAGCAAAGGGAAGGAAATGACACAGGCAGGAAAAAAAAGCAAATCAAGGAAAAGACACAACAGCAGCTGGGCCTGCACCAGCCTCCAGCCCGGGCCCCACACTGCGCTCGCGCTCCCCCGCCCTCGGGCTCGCGGTCCGGCTCGCTCGGCCCGGAGCGGGCTGCCTCGCCGAGCATGGGCCCTCGACCCGCCGCCGCTTCTTTGGGATGCGCCGGCCGCGCGGCCCGGAAGGAGGCTGCCGAGTGGGCTCCGTCGGCCGGGGCCGCCCCGGCGGGCCGAGAAGCCAGAACCCCGCCCGGGCCGCGGAGCCGCTAAGGCGCGAGCAGGGCGGGCGGGCGCCGGCGGTCCGCAGCCCCGGCCCGGCTGGCTGTCCATGCCTGTCAGGCGGCGGCCCAGGGTCCTCCTCCCCTCAGTCCGGGGCGGGGCAACGCGAAGCAGCGCGGGCACAGGCCGGGGCGGTGGCGACACTCACCCATGGTGGCGATGGCGGCGGCGGCGTCTTGGGCCCGAGTGTCACCTCCGCAGCCGGGGCTGCATGCCGGGGGCCCGGGCGGCGGGGACGGCAGCGGGCCTGGCTCCGCGCAGGGGGCGCGGGCTGCGCTCAGGGCCCCCGCCGCCTCCCCAGGCTCCGGCTCCGGCTCCGCCCGCAGCCGGGCGCTGTGGCATGGGCAGGGTGGCCCGCTACATCCCCGGCGCTCCTCGGCTCGGCCCAGCCCGGCCTCGGCGGCGCCGCTCGGCCCGCCCGACCGCCAGTCCCTCAGTCCCGCAGTCGCTCGGTCCGGCCGCCGTTCTCCACCTCAGGAACGCTCCGAAAAACAAACCGCTGGTCGCGCAGCTCGCCCCCTTGTCTGTCACTCACCCCAGCACCCGCCAATCCTAGGCAGCCGCTGGACCTTGGTACCACCCCCCACTCACTTCACCAGCCAATACCAAGGAGGAAGTCGCTGCCCCCGCCACCCCTCCTCCCCCCGCCCCGGCTCTCTCTCCAACATCCTAACTCTCAGCCGCCAGCTAATCATCAGCACCACTTGATGAACCAATCCCGCCTACTCTCTCAGGCTGCCAATAGGCGAAGCCAAGGCAGTTTCCGAGGGCTGTCTACCGCCTGCCAATCATTGAAACAGCTCCCGGTTCACTCCGCTGCTAGCCAATCACATAGAGGTCTCTGAGCACCCTCCTCTGCGCATCCCTCGCAGGCTTGCCCTCCCTCTCTCCCTGGGAGGTGTGGGTCGCTCCAATCACAGCTCGCGCTTGAGGCTCCGCCCACATTCCCACCTCCCGTCAGTCACCCAAGGCTCGGCGGGCGCGCGGGCTGGCGCGGTTCCCTGCCGGCTACTTTGGGGCTGGAGTTTGGGAAGGCGGCTGGAGGGGCCCCTTGGCCTCCCGCCTCCCGGCTCTCGGCGGTCTCTGATGCTGAGGTCCTGCCCCTCCCTGTGCCCACACCGGGCGCGTAATAAGCGGGGAGGGTTCTGGCTCTGAGCGCTTCCCGGCATGTGGCCACCTCTGCCGCCGGATCCCCAGGCAAGTCCTCCGGTCCAGACGCTGCGCTTGCCGGGAGGCAGAAGCGGCTTACCACTGCCCGCCTTTTCCTGGGTCTCACACCTCCAGGGCCACACTCTCCAAGGGGCTGGGGTAGTGCCGGAAAGTGGGTCCTAGGAATCTGCTGGCCAGGGCCGAAACCATTAAGTGCAAAGCCAGAGAGGTTCTTTCGGGAAGAAAACTTTTTTTTTTTTTCCTGGTCATAAAAGCAATACAAGCTCTTTGTATTAAAATTGAAAAAAATAAAAATAAAACTTCCACCCCAGAGATAATTTTATCTTTCCTACCTAAATATACAATGTTTGATAAAAACGGCTTCACATTGTTTTGTAGTGTGCTTACATTTTATCGTAAGTGTTTTCCGGGGCCACTGAATATTGTTCCAAAACAATTGTACTGGCTGCATGATATTTCAAAATAGAGATGACCATAATTAATTTTCCCAACCCCCATTGTTCAACATGTTATACACCCAGATCTTCAGATTCCAAGTCCTCCACAATCCCGGTTCCCTTCCTCTGGCTTCTGTTCTACTGTAATATAAATCAGACGCCAGAATCATCTTCCTCTTGTTTTCAACTGTCAACTAAGAACCTTTAGTGGTGGCTTTGCCTTGGTATCAAATCTCTTAAGAATTACCTTAGATTTCTCTCTTCTCTCTTTCTTTACACCCACCCCTCCCCGCCACCACCACGATTCAATCAGGCCCCTTGTCTGTTATTTTTTTCCTCCAACAAGCTTTTAAGTCTGTCATTTTCCCACTTGAGTAGATCCCTACCCAGTTTATTGCAGTTCCTTAACTATAATAACTTCTCTTTTCTGGGAAGGGGAGGTAAAGCAGAGAGAATTAATATTTATCAGTCATTTTCTATGTGCCAGGCACATCCTCTCAATCTTTTCAGTAACTTTGAGGTAAGTAGTAGTACTGGTGTTTGAATGATGAAGGTGAAGCTCAGAGAAGGTAAGTATCATGTCCAAGTGGTAAAGCCAGGATCCACATCAGGGCTTTCTGACACCCAAAGGCCATGCTCTTGCACATTTCTCAACTGTTTTTTCCATTATCACCCCCCCAAGGAGAAAATTTTTAATTACTTAAATTTAAATTCTCCCTAATGTGAGAAATTAAATATTAAGGGATAAGATTTTGTCAGGTAGGGCTGAGCTTTGAAGCCCATATACCATCATATTATCGAAGATTTTTTTCACCTCGTAAGAATCATTTTTCGTCCTGTTGGGGATATCACCCTGTTAAGAATGTGTGTAATAGGCCAGTGCTGGAGGTCACAATCTGCCAATCTGAGGCTCAGATCTGACCCTTAATTTTACTGAGCTGTGAAATAAATATTTAAAAAAAAAGACATTTATGCCAGTGGAAATGTAGGACCCACTCCTAGATTTAGGAATACTTGCCTGTATTCAAAGGTCCATTCAGGAGCTTCTCCTGGAATGTCTAAAACACAACTCCAATTTAATGTGTTTTACACTGAACTCTTGATTCTTTCCCCCTCCCCCCACAAACCTTGCTCCTCTGTTTTCCCAATTGTTAAAATACAAACCTAGGAGGCGTCTTCCTTGATTTCACTTTCCCTAACATCCCTATATCCAGTCATCCAGCAAGTCTTTTCAGCTCTCCTTTCAAAATGTATCTGAATCCAACTACTCACCACTTCCACCCTAGTGCAAGCCACCACCATCTCTACTGTATAACTGCCCTAGCCTCCTAACTGGTTTCCCTGTTTCCTCTGTGGCCACCCAGCAAATGATTCTCCACACAGCAGCCAGAGTGATCCTTGTAAAATGTAATTCAGATCATGTCACTCCCCTGCTCTCAACCCTCCAATGGCTTCCCACCACACTTAGAATAGAATCTTCCAGGCCCAACAGGAGCCGGCTCCAGCCATCCTCTCCTACCACAACTCTCCTGCTCCCTCAATCGCTCCAGCCACACTGGCATTCTCACCATACTTTGAACCTACCAAGCTCAGGACCTTTGCACTTGCCATTTGTTCTGCCTAGAATGCTCTTCCCTAAGATGTTCCCACAGCTAATTCTTGCATTGCATTCAGGTCTCTGCTTAGATATCAACTATTAAGAGCGCCTAAACACACGATCCAAAATAGCCCCTCTCCCCTCCATCATTCTGTATTTCTACATTCTGCCTTATTTTTCTTCATAGTGCCTGAAATTATATACTTAGTCTTTCTTCCAACTACAATGAACATAAGCCGTGTAGGAAGAGGGATTTTGTCCTGTTCACTGCGCTATCACCGGCACTTTGAACAGTGCCTCGTACATAGTAGCACATGCAATACAACTACATTAAGTCTTTAGCTGAAAAGAGCCTTCTGATTTTTCTTCTACTTTACTATCAACTGCTTTCTTTGAGGGCTTCATTTCTGTTGCCTGCTGCTTAACCAGCCATCTCAAACATTCCCATGCTGCATTTACCATACTGGGCTTTCTTCTGAACTTCAGAGGCATCACCCATTGAGTACCCCACAGGCACCTCAAATTCTACAGGTCCAAATTGAACTGATCATTTTCCTCCATAGTTCTCTATATCCTCTCTCCATCTTCAGTTCCCCAAGCTGGATGCTTCTGAGTTATCTAACTTGGAGAGCTCTTTCTCTCCATTTCCCTTCCCCCACAGCTAATCTCGACCATGTCTCCAATCTGTCCACTCCTCTCCCAGCCCCAGCTCCACCATCCTAGTTCAAACCCCCAAAATCTCTCACTTGGATTACTTAGTTTAACAGCCTCTCAAGATCACTCCCATCACAGGGTGATCCTTTAAAATGGATACCTGATCCTGTCATGCTCTGCTTAAAAACTTTAAGGCTTCCCTGGTGGCACAGTGGTTGAGAGTCCGCCTGCTGATGCAGGGGACACGGGTTCGTGCCCCGGTCTGGGAGGATCCCACATGCCACGGAGCGGCTGGGCCCGTGAGCCATGGCCGCTGAGCCTGCACCAATGGAGCCTGTGCTCCGCAACGGGAGAGGCCACAGCGGTGAGAGGCCCGTGTACTGAAAAAAAAAAAAAAAAAAAAAAAAAAAAAGATGGTCTAGCATCTCTCACAGCACATTCAAAAAAACAAATATTTGGGACTTCCCTGGTGGCACAGTGGTTAAGACTCCGTGCTCCCAATGCAAGGGGCCCAGGTTTGATCCCTGGTCACGGAACTAGATCCCACATGCATGCCACAACTAAGAGTTCACGTGCCTCAACTAAAGGAGCTGGCGAGCCACAACTAAGGAGCCCACCTGCCGCAACTAGACCCGGTGCAACCAAATAAATAAATATTTTAAAAAACTCAGAATTCACAAGATATAAATTAATTAGGCTTCACTCTACTGGCTCTTAAAAATAGTCAAAGTGCTCAACATATAATTCTTAAAAAAAACAATTATTTGTTGAATAAATAAGTGAACTTCAAATGGGTATGTTAGTAATGGAATGTAATTTCCACAGGTGTGCCCTTTTAGCTATGTATTTTATCTACTCTATGTTGTCTCTCTCCTCACTCTTCATTTTCCCCATGTGAAGGCTCCCAACTGGGCCAGGCCTTCTCAAGTCTATTCCCCTAGTTTTACACTGAGTAGATGCTCCTGGTTAAGCACGTGAGCCACTCCTGACCCCAAGACTCATTAGGCAGCCAATCACACACCAGCTGCACATTTTCCTTTTTTCTTCCAAGAGCACAGGACACATGACAGGGAACAATAAATACAAATGAATAAATTTCCTTAAGGGATAGCTCAATGCATTTGGTGTAAAAACAAAAACAAACCAAAAAACCTATCACCTAATTTGATGAAAATTCTTTTAATTCAGAGGTAAAGTGGAATATATTCAGATTACCAGTTCAACCAGTTAGTTTATCTGCATTGTTAAGAAGTGATGTACACAGAAGATTTTTACACCTCCTTTACATTTTTATATATGGACATTTACTTCTAAAGAAAAATTGCTTTTCGTTTTGAAATTCCACTTCTATAAATTTATCCTAAAGAATATTTTGCAAGAGAGCAAAGGTAAAGAATGTTCATCGTAGCATCTTCTGTAAGATAGACAACCCAAATGTCCATTGATAGAGACTAGTTAAATAAATTATGGCACATTAATTAATACAATAAAATACTACGTAGCTACTAAAAAGAATGAAGCAGACGTCTCCATTCTAATACCAAAAGGAATCCAGGATATATCTGGGGGCAGGGGGCGCAGGAGACAGGTTATAAAGCAGATATATATAGGGTGATCACATTTCAGTTTTTAAAATAGTTCTTTCACACTTAGTGGGAAAAAAGGCCAACATACACTGAACACTTCCTATTGCCAGGCACTGTTTTAAGTGCTTAGCATATATTAACTTATTTAATTCTCAAAACAGCCTTATGATATAGATGCTATTATCCCCATTTTATAGATGAAGAAATAAGTACAAAGAGGTTAAGTTCTTCCCCAAGGTTGCTAGCAACTGACAAGAGTCAGAATTTGTGCCCCAGAAGATTGACACCAATGAGAAGAGCAGACTGTTAATGGTGGTTGTTATTTTAGGAGGTTAGGATTAGATGGGACTTTAATTTTTTTGCTGTATATTTCTATAACGTTTGACTTTTTAAAAAACAATAAAGGTTACCTTTTTGGCACAAACCAAAGAAAGATAAAAAGAGGAAAAAGTAAAAACTTCTATCCCATTCACTGTCTGGGGATAGAATAAAGAGAGAAAGTGATTTCAGTCAAGACGAGCGTAGTATCTATCATGACACTCTCTTTTGTGAGATCTACTGGCTCACTTATTTTCTCTTCATAGAATGTCTTCAGAGGAGTCCTCAGGGATTCAAAAGTTGAGGACTCTTAGAGTGTGAAGCTTTATTGACAGCTGTGCTATATATTTCCGAGAGAGAAAAAAAGTAACTCAACCACACGACTGAATTTCCAGAGTTGGCTAGAGGCAGAGTCTTCACTGTTCCTGTCTGATTCAGCGGGGGCCCCTGGCAGAGTTGGGGCAGCTACATACCACACGAGCGCTTCTCGTAAGAGTCAAGGCTATGGACAGAGCCTGTCACTGATACTTCCATCCCACTGAAAGGAAACTTGAAAATGAGCCCGAGCCAGCTCAAGGCTCTAAATGATTTTGTGTTGCTAAGACAATGACCAAAGATAAGGCAAAGGCAAGCCAGGACCAGACGCTATTCTTCTGACTTTAAGGTACACCTGAATCCCACCCTCTCACATGCTGTCTCCCTAACAGGACAATAATGTGACTAGTTTTCTTTTTAAAAAAATGCTTCCCTGATAAAGTAAGATACGATTATTGAAAATAAAACTCAATTATAACATCACCACCCAGAGATAACCAGTTTTGATATTTTGGTATACTTCCTTCTAGTCTTTTTTTAAAAGTTCATATATAAAGTATGATATATATTTTAAAATTTGGACCATACTATACATATAGTTTTGCATCTTTGTTTTTCACTTAACATTATATTGTAAACATTTTCTCTGACATAAAATATTCTTTGAAAAATAATTTCTAGTGGCAGAATAACTCATACCCTCTTTACTTAACTATTCAGTTAAATAGTTAACTATTTAACCTGTAGAGCTAAGGGTCTCTTTACCAGATCTAGAGGCAGAGCAGGTCCAAGTAAGCTTTCATTTCTGCCTTTCCCATACTAATTGCAGGAAAGACTGCAGGGCACCGCCAGGGGTCAGTGCAGAGCTGTTTAGTATGTCTTTATGCAAGAAAACTGGTTACACAAGAATTCACATTAACAAATCCTATCTATTAGATTAGAGGACTATTCACATGAGTAACCAAGTTCCCTTCTAGAGCAGGCTTCCTTAGTACGGATTTCTCAGATCAGCATGACCACATTCTTCCAAATTAATTTATATTCAACATTTATAATAGACCTTGGTTTATTTCATACAGATGTAGTTCTCACCTGCTTGGTATGAGATCATCTGTGCATAAAATACTTGGCCTGACTATTTCGTAGGTTTTTTTTGAAAATCAAATGAATAAAATATGAAAGTATCTTATAAGTTAGGAAGTGGCATTTAAACTTTACATTGCCCTATTTTAATGATGTGCTATTCAGATATTTAGATGAGTTATCTCCTATAAAAACTAAAGAATGCCAGGTAGTACCAAAATTATGAAATGAGGTATAACAGCATATGCTTTGGCACGATAACAGGTTATTTCATTGGTTTTCCTCCCTCTAGCCTTCACTCTCCAGCTGTTGAAGTCATCATGGAATTAGTAATCTGTTTTTCCTAGAAGGTGAAGTTATCATTTAGCCAATCTGGTTTTAGTTCTTTTCCATCCTCATTTACCTACGAGTCCTTCAGGAAAATTACTCTGAGCTCAGAACTGGCTTAAACAACTTACAAGAAGGTGGATAACAGGGATCAAAAAGCCGCTCCGGGACCGACACGCCTGACGGGCTCCAGCACAGGTGGTTGGCACTCCTTGTCTCTCTAAACCCAGAAGTGGCTCAGGAACAAAAGGCACCAAGGCCCCTATTTCCCACCTGGCCAGGCTTCTGACTCAGCCTTCTTTCTGTTCTTATCTCCTTTCCAGTTCCCAGTGCCCCATCATCTGGCATCAGGGATGGAAAGGAGCCAGGGCTGGGCATTCTGGGGATCAAGCAGCTTTCAAAACCAGCTTGGTACAGCCCTTCCTGAGCGCAGCCCGCTGACAGGTCCACTCTGAGCAATCTCAGAACACAGAGGGACCCAGGCAAAGCAGGGCCTGGAGTCCCTTATCACTGGCACTTGATCTCCTTCGGGGCCACAGCCTTAAGCTCTCTGACAGAAGAAGGGTACAGAGGCCACACAAAGAGAACAAGGATGCGTGCACAGCACCTCACATTGCCCTGGGACAGCTCCGGTAGAGAGCAATCCTGTGTCTTCCCCATGAGGTCCTACGTCTTAGAGTGGATCTAACACAGGGCATCAATTGAACAGCCTGTAAGTGCAGTTCCTGGTACACAGTAGGTGTTTGATCAATATTAGTTATGTGAAAGAATGACAGGTTTAAGCCATTAGATGAGCACTAGAGCACAAAGTACCTGGAGGGAGCTACATTTCTATGGTCAATCAAAAAAATAAAGTCTTGGGATTGGAGTAGTGGAACTAAGCCTACAGACTTGAAAGGAAGTCAAGAGGGTCCCAGCAACTGGACACAAACCCAGGAACACTCAAGAGTCATACAACAGCAGTGCGGCAAACCCAGATCAATAACTGTTATTATTTAAGAGCAGTTTCTAGTACATGGGCCCTCAGGGCACCTACCATCCCCACAAGGGCCAACTTCCTGAGATCAGAATCTGACCAGCTGACTGGCCTCACTCTGCATCCAGAAGGATGTGGAGGGGCTCACCTGGGAGGGCACGGAGACACCAGCAGAGCTGACAAATAGGCTTCACAAAAGTGCAGGGATTCCGCTGACCACAAACTACAGGTCTTCTGCTTCCTAACCTGCTAGACCACCCACCGCCCTGACCTGCTTGAGTCTCAGAGGATGCTGCAGAAGCTTGTGCTCCAGAATAGGCTGCCAGGGGCACGTACAGCCTGGCTACTCAATGTTGTCATAGACGTGGATCACGTCATTGTGGTTGCCGAGAGCCTGGATGAGATGGGCAGCCTGCTCCAGGTCAGGGTCAGCCAGCCGCACCTTTGTGTTGGGGATGAACTCTAGCATACAGGACACAGAACACAGGCCCAGGGAGTCCAGCTTCTTCCTCACTTGATGCAGTGAAGAGGCATCACAAATAAACTAGGAACAAAGGAAAGTCAGGAGGTAAGTAGCCAGGAGATAACAGGACAAAGCTGGACAGAAGTTTGCAAAACCTGAATGGAATTACTGTATCACTGGGTTTAAGTCTTCACTGGCAGAAACAGAGTTTTCAATGTTCTGAAACCTTCTCATCGTCCTCAAGAGAGTAAGCCCTATCCGGTATTCTCTTAGTAAATGTCTGTGCAATATGTGAGCTCTTTATCTCACCTGTACCCCGGGCACAGGAAAGAAGAGACTGACAGAAGCATGCCTTAACATGTCAATCAGGGGCCTCTCGGAAGTCCACCAAACACTAAGGCTTCACACTCACTTTAAAAATGTTCGTTTCCTCTTCATCTTCAGTTTCCTTGACATCCTCAGCTCCTGCTTCTATTGCCAGCTCCAGGGCACGCTCCAGATTCACAGCTTTCTTCTCTTTGTCCTCCACTCCAACCACGATCACCCCCTTTTTGTCAAAGGAGTGGCGAGCTCCTTCAGCCATCATTCCCCTAATAGGAAAGGAAATGGGCCAGAAAGAATGCCTTTAGACACTCATTCCCACCCAGCCCCTGGAGTATAAACAGACATGGAGCAGCTCTCTTCCTGAGGCAGATGCAGCTACCACTGGGCAAGGGAATAATCCAAACATAACCCCAACCTTCTATTTTCTGCCCTGTCTGGAGTTTGGAGGATGCAAAGACTTTGCTCATCAATTCCTGTGCAATTAAGATTCCATTCCTGGTTGTACATTTTAAGACCTGGACATTATACAGACAGATGGGATAATGGGACAGAGAGCTCGTTCTACACCTGATGAACAAGTCTTTTGGATCCTGCCCAGTACAGAACACATTAAGGGAGAATAAACGATCCCATTTGGATTCTGCTAAGGATGAAGTGTGTGTAAAACTTGAAACGCCACCAGGAACAACAGTACTTTCCCTGCACAGAATTGGAACCTAAAGACTCTGTACCCTTCTACTCTCCCCAGACACACACCTACCCATTCTTGTTCAGGATATGTTTGATGTCCGAGTGGCACTTGGAGCTACTGTTAGATAACGCCTCAATGAGAAGAGAAGAGCCACCAGGGCCTCGGCCCTCATACAACAAATAAATGTCCTTGGTTTTCTGCAATAAACAACATAATCACATTTTCCGGTTTCCTAGTTCCCTCCTACATGCCAGCCCAGGCACCACAGGCACCACAAAGTTGACTCCATGGGATGGGCTCCCTGGGCTGGAGCCTAGGCTGTTAAGCTTCAATTTTGTCCTCCCCTCTGAGAGGAGGCCCTTGGGACCAACTTTTGAGATAATTGGAAGTACTATCCCTTACTTGGAAGGCAGTCTGTTTCTCTTGTCCCTGAACAATCAATCTGCCATCTCCCAGCTTTGTTTTCGCCCCTCCCCAGCTGAATCCCACATCCACCCCGCCATAGCGCCTACTAAAACTCATTCTCGTACACCTTATCCCGCATGAAACCCACCTGTGCTCCTACCCCAGCGCTGCTGAGTACTGCCACGTGAAATGACACATCTGGGCCTTATCAAATAGCATAGCCTCAAAATTCAAACAATCGATCAAAAACTCTAATGACCAATCTCATCTGGATCTCCCACACTGCCTCTGCTCATTCTTTGCCCGCGCATCCGATCTTCACCACTCTCTCCATCACCCTGCCCTGCCATCTTCCCAGGAACTCTCAACTGATGACTTCTCCCTTCCTCTTTCACAAAGGAAATTAAGGACACCAGGTGGGGGAAAATCCTCTGCCTCCACCGCCTTATCTGCACCACACCTGACAGGAGGGCAGTATGAATGACGGTTAGGCATAGGCTCTGGAGTCTGTCTGGTTCCCAGTCTGTCATTTTCTGTGTGACGTGGTCAAGTCACCTAATCTTTCAGTGCCTCAGTTTCCATTTAAGGTTGTTCTGAGGAGTCAGTGAGGTAATGCATACAAAGTTCTTATCAAAGAAATTGGCCTGGAATAAGCACTCAATAACTGTTAGCAATTAAGATGACTACTACTTCCTCAGATCCTTCCCCCTTGTCCTAGAGAAGAGGTGTCCCCTCAGCTGGGCTTGCAGACAATTCCCACACCTAGGCTCTACATCCCAGCCCCTCCCACTATCACTATCATCTGCACCCTCTGTATTTCTACTGGCTTTTCTCCTTTAAGGCATAAATATCAGAAAAACAAACCCTTCCTCAAACTAACACCAGGGCTTTCCCCATACTGTGGCCCTTCTTTTTACCCCATCTCCTCAAAACTCAGCTCAGCAATCCTAGGCTATATAGTTCTGTACGCTGTCTATACATCCTGCTCCTGACTGTGCTCCCATAACCAATGGCCGAGAGAAGAGTCACCAGGAGACTTTGGGCTGAGTGTCAACGACATCATTACCCTTCTCTGATAATTTAAGGGGTGTGTGGTGGCCTTCCAGACATGTGCCCTGTAGGGACTGTGATCAAAAACAAAGTTAAACTGAGGACACACCTCCATTTTCAGTGCTGCCTCAATTGTTGCCTTGGGCATGTGCTTGCTGCGACACACCTCTAAGATGCTGGCCAGGTTTCTATTGAACTCGGGGTTGGGGCCTCCTTCTGAGATAGAAAAGAGTAAGCAGAGACATCTCATTATGACATGAGAGAAAAAAGGGATTTCCGCCTCCTACCCCCATCAGCCAAAAGAGCGACAAGTCAGCACTTAGATCTCGGCTTGTTGAGGACACTTTATCCAGTGTTTGAATGAGATCTGGGTAAGTATTTTGGAAAAGAAGTTTTCAATTCGCTCTGAATGAAAGGCCGAGGATCGGGGTGGGCCTGGCCCAACTCTAGGAGGCAAGCAAAGCCGTGGGCATAGTGAGGGCAAGTGGCTACCACCGGGGGGTGACCGTCAAGTTCTCACCTTTAACCGCTAGGCGAATGCTCAAACTGAGCTTAGAGAAGACGCGACTCCTTTCGGTGTCCTTGGGACCCTTGATGTGCCGGACTTTGGACCACTTGTTGTGCCCGGCGAGGACTTCTGCCGTGAGGTGCAGCGTCCGGCCCTCACAGGGGCTACAGCCTGGGGACTCAGGCTGGAAGGCCGGGGGGAAGCGCGGACGAGCCACCCGGACCCCGGGGCCTCGCGCCCACAAGCACTGGGCAGCGGCCCTGCTCAAGGTGACAGGGGCCCAAGCCGCCATCGGCTCCGACCCTGGGCCAAGGTCAGCAAGAGCAGTGGCCGAGGTCAGTCCGCCGAGTCCGCCACTGAAACAAGCAGGTCCAGAGCCTGCGGCCTCCTCAACCCGTCACTGGAGAGCCAAAGGCTCAGGCCCACCCCGGGGAGCCGGAACACGAAGTACGCCGCACCTTCACCGCGGCAGCCCAACCCGGGCAGCCGGAACACGAAGTACGCCGCACCTTCCCCGCGGCAGCCGGGAGCGGGTACATTCAATGGTGTAGCACACTT
Organism: Stenella coeruleoalba; assembly: GCF_951394435.1. NCBI lineage: Eukaryota > Metazoa > Chordata > Mammalia > Artiodactyla > Delphinidae > Stenella > Stenella coeruleoalba. The sequence continues at coordinate 46,404,752 of NC_137165.1, read as the reverse complement.
CCTTTTCCCGGTCCGTTCCAAAAACGCGTCCCCACCGCCCACAAAAGCCGTTCCGTCGCGTGGTACTTGCTTTTCTGTTGCTTGCAGCTGCGCAGAGCCTGGGCGGAGGTGGGGCAACCCTGTGCTCAATCCGTCCTGGTTGCCTGGGGAACGCCGGACTTTACTTCCCACGATGATCTAGTAGAGATACATCTTAGTTATGAAACTGATTTTGCTTCAGAATGACTTCCCAACTCTAAGCAGGCCTAGAATGATAAATGTTTTGTTGTTGCAAAGAAATAGGTAGTTCAATCACTTCACTTTAAGGTAGGGAAATCGCCGCCCAGAGATGTGATTTATCCAATCATTTAGTCTCTCTGAACTTCCTCTTCGATATCTGTAAATAAGGATGCTCCTACTTGCTTTACCAACGTAAGAGGGTTGAAAAAAGCTCTTGGAGCGTTAAAGTAATAAAATCTTATGTAAATAGCAGCAGCGATCATAGTGATGAAGTCCCTAAATGCAAGAGACGCTTGCCATCCTGGAGAGGGAGGATGATCAGAAGAGTTTCCTGGAGCCTAATTCGCCTCTGCATTTTCCCTCTGCTCTCACAGAAGAGAAAACCGATGCCATTAGGAGGAGAAGGTATAGAACAAACAAAGCAGGAACTGTGAACAACTTTCCAGTGGCTCCCCAGGCTGGTGAGATTAAATCCAAAAACTTGGTGTGTTAGATAGAGAGCAGGTTAAGTTTGTGGCCTCTGGTCCGAACTGGTGGGTTCAAACCCCGGTTGTTACACTTACTTGTGTAACCTTGGGCAAGTTCCTTTACTTTCCTATATTTCAGTTTTCTTACCTGTAGAATGGCCTTGCTATGATTAAATGGGATAATGGATAAAATACACAGGCATAGGTTTTATGTTATTTTTTAGCTATTATGTAAGAACCTTCATAATCTCAGATCTACTCATTCTTCTGGTCTCATGTCCTGACACTACAGTCCAGTTGGAGGGAATTATACTCACTGTACTCTGAATACAAGTCTTTATCACCTCTTTGCCCCTATCTGCTTGGAGTGAACTTCACTGTCTCGGTGATAAAATCTTCATCGTGCTTCAAGACCCAGTTCAGCTGTCCCCTCCTTGGTTAAAGCCTTCCTAAGAGTCCTTCTTTGAGTTTTTAGCTGTAACTAATAGTGCACTTATGAATTGTTAATTTATTATTTTTTATTATCGAAGCTACTTGGGCTGGGCACTCTCCTCCTTGTACTTTGCAGATTACGCAGAAACACCAGATTGCTCCTACTGCTTCTCCCAATTCTTGTATTAAGCACAAACCTGTGTCTTTGCTGTTCTACCTCACTTCTGGCTAATTTTTGTTCTTCCTTCAAGATTCAGCTCAGGCATCATTTCCCACCAGAGGAAAACATCTGCAAATTCTCCATTTGGGTTCAGATGCTCTACTCTGTGTGTTCACATAACCCTTCATACATGTCTGTACCTTAACACTTACTTTTTTAATATCAAAATGTTTGTCTCTGCCATGATATTAAATTCTTTGAGAGCAGGACTGTACTCCTGTGCCCAGTACAGCTTTTTTTTTTAACAAAAACTTTACTGACATGTAATTTAAATATCATACAAATCACCAATTTAAAGCGTACAATGTTTTTTAGTATATTCAGATTTGTGCAGCCATCACCCAAATTTTACATTTTCATCACTCCCTAAAGAAAGTACCCATTAGCAGTTACTCCCCATTTTCCCCAGTTCCCCCAGTCCTAGGCAACCACCACTTTACTTCTGTCTCTATGGGTCTGCCTATTCTGGACATTTCATATGAATGGAATCATACAATATGTGGTTCTTTTGACTGGCTTCTTTCATTTATCATAACGTTTTCAGGGTTCATCCATGTTGTTAACTAATGTTCCATTGCATGAATATACCACGTTTTATTTATCCATTCATCAGTTGATGGACATTTGGGTTTTTTCCACCTTTTGACCATTCTGAATAATGCTGTTATGAACGTTCATATACAGGTTTTTGCGTAGACATATATTTTCATTTCTCTTGGGTATATGCCTAGGAGTGGAATTGGTGAGTCATACAGTAACTCTGTTCGATCTTTTGAGGAACTGCCAGAGTGTTTTCCAAAATGGTTGCATTGTTTACATCCCTACCAGTAGTGCATGAGGGTTCCAATTTCTCCACATCCTTGCCAAAACTTGTTATCATCTCTTTTTGACTCTAGCTGTTGTCATCCTAGTGGGTATGAAGTGGTATTTCATTGTGGTTTTGTTTGTTTGTTTTTTCTCATTGTGGTTTTGATTTCTATTTCCCAGATGACTAATGATGTGATCATCTTTTCATGTGCTTGCTAGCTATTCATATAGAGTATTACTTTTTGTAATTTAAAAATATAGCTTAGGGGCTTCCCTGGTGGCGCAGTGGTTAAGAATCCGCCTGCCAATGCAGGGGAGAGGGGTTTGAGCCCTGGTCAGGGAAGATCCCAGATGCTGCGGAGCAACTAAGCCCACAAGCCACAACTACTGAGCCCACGTGCCACAATTACTGAAGCCCGCGTGCCTAGAGCCCATGCTCCATAACAAGAGAAGACACCACAATGAGAAGCCCGCGCACCGCAATGAAGAGTAGCCCCTACTCGCCACAACTAGAGAAAGCTCGCGTGCAGAAACAGACCCAACACAGCCAAAAAAAAATTATTAAAAATAATAATAATAAATAAGAATATAGCTTAACATAAATGTTACTTCAAGTAGCAAAAAGCAAATGAAGGAAATCTATAATCACAAATAAGAGTAGAGGCCAAGGGTTTCCCTGGTGGCATAGTAGTTGAGAGTCTGCCTGCCAATGCAGGGGACACGGGTTCGAGCCCTGGTTTGAGGGATCCCACATGCCGCGGAGCAACTGGGCCCGTGAGCCACAACTACTGAGCCAGCGCCTCGGGAGCCTGTGCTCCGCAACAAGAGAGGCAGCGACAGTGAGAGGCACGTGCACCGCGATGAGAAATGGCCTCGGCTCGCCGCTACTAGAGAAAGCCCTCGTACAGAAACGAAGACCCAACACAGCCAAAAATAAATAAATTAATTGAAAATAAAAGAGTAGAGGCCAAAACAAAGTTTGAGATAGTCCTGGTCCAATCAGCCTAAACCCACCAGGGCAAAGCTGTAGTCCAACAATGTCAGTCTATCAACTCACTGCAACAAGGCAAACTGCACACCAGAGGGATGGTGGAGTGTCTCACTAAAGGAAAAGATCTCTATTATATAATTATGGGAATGAGTGGAGGTTAGGTGAAATTTCAATGAAACAGGGTTTGATATACTCAAAGGAATACAGAGTTATATGAAAAGAGAGTCAACATCAGCTCTGGACTGCAAAGTAGACCCAAGGTTAAGTTTCCTTGAAAACTACAATGTTAAATGTGGAAAGTTGTGTTCAGAAAGCCCTGAAGTTCTACACCTGGGTTGGAAATCAAGGCTGCTTTTCTGTCAAAGCAACTTAGATTCTCCAAGCAAGACTGTAAGGCTTCATTCTCACTGGACATAATTTCAAACAGCAAACTTCCCGACAGTCTATGATTTTATTTTATTTATTTATTTATTTTTGGCCACACCACGTGGCACGCAGGATCTTAGTTCCTCGACCAGGGATTGAACCCTGCAGTGGAAGCATGGACTCATCGCTGGACCACCAAGGAATTCCCAGTCTGATTTTAGAGAACAGTTTCTTAGTGAATTTTTAAAAGCCACCCAGAGAAGGGAATTATTATCTGATAAGTTGCAGTGTGTGCTTGGGAGAAATATTGTTTCCTGTTAACTTTGCACCTGGTTTTATCTGTGTCTGTTTATCTGTGATGAATGGCAGGGCAGATTTTTACTTTCTCAGTCTGAGCTAATATTCATGTCTCAAAATGAATTCACAGGTGACTGAACCATCCCTAGAGACCTGGCTGTCAAGATCATTGAAAAAAAAAAATTTTTTTTGGCTGCTTTGGGTCTTTGTTGCTGCACGCAGGTTTTCTCTAGTTGCTGTGAGCAGGGGCTACTCTTCGTTGCAGTGCATGGGCTTCTCATTGCAGTGGCTTCTCTTGTTGCAGAGCACGGGTTCTACAGCACAGGCTCAGTAGTTGTGGCACAGGGGCTTAGTTGCTTCACGGCATGTGGGATCTTCCAGAACCAGGGCTTGAACCCATGTCCCCTGAATTGGCAGGCAGATTCTCAACCACTGTACCACCAGGGAAGTCCCTGAAATTTTTAACTTACAATGAACCTTGGATTCTAAAGACTGGCTGAAGGCATCATTCTACTAGGTTTGAACAGGTGTCGTCTAGTACTAACGGCTCTCAATGAATAGAACCACACTCATTACTATTCCAGATACTCTTGCTAATTTGATGGTATGGTGGAGACATTACTTTATTTCCTCTTCCTAGGCACACAGGAAAAATACATTCCTTGCAGTTAGGTTGAATGACGTGACTAAAGTGGAAGGCACTTACTAAATACTGGCTCACTGAACCAATCAAAATGTCTTTCTTCTTTTCCTTTGAAATGGCTCAACAAGAGCACAGACTGAAAATAAAAATAAACAGAGGGAGTATTCATCTAGGACTAACAGCATTTGAATAGCAGTGGGATAAAACTCCTCCATCCTATCACATTGGGGCACAGGCTCGGGAAACCAGCTTGGACTTGGAAATTCTAGTCAGCCATCAGAGCCTGATGTCCTCACCCAGGGGACGTGGGAGTTATCATTTCTTGGTCAGCCTTCACAGCCAACAGATTACTGAATCCTGATTAGCCTGTCCCTTAAATCTCTTCGGTTGTGCCCTGCCCTCTCCTTCCCTGCTGCTCCTGCCTTAGTGAGGCTTTTGCTTTTTCTTATTTTGACTATTTTAATAGGTGAGGTGACTCCTTGTCTCACCCCCACTCAGAGGCATGTTCTTCACTGCCTCCTAAAATGCAGAACTGAGCATGACTTCCCTCTGTGTAAATTTTCCAAAGTCTCGTACAGGAGGAAGGTCTAAACTTTCTACAAAGCACAAGACCACCTGCTCCTGCTCTCCTCTCTAGACCCACTTGCCACCACTCCCCACACAAAACCCCACATCACCTTACCATTCTCTGAATAGAACCATATTCTTCTTGCCTCTACAGATTTATACATGGATGTTCTCTCTGCCTTAAATATCTTTCTTTACTCCCAGAAGACTCCAACTCAGCCTTCAAAACCCAGTTCATAACTACAAAGCTACAGTAATCAAGATAGTATGGTACTGGCACTAAAACAGAAATATAGATCAATGGAACAGGATAGAAAGCCCAGAGATAAACCCACGCACATATGGTCACCTTATTTTTGATACAGGAGACAAGAATATACAATGGAGAAAAGACAGCCTCTTCAATAAGTGGTGCTGGGAAAACTGGACAGCTCCATGTAAAAGAATGAAATTAGAACACTCCCTAACACCATACACAAAAATAAACTCAAAATGGATTAAAGACCTAAATGTAAGGCCAGACCCTATAAAATTCTTTAGAGGAAAACATAGGCAGAACACTCTATGACATAAATCACAGCAAGATCCTTTTTGACCCACCTCCTAGAGCAAGCGAAATAAAAACAAAAATAAAAAAATGGGACCTAATGAAACTTAAAAGCTGTTGCACAGCAAAGGAAACCATAAACAAGACGAAAAGACAACCCTCAGAATGGGAGAAAATATTTGCAAATGAAGCAACTGACAAAGGATTAATCTCCAAAATATGCAAGCAGCTCATGCAGCTTAATATCCAAAAACAAACAACCCAATCCAAAAATGGGCAGAAGACCTAATAGACATTTCTCCAAAGAAGATATACAGAGTGCCAACAAACACATGAAAGGATGCTCAACAACACTAATCATTAGAGAAATGCAAATCAAAACTACAATGAGGTTATCACCTCACACCAGTCAGAATGGCCATCATCAAAAAATCTACAAACAATAAATGCTGGAGAGGGTGTGGAGAAAAGGGAACCCTCTTGCACTGTTGGTGGGAATGTAAATTGATACAGCCACTATGGAGAACAGTATGGAGGTTCCTTAAAAAACTAAAAATAGGACTACCATACGACCCAGCAATCCCACTACTGGGCATATACCCTGAGAAAACCATAATTCAAAAAGAGTCACGTACCACAATGTTCATTGCAGCACTACTTACAATAGCCAGGACATGGAAGCAACCTAAGTGTCCGTCAACAGGTGAATGGATAAAGAAGATGTGGCACATATATACAATGGAATATTACTCAGCCATAAAAAGAAAGAAATTGAGTTATTTGTAGTGAGGTGGATGGACCTAGAGTCTGTCATACAGAGTGAAGTAAGTCAGAAAGAGAAAAACAAATAGCATATGCTAACACATATATATGGAACCTAAAAAAGAAAAAAAAAATGGTTCTGAAGAACCTAGGGGCAGGACAGGAATAAAGACGGAGATGTAGAGAATGGACTTGAGGACACAGGTAGGGGGAAGGGTAAGCTGGGACGAAGTGAGAGAGTGGGGTGGATGTATATACACTACCAAACGTAAAACAGATAGCTAGTGGGAAGCAGCCGCATAGCACAGGGAGATCAGCTCGGTGCTTTGTGACGACCTAGAGGGGTGGGATAGGGAGGGAGGGTGGGAGGGAGACGCAAGAGGGAGGAGATATGGGGATATATGTATATGTATAGCTGATTCACTTTGTTATACAGCAGCAACTAACACACCATTGTAAAGCAATTATACTCCAATAAAGATGTTAAAAAAACAACCACCAAAATAAACCATTCAAGCATCCTTCGTCTTGTGAAGTTTTCCCTGACCCTCTCTGGCTCCCACCCAGACATAGGTGATCACTTCCTCCTCAGGGCCACCAGAGAACCTGAACACACCCATCACTGCACAACACTGCCAGTGTTTCTTTATGGAGATGTCTCTTCTCGTTGACTGTGAGCGACCTGAGGGTCATGGCCCCCAGCAGACAGTAGGTGGTCTGTATTTTGTTAAAGGTGATGAATTAGGCCATCAGATAGTGTGATGGGCTGGGCTGGAGGTCTAATCCCCCAGCCAGTGTGTCTGGAACATGACCACAGTGGCAGAATGGGAAGAACTGAATTCATCACAAGAAGAAATTCAGTCAATCTATACATGTTCAAGTTTTATTACAAAGTATGATGGGCAGAAAATACGGTACTTCTTATACAGGAGGCTGAACAGAATGAAAGGGTGAAAATTAGGTTTAATATATTCAGAAAGCAAGAAATAAAATCATAGATAACACTCCACTTTCAGGTGCCTTTGGCTCACTGAACCAATCAAAATGTCTTTACCATCATGGTTTCACAGCACAGTGTTAAAAAATTTTTTACAAGCCCTGTGTATAATCAATCCTGTGAAAATGTTTTTTTAAAAAAATGGTTACAGTACAGTTCTGCAAGGGGCAGCTTCCTCTCCACCTGACCATGGGATGCCACAAAACCTATAATGTAGAGGAAAAGTTTAAATATATAACAGGAAATTAAGTTCAGACACACTAGGCTAAAGGGGACAGAAATGGACTGGCTAGCGCTTAACACTTCAGAGAACGAGGAATCTCCATTTTCTCTACATAGAGATTTGTACAATCATGCTACAAATTCACGCTCGGGGGAGGAAGGATGGAAAGTCACTGAAAGAGGGGTCATCAAATACACAGGAACCATATCAAATGATCCATATTCGACTCAAGCAAGTCAAAGCTTCAGCTCCACGAGTTTCATAACACACTGTATTACCACAATCAACCCAAGGTGAGAACATTCTTTCAAATAGCAGGTATCACAAGTTCTTATTCACTGGGTTTTCCCAAAGGCCAGTACTTGTAAGTTTTCCAGCTCTTACACAGACTGCCAGTATCCTCCTTCCTCTTGAGTTTATACTTTGATTAGCTTATCTGTTTCTGGCTTGATACACCAGTCCAAGCCTCTTGGAAAGGCACCTGCATGTTTCTACACTTAAAAAATCACATCTAGGAAGTAGCCTGAGAGGAGCTGGCCCATCCCATGTGGTCACACATTTAACTCTGACCACTAGCAGCAATGACAACGGTGGGAAAAGAGGACGAGGCTCTGCAACACTGAGTAGCTGGCCCAGCCAGTGCAGGGATGGCAGTTCTTGGAGAGCCTGGCCCAGGGTTCACAGTGACTGCTCAGCTCAGCTTTCCTCCCAGGGAAAACCCAACTTCAGTGCCAAGCTGACCCTCCCTCCTCATCCTGGAGCACAGACAGGAAAGGGAAGAGGCTGCTTTGGGGCTTCTACTTTACTGGTCTCCCTTCTCCCAAGTCAGGCAGTCAAAGGAGCTGGGGACAGTGGAGGGAAGTTACTAGGCTGGCCTCCCGTGGTTGGCAGACCCTGCAGCTCCTACATACCTTACAGCCTAGGAATTCAAGGCCCAGGTTGCAGCAGGGAGGAAGTTCTACAGTGGAGAGGCAGTGGGAAGGTAAAGAGGAAGAGAAAAGACAAAAGGGAGGGGGGGGAAGTCAGCATGACTGTTTACAACCTCTGCTTCTTCTCTCTACAAACCTACAACCAAGAAGAGCCATTGTCTGGAATGATCGAGGGACTCCCACTCCTGCAAGTTTCTACCACCAAACGACACTAGGGCTGAACTGCAGCAGGAAGGGGTCCCCCTGTCCCCCTGTCCCCAGTTACCCCACATCACAGGCACCTGATGAACAGTCCAGGAAGGCTGACACAGGCCGAGAGCACAGTCTCACTCCACAGCCACATGACGGTCTGAATGCTTCCCCAGCTCAGACCTTTACTGCCCTCTAATATTTTCTCCTTTGCTACCACTGCTTTTCCCCCACATCCTAAATCTCCTCCTAAAATTTCAGACACACCTGCCATCAAAAACTCATCGGAGTCTTAATGTTTTCTGTTTCTTAACCAGTTCTCTGAGAGCCGATCCTGGTTCTGATAAGAAATTCTCACCTGGCTATCAAGTTTCTTCCCTCTTCAAGTCCTCATCTTTCAGCCTGGCTCCTCCCTGGAAAGAGAGGCTTCTGACTCTCCTGGGTGTAAACAACTCGAGCTCTTGAGGGACCTGGATCCACTCACCAGCTCTCTGATGGGGAACCTGAGGTCTCATCTATTCAGCAGCCCCCTCCCCTCAGAGCAGACAAGGAAAACAAAGGCGGCTGCGGCTCTGGGGGCCAGAAGCATGTCAAAGGGCCACAGCCCAGAGAGCCAGAGCCCAGAGGTGCTGCCGCAGCCTTTCCAGTGCAGTCCCGGCAGTGGCTCTTCTCATGTTCAAGGAGTGCAGAGACAGAGCCTCCCAACCTATTCTCGCTGGCTGGCAATCTGAGAACCTAAACACATTAAACAAACACTTGCTTTTGAAACTACAACAGATCTCTGCTTCCTGTGGCGTGGCTGACTAAGAGGCTTTCTAAATCCTGAGACTACAGAAATCCCCTCCTCAGCCATGAGGCCATCTGGCCCATGGCATAAAGGGAGAGTGAGGGAGCCGGGACTTCAAAATCCCAGCATGCCAGCTACTGTGTGTCTGTGTCTGCTTGGGGGGACTGGGGAGTCTCACCTGGGCCCAAGTGGGATGTTGAAAGGAAGAGGACCAGACCACACTGCAGGGCCTAAGGAGGGTGACAGGGCTGGGAGTCTGCAGGGCAAGGAAAAAAAACATTCAAAGTTGTTGTTTTCCACAGTAAATAGCAACTTTATCCAAATATATCCTTATTCTTATTAACAAATTTTTTTTCTCCAGATTATTTTCAAGTTAGAGTGGATAAATCTTCTCAGCACTCAGACCACAAAAGTGGAGATCAGGAAAGGAATCTTAACCGAGAGCTCAGTGTAGTTAAGCCCTGCCCCAGCAGGACCAGCCCCCTCTACCACTAGACCTTCATTTCAGACCCTTTTCCACAGGAAGGAACTGACAGCCTCCTAGAGCAAGTGACACTCAATTTATACTTGCTACCCTTGAGGGAAGGACCCTGGAACCATCAAACACAATAACAAGCAGAGGAGTGTTCTGACCAAGAACTGTTCGCTTTACATCTCCAAATGATGCAGTGCAAATCTGGTGGTAAGTGCAGGAGAGATGACCTCAAGCAGACGGCCAGCCAAAGAGCCTCAAAATCAGAACAATGTATAAAGGGAGAAGGGGAAATACCCTGACTAAAAAGAAGAGCCTTTTTCTTTGGGCCAAGCCCCCGTGTATTAAAGCAAAGAGCTATGACTTTGGGGATACAAATACATCTGCTTCTGAAAAGTAGGACTCAACCGAGAGAGTTTAAGTGTGCAGAGGACAAAGCTAACTGCTTTGTTTCTCAAAAGCAGATGAGAACTGGACAAAACCATTGGCCTCAAGGTCTGCTTCTCTCCTACTCTCGGATGCTCAACTCAGAGGGTCTCAGAAACCTTCCGGCACTTGGCAGAGCGTGGCATACTCCCCCCGCCACCCCGCGCCGACTCTGAGCACGTCCCCAACTCTGCCTGCCCAAGGATTCACCTACCACCGGAATCACACACAGGCCCCCTCCACGGAACTCGCTCATATAACGGACACAGACACCCACAGCCTACAATCCAGTACTGCTCAGAACCTAAGCTGGGGTCAGGGTGGCTGACAGGGGTTTGTGGAGTTCTGAACTGGCTGACCCTGGGTCTCTGAAGCTTTTCTTGCTCTCTATATAACTGATGGCCTGGGATCACCACAGCCTATTGGTCCACCCTTTGCAAGAGCTGACAGTCTCCCACACTCTAAAGGAGATCCTGCTCAGGCTAGATGCTCAGACTGTGCACCTGTCAAGCAGGGCTCTCTCACCTCAGAGCACTCTATCCAAAGAGTGGCCAATATACTGCCACTCACAGTAAACTGAACAAACAGAGATACTGAAGTTCACCTTATACTTCATTCTTGCCTATCATTCAAGACATGAAAGAGACGGGCCGGGGGCTTATATCTGGAGGGAAAAACAGACTCTCAAACTAGGTACTGGAAACATGCTCTAAGCTCAGCTTTCCTGCCACTGTTCCCCTCAGTCAGGCGCCCCAATCAGCCTGGCTAGCTCAGAGCTAACACGTGCCCAAGAGGTCCTGGGGGGCTGGACAGGGGTACTTCCGGGAGTTAACAGAAGGAGTCCCATGTCTGTTTCGGAGCTCAGAATGCCCTTGAGAAGAGCCAGGCTGAGCAAAGGTGTGAGAGCTGGCTGACTTCAGAGCACCGAGGCGGTTTGGGACTCCAGGTCAGGTATGTTCCGCTCAGGCAGTGATTCAAGAAGGCAAACTGCTCATGGGGTCAAGGACCTGGGGCCAGACCCAGGCAGGGAGGGAAGAGAGGAAGGTGCTAACAGGGAGGGCTATGAGACAAAGGAAGAGACCAGGGAGTAAAATTCTTTTCGTAAAAAAATTAGCCTGATAGATAAAAAATATACAAAGTTGAAGTTTGTTAAAGACATTGATAACAGGAGGAAAGACAACTTTGAACTGGCGTTTGTTCCCACCTAAGTGCTCACATGGACACGGACACAGATTGCTGCCTCGGGCAGCAGCAGACAGAGACGTCTGGGACAGATGAATACAAACAGAGCCGGTGCCCACAGTGCTCATTAACACAACGGCTGACAAACAAATATACAGAAATTTTTAATTGAGGAACCAAAGGACATGAGGAAAGGAGAGAAAATCTTAAAACTCAGCCTTGGGCTGAGGAGGCGCCACACGGCACTGAGTCCGGCCCAGAGAGCAGTGGGGCGACTGGCCGGGAACTCCTAGAGCAGCTTCTAGGAACAGTGGGTGCAAAGCAATGAAAGACGTACTGGCCACCGGAAACATGTTTCTTCTTACTTTGGGGGTGGGACAGAGGCGGGAAACACACAAGCCCCTGCCTCGTGGGCACGGCGCCACCGACACTACACTCTGAGTATCTCCAGGCAGTTGTTGTAGCAGATGGCAATCCAGTCGGGCTGAGTCGACGCCCACTGCACGTTGTTGATCTCTCCCTCGGCTGTGTAGGCCAGGATAGGGTCCTCGATGGCCCGAGGCATTTGCTGGATGTCCCAGATGAGGGCCTGATGGTCATCCGCTATGGACACAGAGAGCAAGCGAGCAAGGTCACAACTCAGGCAGTGAGGACCATGACCCCTGCACCTCAGCGGGGATCGCAGTTTACAAAGCGTTCATTCACCAAAACCCCAGTGAGGGAGGTTTTACTGCAAGCCGCCATTTTATAAATGAGGAAATGTTAAGGCACATGCCCCAAACCACAGAGCTATGCAGCAGTGAGTGGCAGAGCCCGGACGCAAAGCAAGGCCGCTGCCTCTGACCCATTCACCACAGCAGAGCTGGGATGGCGGAAGGGACTTGGATGGGCACCTCATCTCATCTGGGGCAGGCATCAGGAAAGGAAGAAGGGATGGGATAAAAACGATCCCCAAACATGTCATTTTCAGCCACTTAAAGTACTTGAGTGATTAAAGATCCCTCTCTGACGATTCAATTATTTAATGGGATTCTTTTCCCTCCATCTTATGGACATTTATACATCAATGAGGTGTTATACAGATAATGAGATACAGTGTTGTGGGGACATGTGCCCAAGAAAAGGGCCCTGGGAAATACCAGAAAGAAGGAAAGCACCTTAAAAAGACAGATAAGCACATGAAAAGTGCCTGGAAAGAAATATATCAAAATGAGACCAGTGGTACCATTAGGACCGCAAGGTAATGAGTTATGTTTACTTTTCTCTAGTTCCTAAGTGATGTGTGATGTGGTGGTCATGTTACTTTTACGATCAAAATAATAAGTTCTTAATTTAAGAGAGGAAAAAAAGGGCAATGACCTTCCACACCACAGTGTCCCCTAGTCCCATCACCCATCCCGACGTGAAAGCCTGTCTCTCTCCTGAATAAACTAAACCCTCAGAGGCCGCATAACCTGGGCATGGGTGAGAGACACCCTTCCCAGGACTATCTGCATCAAGAGATCTGGGAAGTCGTTTTAAACACTCGGCACCTCTAAAGCAGTAAGTGCCTTTTCCTCAACCTCAACTGAGCACGCTCTTCAGCACCAGCTCCTGCCACTGGAAGGACACAGGGTGGGTGCGGCACCCAGGGCAGCAGCAGGTCTGCAAAGGCGGCCACTGGGAGCCGAAGGTGGGCTTCTGCTGGGTGGGCTGATACTGTTCTCCTTTCTTTCTTTTTGCTCCTCCTGCCCTTCCCTAGCCACACTCCTGGGAAAAAGCGGGCAAGAGTGAAGAAGTCAGGCCACAACATGAGGCACGCAGGACGGCGTTGGGCCTCAACTGCTCCACAAGGAGACAGACAGGCATGAGCAGAGGGCCCCAAACAGGAAGAGCTTCATGCCTTTCGAACTCATGCTAAAATGGCAGAAACCCACCAAACTACATCGCTCCTCTGGCTCCATAATGAACAAGGAAATGAGGATGCTACTGATTTGTGAGGAGGGGAAAAGTATGTTAGGAGGAAACCCAAGGCTCTGAAAAAGATAAGGAGCACAGCATTATGGGGCTAGAGTGGAATCCTGTCTGTAAAACAAAGGGACAGGTATTCATATGGGAGGGATGTGTACACATGGATCCACCTAAAAGGGTCTGGAAGGAGACATACCGACCGTCGTGAGTGGTGCCACCTAAACAAAGTGGGGCTGAAGTAGAAATGGGAAAGGAAGCAGAGAAGATGACGTTCACCTTCCTTTTTTTTACATCTCTGTATTGTTGAATTTTTAATAGCAGGCATTGTTTCTAGAATACAAGCACACTGACGGCCAGCGTATTTTTAAGGGGTACTCTTTTGGGTCTGGCAAATGGAGAGATGGGAACTACACGTCACACACCACGGACCCGGGCAGGCTGTGCAGGCCCTTCCATGCACCCAGAACTCAGGGCAGGGGGCATGTGCTTTTGGTATCTCCCAGGCGACAGGCCCAAAGAGCCAGTTACATCCAAGAGAGACTGCGCCCTCCTTCATGCTCCTGGATGAGTCCTCTGTGCCGACCTAGATTTCAGAGGCGCACAGTAGTTGGTACAAGCCTATAACGGGTACATGATGTAAGTAGTATACAGATGCTCTGACATCACTGAGGGTACAAAATCATCTGGAAATCCGGACTGCTTCAATTTCACAAGCATAGGGAGGCTCTCAATGGAGTTACTCTGTGTAAACCTCTCAAACTATCCTTGGAATACAGTAAGGATTACAATTCTAAGGAGACAAGAGGAAGATCTCCTTACCGCTCCCTCCCCATCGCCCCCTGCCAGTAATTACCTGCAGTACAGATGTGGCAGGATGAATGTGGGGCCCAAGCAATGCCATTGACACATGCTCGGTGGTTGTTTAACCTGGCGACAGGCGTGCAGGGAACTCGAACGTCCAGAATCACTACCTGCAGAAATAACAAGGAAGAGGCCCAGAAACTTCAGGGTGTGACAGAAAAAAACAAGACACTACACAAGAGAGAGAAAAAAAATTTGTTTAACTTGTTCATTTGTAGATTTAAAGACTCTTAGAGACAGAGGGTCTCAGCACAGCTAGTTTCTAGTCTGTGTCATAAGCAGCTCAGGGCCTTTAGGCTGCAGGGGAGAAGGCAGAGCAAGTAACATGAATTTGAATAATCCACCAAGTCCTATTAGGTGCATGTGCTAAGGACTCTGTGCGTGCTCAGCTGGGCAGCATGGAAGCCCTCTCCCCAACCCCTGCAGCAAAAGTTGAAAGGTAAGCAGCCCAAGGTACTGGTTTCATCAAAATAAAATTCATCACTGCATCATCTCCACCCACGGTCTACTGCTTTTATCAAATAACAGGCTACAGAGTTGCCACTTCCACATCTGTTCACTAAGGCTGGCAGAATCTGTCCAGACTACAGAGGGGAAAACTGCCTGTTTCTTTACTCGGCACCATAAGCACAGCAGATTTGGTTTACTCTTTAGATACTGCTTTTCTTGGCTCCGACTCCAACTCTCCAAGTAGTAAAAGTTCTTAACTCACAGCCCTTGTTCTAGATCAGGTTTTCTCAGTTTCAGCACTCCTGACATTTCGGGTCGGATAATTCTGTGCTGTGAGGAGTGGTCCTGTGCACCACAGGACGTGCAGCAGCATCCCTGGCCTCCACCCACTAGACACCAGTAGCACTGCCCCTCCCCCTCCCACCCCGAAGGTCTCCAGATATTTCCAAAAATCCTCTGAGGAGACAATGGCGACCAGTTGCAAACCATTCTTCTAGATACAGTAAGTACGCAGAGCCGGAGCTGAGTGGCAGGGCCTATGTTAGCCTCAAGCGGGGCTCTCACCTCCATTCCGTCCATGGCCATGGTGGCCAGGTAGTTGGGGTCCTGCTTGTTCCAGCAGAGGCGAAGCAGTGGGTGATGCTGTGGGTCTTCGTAAATGATGGTGCTGTGCTCTAGATGACGGAGGTCAAACATCCGCACCGAGCCATCAGCACCCACAGAGGCAAACATGTCCCTGCCGCCTCCGGCCCGGCTAAATGCAATATCATAGACCTGTTGGTGAATAAGAAGCGTCAGTCGGATTCAGCTCTGTTACCACCCTTTCCTGTAACAGGGAAATCTGCTATCCCTAGTTCATCCAAACCCTTGTTCATGACCCAGAAGGAGGTAAACAAAGCCAAGCAGCGCCTGTGAGGACTGGGACCTGAGAGTGCTAACATCAGTGACTTTCCAAAGAGTGAAGGTCATTCTGCTCTGGAAACTGGCTGGCTTCTTCTCACTTCCTGCTTTCCAAGGACTCTTCCGCCACCTCCCGTGATAAAACAAACAGCACATACCCTGCTGACCAGCAGAGCACAAGTAGCTCGGAGCAAGTATTCTGTAGGCTTGGACAGGCTCAGTGAAGCGAGAGCCAGTGGCTGTCTCCTGCCACCCTGTTACAAGATGGAGACATTTATTTCCTGGGCCTTCGTGGTTTCATTTGTGTGTGATCAGAGGCAAATCCATGAGCACATTAAGGCCAAGATCATCGATTTGCTGGGTGGAAGCAGCCACGGTTCTGCTGAGAAACCTGGACCTGAGATTCATTTGCGAGAAAGAAGTAACAGAGTTTTGAATCTCGGGAGGCTCAGGTGTTCCTATACTTACGGAGAGGCTTAATACCGCTCTCTTGTCCTAGGACACGCTATCTCTTCTCCTAGTTGGTTTGTACTCATAAGTGAATCAATTTAGGTTTTGAATCATTGTTTTCTGCACTTATTACTTGCTACAAACATTGCACTCTGCTAATGTCTATGAGAAAACAGAGGCAGAGAGCAACAGAGAGCCAGACAAGCGGAGAGAGAGAATCTGAAAAAGGAAAACAAAATGCCAAACAAAACCTATCTTCTGGGGCCAAGGGCAAAGACAGCTGACTTCTGGGGAGACATGCGTGGAATCCCTCACTCAGGACCGTGACTCCAGCCTTCTGGAGGTTCTACCTGCTAAGGGACACTGGCAAACAAGCATCTGTTTCTATTCAACCTCGTAACTTCCTTTTCCTCTGGCTGACTATGAAGAAATTACACTTCTCTTTCTGTAGTAGGAATTAGGAGTGGTTCAATGGGACACTGGGCTGGTCATCACAAGGAGGCCTGACAGATCAAGGCTCTGTCCAACACCGACCAGCTACCTTAGGGCTGGGCTGTGTTTATCCATATGTGCACCCAGGGTTGGCTCCCAGTAACTCGCAGGGACAGGGACACCATGGCAGCACCACTAAGCAGTAAGGTTCTCACAGGCAATATGGCCGAGTGTGTAAAGCTCAGCTCTGACTGCTTCTTCTTCTGTGCTCCACCAGTGTATTTCATCATAAGCCAAGGGAGGGAAATAACTCCCAGATATATGCTACCCTCCTCTGCACCAATCCGCCAGCAGCAACGAGAACCTCCTGGCAAGTCCTTACTTCAACAGAGAGAGGTGGGCTGAGAAAAATCTAAGGTGCCAGGAGGCGTCATGTTCCTCTCAGAACAACCACCCTTCGATTCATTTCTTCGAGGCCGGGGTGCTGGCCCAGGGCCCGTTGGCTGTTGAGATCGCTGCTCCCATTGTCTACACTGCACTACCTCACTGCAGCTCCGGTGTGGCTTCTCAGCTTTACCATCATCTGTGTAAGCAATCTCCTCATTAAATCCCCTCAGTTTAAATATTTAAAGTAGCTCTAGGTTTCTGGGTTGGACCCTGACAGAGGACAGCAGGCTAAGCTGTCACAGAACCAAAATGCGGCAACCTGCTCCACTTGATGCCCAGAGGGCTCCCAGAACCTCCTTATACCGATCTTCTCGGCAGGACAAACTCTTCCCTCGCCCCTTGGCTTATGGCAGCCAAGTCCAGCAGATTTGTAACAGATCTTACCGTTGGGAGCACAGAAAGCCAAAGAACAACCTCTCACTAAGAATGATAATCTAGTCACCAGCTTTCCATTCTGTGGACAACCTCAAGTTTCTCACCTCATGTCAAGGCATCCTTTTTATTGGTACAGATACTAATAATCTTCACTGTGCAGGGTACGATAGAAAAGAAAACACTACCCACAGGAAACGTCCTATAATTTTTCTGGTAGAGGACCAGCATGCAGCGGCTCTGGCAGTTAAAGATTTATGACCACTTTACAAAATCACTCAGAAGAACGCTTTGTTAACACAATTACAGATAGCTTCCTTTGGCTCTGCCAATAAACACAGGAGAAACATCACCATCAAAATAAACCATATTCAATTCCAAATAGTCTTAAAGTATAAGCATTAAGTGAACATACTAGAATTTCATAAAACAAGTTTAGAGAAAAATTAATGATTTAGTTTTGTCTGCCAGGAAATATTCCCTCTTCTTGCCTCCCTGCTCCCAAAAAAGTAAATATATTTCAAGGTAAGTGTTACTCTAAGATTATTTTTTAATCACATCCAGTCCAAGTTTGTCTATAAGAGATCTCATTATTAAAACCCAGTAATCTCTGGCACAAACAGAAAAACAACAGACTACAGAATGCTTACACCAGCCAAAAAAAAAATACACTCATTTACAACAGTGCTGTTTTCCACTGTTCTGACACATTACTATTTTCAATTTAAACAAGACGACGTCAGCATTATGATTTTCCATGTCATTTGCAAAACAGGGAGAGAACAGCCTGCCTTCACGCTGAAGGCATAGAAAGCAGCTGCGCACCAGCATCAGTACCTCTTTGTCATGGGCAATCAGCTGGGTCTTCACATGGCCGGACACAAGATTCACTCGCCCCAACACCTGCCCGGTCTCCAGCCCCCATATGGTACACGTCGTGTCAATGCTGGAGGTACCTGGAAACAATCAGTGCAAGTCAGCAGCTGACGGGGGTGAAGTTCCCACGCCAGCTTCTCTCCTTGTCCCTATTCATCTATTCAGCCCAAGAGACAACGCACTGCAAACACTTCTTGAGTACAGGGATGGAGACCCCAAAAGAGTCACGTGGGCTTCCCTGGTGGTGCAGTGGTTGAGAGTCCGCCTGCCGATGCAGGGGACGTGAGTTCGTGCCCCGGTCCGGGAAGATCCCATATGCCGCGGAGCGGCTAGGCCCGTGAACCACGGCCGCTGGACCTGTGTGTCCGGAGCCTGTGCTCCGCAGCGGGAGAGGCCACAGTGGTGAGAGGCCCACGTACCGCAAAAAGAAAAAAAAAAAAAAAAAAGAGTCACGTACTCCATCCTCACCCCAGGGCCTTGGACTCTGCCTGGAGAGACAAGACATGCACACGTGGGAAGCTCAACTCCACGGGAGGAATTAATAACCACATTCCATATTTAGCCTCTTCCCCACTCGGCCCCATTTTAGGATGTTGCACGGACCTCAGGGCCCTGGTTAAAAACTGGCCCAGTGTTATATCTGAGAAAATGTATCTTTGCTTCTTCACACTGGAATACACCCTCCCTCACTCCCTTACCTAAAAGATAAGGATCCACCTCATTCCAGTCAAAGGAGGTCAGAGGAGCACAGAAATCCGAGTTCTTGTTATTGTTTAGCAAACATTCCAGCCTGGTCTCTGTTTCACCAACCTGAAGGAACAATAATCTTTAAAAACTCAGCCAGTCTTATCTTCACAAAAAATCTTTAAAGCCTCTTTTAGTCCATATTTTAGTAAATTTAAGACGTGGGGGACATTTTTATCATAGAGTAATAAAAACCAGAGGAACTACTTGAATGCTACTTCTTTCCAAGCTTTCTCCTCTGCCCAGCTTTGTTTCCCAAATTTTCACCCCCAAATTCTTCTAGACAAGAAGTCTTCTCACTCTGCCCAAACCGGGGCATCTGTACCCTGCCTGGCTGGACGCCACACCTCCAGCTACAGGAGAGGCCATGGTGACGGCTCGGCAGAGGGGAGGCGAGGCTCCAGGATCCACTCCCATGCTGCACTAGAAGCAGCGGCCTGGATTTTGTTTAATTTACTCAAAAATATCCTGGCTGTAAATAGAATAAGAGGCCGCCGGTGTCCCCACCCCTGCAGAAGGCCTTCGTGCTTACATCACGGTCACTGAGCCTTGAGCTTCCAGGCCGACTGCAGTCGGCAGCAGGACTTGAAGGAATCTTGGCTGGACTCACTAGGAAATCTGCTGAGCCAAACAAGCTCAGTCCAGATCCGCTCCCACCTGTTCTCCCGGCTGCAGTGATCTGGCCTCCAGCCCCGGCCTGTCCTCCGTGAGTCCACGCTGCTGCGAGCAGCTGACTCTGCGGAGGCCCGTCAAGCACCTGCTTACCCTCCACACGCGGAGATAGTCGCCACTCGTCGCCAGCAGGTCTGGATAGACGCCTTTTGTGTCAGGGATCCACATGAGCTTTGTGGTGGGGTACGGATGGTCGAAGGTGTTCCGGCAAATAAACTCCGAACTCTCTTCGTCTAAACCAACAAGCTGGACCTGTAACACAGCAGAATCCAGCCACGTAAACATCTGCTTCTCGGGAGCTGCACCAAATACACCAGACCCCTGTCAGTGACAGCCGTCCTGACGCTGTACTACCCTTCACTGCAGAGGCAAGAACTAAGAGAGAGAGGGCATCTAGTCCAACGGGCCTGCTGCTCAGACGAGGAAACCCAGCCTTGGAGGGGTTGAGTTACACTGAAGACTGCAGAGCTAGTCAGAGGCAGAGACAAAATCTGAATACAGGTTTTCTGACTCCAACTCCTGCCCTCTTGATCCAACACCCTAGAGCTGTGTTAACTGCCCAGCTGGTTACCTTCCCCCACAAGCCGAGGCACTTGACAACGTGCAGCCGTGGTTTTAGTGACCCCACGACTAGAAGTGCTGTGGACATTTAGTGACAGCCAACAAAGGAACGTCTCACCTAAAAAGGCAATCGTAGGGGCTTCCTTGGTGGTGCAGTGGTTGGGAATCCACCTGCCAATGCAGAGGACACGGGTTCGAGCCCTGGTCCGGGAAGATCCCACATGCTGCGGAACTACTAAGTCTGTGAGCCACAACTACTGAGCCTGCGCTCTAGAGCCTGTGAGCCACAACTACTGAAGCCCACGCACCTAGAGCCCACGCTCCGCAACGAGAAGCCACCGAAATGAGAAGCCCGCTCCCCTCAACCAGAGAAAGCCCATGCACATCAACGAAGACCCAACACAGCCAAAAATAAAAATAAATAAAATTTATTTTAATAAAAAAGGCAATCATCCACAAACCGCCTCCTCCTCTAGCCCCCCACCCTCGCCCCCACTGGCTGGTAATATGCTGACACAGAAGGCTGTGCCAAACAAGCATTCGGGAGCCCAAACCACTGTAACTGGCAAAGCAGCGGGTACTGTTGATGAGAAAGTCCCAGCTGGTCTGGCCACCTTTTCTTTGAGTCAGTTTTGGACCAATATTGACTTCCATCCTTTGCTGTCCAACTCAATCTGGCTCAGTAGGAAATGCCACCTGCTATACATTTGCTTATGAACTTCCACCAGCTGGAAGATGGAATGGTAGGGAGGATAAACGAGAGGATAGGCACTAACCATATAGCAGAAAGGATTCCTTCCACTCCTGTCTTGCTGACTCCAGTCTCAGATACCAGTATCTTCCTATCTTTTTTTTGTTTAAACAATTTTATTTAGGTACAATTGCATGCAATAAAATTCACTCACTTTAGGTGTACAGTATCACTGAATAATATTGCATTATGTGGGGGCTTCCCTGGTGGCGCAGTGGTTGACAGTTCGCCTGTCAATGCAGGGGACACGGGTTCCTGCCCCGGTCCGGGAAGATCCCACATGCTGCAGAGCGGCTGGGGCCGTGAGCCATGTCCGCTGAGCCTGCGCGTCCGGAGCCTGTGCTCCGCAACAGGAGAGGCCACAACAGTGAGAGGCCCGCGCAAAAAATAAATAAATAAAATTTTAAAAGGTGTACGGTGGGCTTCCCTGGTGGCGCAGTGGTTGAGAGTCCACCTGCCGATGCAGGGGATGCGGGTTCGTGCCCTGGTCCAGGAAGATCCCACATGCCGCGGAGCGGCTGGGCCCGTGAGCCATGGCCGCTGAGCCTGCGCGTCCGGAGCCTGTGCTCGGCAACGGGAGAGGCCACGGCAGTGAGAGGCCCGCGTACCGCAAAAAAAAAAAAAAAAAAAAAGTGTATGGAAAGGTTCTGAGGAGGCATAGAAACGGAAGGCATCCCCAGCAAGTGGGGCAGAGTTACTAACTAGATGGCCCACTTGGCGGGCAGCAAGAGGAACCAACGGAGAGAGCCCCGCAGAGGAGGCTGATGAAACATGCCTAGGGCAGGCTCGAGAGCCCTGACAGCAAACTGAAAACAGAGGTGGGTTTTCCCCCGTGAAGGCGTCTGAGAGGCAGCGGTAGGACTGTGAGACCGTGGAGGTATGAGCATGGGGCCTGGTAATGCTGGGCGGGACTGACTGGATCCAGGAAGAGGCTGGAGGCGGGGAGCTCAGCCTGGAGACCCACAGGGGAACAGGTGGGAAAGGTTAAGGGCCTGTGGTGACCGGTAGTGAGAATGGCAAGGGATAACCCGAGATGGCCACAAGAAGGATTTTGACAGAATGAACAGTTCTTATGGAATTAAAAAGTTGACATTCTGACCTTTGCAGAAAACAAAATGTAAAGGAAGATTCTAGATGGAACAGGGAAAATTGGCATCAGGCTTGGTGGGGGAAGGAGGAGAAAATAGATGAGAAGGTAAATTTTGTGGCTCACTGGGCAGAATAAAGCGTAAGCCTCTCATATAGATTCTGAGCCAGATATTGCATTCATCTATTTATTCAAATATTTACCTAGTGGTTATTAGGTGCCAAGCCCTAAGTGCTGGGGATGAGGCAGCAAGCACAAAATCCCTCTTTCTAGCCATGCAGGTAAGGCTAAACTAGAAGGGGAAAATGCTGCTACTGCTAAAAGTTGCTTTCCAGCCATTGGAGGCTTCTCTGCAAACCTCAAAATATCAGCTCCCATGAGCACGTGCCACTTAGGATCCACTTAAGCAGGCATTCAAAGCTTTCGCTAGCCTACCTTATCTTCCACTTTCATTTATCTAGTCAGTGCTTCCCATCCCTCTCCTTACACTGCCCTCACTTATAAAATCCTCATACCTCCTTCCGTTGATCCAAATCCTGCCCAGTATTAATAAAGAACGGTGGCATCAGCCTTCCAGGCCTCCTTACTTACCACTTGCTAGTTGTAGGACCTTGGACATGTTACTTAACTTTGCTAAACCTGTTTCCAATCTGTAAAGTTAGGATATTCACAGTACCTACACCTCACAGAGTTGTATGTAACACCTTTTGTTTGTAAACTGTTCAGTATGATGCCTTCCTCAGTGTATGAGCTTTTAATATTCTTACACCTCACCTCCTTCATAAACCATCTGCAGTCTTCCCAGCACAGTGGTCTCTCAGTACTTATCTATTCCATCCATTTGGTGACTAATCCCACACTGCCTCATGAAAGCACCTGCATGACTGTCTTATGCTATTTCTCTTAGTAAATGCCTTAAAAACAGGGCCTGTAGGGACTTCCCTGGTGGTCCAGTGGTTAAGAGTCCGCCTTCCAATGCGGGGGACGCAGGTTCGATCCCTGGTCAGGAATCTAAGATCCCACATGCCGCGGGGCAACTGAGCCCGTGTGCCGTGACCACTGAGCCTACATACCACAACTAGAGAAGCCCGTGATGAAGAGCCCGTGTGCCACAACCGGTACCCGACACAGCCAAATAAATAAATAAACATTAAAAAAATAAAAAATTAAACCTACACACCATTGTAAAGCAATTATACCCCAATAAAGATGTTAAAAAAAATAAAAATTTAAAAAATTTAAAAAATTAAAAATTAAAAAAAAACAGGGCCTGTGTCTTACTCCTGCTTGTACTGCCAACAGCAATGGTTTTCAAATCTGGCAACCAGATTTACCTAGAGTGCTTTACACATTCCTGGGCTCCCCACCGTTAGCCCAAGATTCTGATTCAACAAGTGTCAAGTGGGGCCCAGGAGTCTATATTCTTAAGACCCTCCCTGGTGATCTGATTCAGCAAGGTCTGACAACCTCTGCACAACAGTACCTAACCTAGGGAAGAAGCCAGGAAATGGCTGGGATCTTTCCTGATCTTCCCAAAGACTTCATGTGTTTGCACAGACTCGTGTTTCATCCTTGGCCTAACTCGCTTTAGCTCTTCTGCTCCAAATTGCCAACCAAGTACTGAAAGGAATAACACTTTGCTTTCACTGTTATTCAACTGTTGTTCATATACGCAGATGTTAAAAATTTAATGAAAGAGACTGTAAGTTCTCTTGAATATTCATATAATACAGAATGAAGTGGTAAAGTCTCCCATTAACTTCACCCTCAATTCTACTTAGTGACTCTCAAACCAGTTTGATATGAACTACTTTCCAAATGTTTTTCCAAACAAAACACCAAAAAAAACCCCAGATAAGTTTGGACCATAAAATGTATTCTGTAACTTGCTCTTAACAACATCTTGGAAGATCTCACGTCCGTACAAATAGCTCTACCTCATTCTTCCACAGCAGACTGTGGTAAGCACACCATAATTTAACTATTCATAGTTACTGTGGTTATAGCCCATTGTTTTGCTATTATAAACAATGCTCTGTACATATATGTGTAAAGGCTTTTATTGGTCAGATTGCTAAAAGTGTAACTGCTGCATCACATTTTAGATGTTAATACCACAGGAACTATGAGATAATAAATGTGTGTTGTTTTAAGCTAAAAAAAAGTCACAGATTCTGTCCAGCAGCCTTTGAAAAGGCTGCTTCCATTTACACTTTCATTAACAGTATATGAGGGTGCCAATTTCCCCATACCTTTGAAAACACTGAAAATAATCTTTTAACATTTTTGTTAATCTGAGAGATGAAAAATGGCATTTTACTACTGAAGGTGAGCATATTTATTATTTTTACTTCTGAATAATAATTTTTAAAATGAGTGCTTATAATGGACCAAGTATAAGCATTACACTTACTGCTTTACATGCAATACCTCATTTAATCCTCTCAACATCTCCATGAGGTAGGTACTCTTATTCTTCCCACTTTCCTAAGAGATGGAGTAAAAGAGATGTTAAGTTTCTTGCCCAGGATCACAAAGGTTATCACTTCCCCATACTATCAGCAACACTAGAAGCAGTAACTTAATTTTTATAAATTTGAAAGGGAAAAGTAACATCACAGGGTCAATTCTCATTCCCCTTAACTACCTGAGGTTGAGTATCTTTTCCTGTTTATTGATCACTTGCATTTTCTCTTCTACAAACTGGCTATTTATACTCTGTTCATTTTTCTATCACACTAAGTAAATTAGCTCCTACTGGCTGTCATGTTTTGAAAATATTTTTTCGTTGTCCTATCATCTGTCTTTTGACTTTGTCCACAGGATATCTTTTCACATAGAAATGTTTTATTTGTATGTACAGTTGACCCTTGCACAAGGTGGGGGGTTAATGCACGTATAATTTAGTATCTGAGTCCTCTGCATCTTTGGATTCAACCAACCATGGACCCTGTGTAGTACTTAATTGAAAAATATCCACTTATAAGTGGACTTGTGCAGTTTAAACCCGTACTGTTCAAGGGTCAACTGCACTATAGCCTGTCAATCTTTTCCTTAGTTGACTCTGGATTTAATGATTGGCTTAAAGATCACCTTCTCTGCGCACCCTCCACTGCCCCAGTACAAATTTCATAGTCAATTTTCTTTTACTATGTTTGGGGGACTGTTCTTTACTTGATCTGGAATTGATTTTCATATATGACGTGAATTAGGGGGCTCTAAATTTTTCTGCCGTACAATTTATTTTTTTCCCCAGTGAGTTAAAGTTCTATCTTATCAATAACTACATTTCTATATATACTTAGTTCTGCTTTGGAACGTGTGTGTGATTGCACCAACTATATGTGGTATTGGCTGTAACTATACCAATTCCAGTATGTTTACTCTGATCTGGTAGGCAAGTGTTCCCCTCTCTGTTTTCAAAACATCTTTTCCCTTTTTTTTTTTTGGACATCAGTATACATTTATTTTTAAGACTCTGGAGACAAATAGTATTCCAGTTCTAGCCTCGCATTTACCTTCTATGTCACTTTGGGGAGTTACTTAGCACATCTGGGCGTCAGCTTCCTCATCTTCCCATAAGTTCTGATATGTATTATTTTTACCAATCAGCTGGTTTCCCTTAAGAAAAATTTTTTTCTTAATACATGGCCAATTTTTATAAATTATCTTTTTAAAAAGTGCATTCTATTCCCCATATAAATCTTATATACTCAAGTATATTTTCAGGTATTCACAGTAGCACAATCTGTAATAGCTGCAGATTTGCAGACACTGCTCCATGCCTTCTATCATCAACTGTGGCTAGCCTGACTTTTCCTTCCCCTCTTCAAGAGGATGTGATCATTTTGCCTGAATGTCCAAAGATTCTTTCTTCACCCTAGGAAAATGTAGACACTTTCCTAGGAAAGTTTTCAGTGCCAATTGTTTTGTGTCCATTTCTCTTGAGATATAGTTTGAACTCATTACTTCAAACCTTTATTCTATAAAGTCTTCTTTAATGACATATTTGAGTTTTTGTGTTTCATTTCTTTGGTCTTCTTCAGAGACACCAATTATACCTAAGTTAGACATTCTTTATTTTCTGCATCTATTACAGACTTTCTAATTGTTCATTTCCACTTCATTTTCTCAATCTGTCTTCCCTATCTTTCACTGTTTTCAGCAGTTTGTATTCATTTTAATTCTCTTTCTAATGTGGCTTTTAGGTCTGTGATAATTTTTTTTTCTCTTCCACTTTTTTCCTGGGCTGCACCTGCTGGTGGTCCCATTTTCTCTTGTCACCATGCCTATTTTACCTGATCTCCTGTATCTCCACCTGGAGTTCTTTATTTTCTTAAGTTCTTTGAATTCATGGTGGCCATTAATTTTCAACTAAGGTGAAAACAATTTTCTAGTGTAGATACTTTACCTTCCATTTGTTTCCCATTTTTTCCCCCTCCTTTCTTATAGTATCTCTCTATTGCTACTATGCTGGTTCCTGAATGAGGCAAGTTCTTTCTAGATGATCTGAAGGAAGTTCCTATGGGAGAGAGGTCAGGGCCATGTTCCAAGTTAGCATAAATACATGAGGCTTTTGCATCTTCCCAGCCAACAGAGATGAAGAGCTGTCAAGCTGCTCACAATTCAATCTCTTCCAACCTGCCTCATCTAGTGCTTCTAGAGACGATGGCATGTCTCCATGTCTCCTTATACAGCTTAGCTTCCCTCTCATCCAAGGTGTCAAGTGCGGTCTAGAGAAGCTCCTGCTGCCTTCTGTGCACCCTCTTCTCACTGTCCCAAACAAAGGATTGTTGGTTTTGCCCATCAAAATCCTATCCTGGAGAACTGTGCTCTTCTGAGTTTGAATCTGCAGCCACAGACATCCTTTCTCAGCATCTTCCTATATCCATTTGATTTTCATTATACTGCCATCCTTCCTCACTTATTGTGGGAGCGTAAGGAAAAAGTATGTCTTTAATCATCTTGTCAACATTTAGGTTACCCCTCTGCCTTTTCTTTCCTCCATAGTCTTCCCTGTCCTCCTGTTAAACTTCTTCTATCTCCCACCTCCACTGCCTTTCTGCAACTATTGTTTCACAATGCTTTACCCCAACATGTGAAACAAATGCCCCCTAGAAAGAAAAGACTGTGAAATAAGATCATTTTTACTTATTTTTAAACTGTGGATATTACTATGTCAGATATCTCCTAAGGAGCAGATATAAAACATAAAATATTTATTCCTTGGAGGCATGACCACACCTTCACTTTCAATTACTTTCATGAACAACAACATAAATTACTATTCACATTACTCATACCTTGTATTTTTTAAAATTTAAAAGCTGCTGTGTTTATCTTGTTACTATGCTCCTCGAGGGAGGAGACTGTGTATCCCGCTTTAACTACATGCAGTGCTAGTACCAGAACATGAAGGTGAATGCATATGAATATGTGTGCACATATATGTAATTAATAATAATAATAAAAAAAACCCGGGGCTTCCCTGGTGGTGCAGTGGTTGCAAGTCCGCCTGCCGATGCAGGGGACACGCGTTCGTGCCCCGGTCCGGGAAGATCCCACATGCCGCGTAACAGCTAGGCCCGTGAGCCATGGCCACTGAGCCTGCACATCCAGAGCCTGTGCTCCGCAACGGGAGAGGCCACAACAGTGAGAGGCCCGCATACCGCAAAAAAAAAAACCAAGTTATCTAAACCAGTAATACCACTCTTGACAGTAGAACATTTCCCCACAATTGTTAATATAACCAAAATCAGCTAAGGCAAAATTCTGACAGAATAAACCAGCTTTTCTTGGTCTTTTCCATTTGTCCTCCTTTCAAGCCTGTTCCTGACTTGATTATTGTTGATCAACATCTGCAGAGAGGTCCTGCCTTGTCAAACTCTGAAATGAACTCTGGCACAGCACCCCTTCAGCTCCTGGCTCTGAGGCTAATCAATCAGCTCTGGCATCACAGCCCCAGGCAGGCCAGACTACCTACAGAACACAGATTCACTCCTTGTTCAAATCACAGCATCTCCAGTAAGTCTGTGTGAACCAGGTTAGGGCAAAAAACAATATAGCAGAAGTTTTATTCAGTGGTCTCATGGAGGAATTAGTCCCCTCACTGTCTAGAAAAAAGAAAGGAGGAAGTTAAAACCAGAAGAGTTTTATACTTTAAATTCCCCTGCTGACACTCTTGGCAAGGACTGATGGAGCACTGCAAAATTTTAAATATCTATCAAAAATACTTATGTGTATTAAAACACTTTCTCTTTACTGCTACCAATCTCAAATCTGCTAAGAAAGGATACAGAAGGTTACCAAGTATCATCGCTGTGCCTAAAACACAACAAATAAGTATTTGTTGAATTAATGAACAAATGAATGAGAATCCTGAAAGGCTGCCAGAAATACTGAGAAATGAAAACTTATATGCCAGGGTCAAAACCATTATGTGCCAAATACGCAGTGGTTGGGGGTCCGCCTGCCGATGCAGGGGACATGGGTTCATGCTCCGGTCCGGGAGGATCCTGTGTGCCGCGGGGCGGCTGGGACCGTGGGCCATGGCCGCTGGGCTTGCGCGTCCGGAGCCTGTGCTCCGTGGCAGGAGAGGCCACAGCAGGGAGAGGCCCGCGTACCGCAGGAAAAAAAAACAAAAAAAAACCATTACGTGCCAAATAGATAAAGTAATTCTACATTAAAGATCTCATAGGAATCAACACAGGCTGACAAAGCAAGCATTCATCCCATGTGCATTTCAAGTACAAGGTAGTCTTACTCAGATTCACTACCAGTATTCTTCAAAAAGCATCAGGTATACCTATGATTTCTCTCCTCAGAACCTCAAAAAATGTTTTCTAGATGCCAAATCTTAACGCACATATGGTCAGCTAGTTAAATATTGGGGCAAAATAAATCCCAATCACGCTGTCAATTCTATTCAAAACCAACCCTGAAACATGCAACTAAGTGGAATAGAAGCCCAGGAACTGCTACCCATCTTTCCCCATAAAACAAGGGAAATACCACTCGTCTAAAGATGACAGATATTGTCAAAACTCAGGAGAAATACCAGAGTTCTTTTTTTTTTTTTTTTTAAATTTATTTTGGGCTGTACTGGGTCTTCGTTTCTGTGCGAGGGCTTTCTCTAGTTGTGGCAAGCGGGGGCCACTCTTCATCGCGATGCACGGGTCTCTCACTATTGTGGCCTCTCTTGTTTCGGAGCACAGGCTCCAGACCCGCAGGCTCAGTAGTTGTGGCTCACGGGCCTAGTTGCTCCTCGGCATGCGGGATCTTCCCAGACCAGGGCTCGAACCCGTGTCCCCTGCATTAGCAGGCAGATTCTCAACCACTGTGCCACCAGGGAAGCCCCAGAGTTCTTATATCAGAGTTACTGTGTCTAATCCAGGTAGAACAAGAGAAAATGGGCTTAAACTAGCATATTACACTACTTGGAGTCCGACAACAAGAAGCTTCTACACCACAAAATGGGTTTGGTTGAAAGAAACCAAGAGAATTTTTTCCCCTGGGTCTTTAAAAGGCAAAGGAATGAACATAATGACCTTTTGAGGTACCTTTCTGACCTAAGGTCCTGATTTTTCTCTGGAAAATACAAAAGTCAAATTTACCTAACACCCATATAATGCTCCTTGATTATATTTCGATTACAGATAGAGTAGTGATGATGTTTAAGTAATAATAGCTAACATTTCTAAATTGCTTACTATGTGCCAGGCAGAGTTCCTAACTCCATTACATATATTAACTCATTTAATCTTATTACTCTCATTTTACAGATGAGGAAACTGAGGCACAGAGTTTCATTTGCTTAAGGCCATACAAAACTGGTAAGTGGCAGGGCTGAGATCTCAACCCAGACTACCTCAAAGAGGCTATTTGGTAATTGAGCTTTTTTCATGGGATGGAATCAATATTTAGGCACATGCAGATGCAAAAAGAAGGATTCCTGTCTCTGGTCAGGAGATGCCAAGGTAACTCCAGGGTAATGGTCTTAGAGCACCACCTGGACCACCTGTGTCTGAATCACCTGGGTGTCTGTTAACTAGTGAAGCCTGAGAATGTATAAGTCCCTCAAAGGATTCTTATACACAAGCTAAAATTTAGAAAACCATTCTCCAACACCAGTGTTCCTCTATCCCCAAGCAGAGACCACAAAAAAACAACATCAAACACAATTACCAATAGTAGGACTCTTTATTCCAGGTGTAGTTGATAGAACCTAGTTTACTCCACAATTCCCAAATTTATTCGGATGATGGAACACCTGGAAGTCAAGTTGTTCTTGAAATGCTAAGAGATTTAATTCTACCGAACTACAAATAATTTTACTACAGGAAAATGTGATGACATGAATACAAAATTTTTCTTAAATTATAATCACGTTTTCTTAATGTCTCACAGTAAAAAAAGATGACCGTTTCTAGGCTTTTTCATCAATGTTAATTTGCTGTGTCAATTTATTTTGTCCTCTACTGGCAATTACTATTGACAGCAAACAGGAACCAAAGGTCTGAGAATTTCAACCAATAATTTTAAAATTCCTCTAAAATATGAAGTCTGGCACCTCCATGTCCAGGTTTCTCCGAAACTGAGCCTGATAATCACTGTGTTAAAGTGAGATTTATTGCCCGCCAGCCCCTAGGCACAGATCCTCTACAGCAGGGTTTCTTACCTTGAGGTCCATGAACTTGAGGCGGAAAATCACATTTACATTTTCACAAACCTCTAGCTAAAATTTATCATCTCCTTCCATTACAAATGGAGGCAGCTACTCACCATGGCATCAAGATCTGTGAGTTGTTACCAATAAAAATCACTGATTTTTTCATATCACATCAAAGTGAACATCTTGAAATGCTGTTTACCCTCATCCCTACTTCAAGATTAATGATTATAATGGATGATGTAATTTAATGAGTTAACTTAATTAAAAGTACAGATTATCACTTTTTTTTGTTTTTTGTTTTTTGCAGTACGCGGGCCTCTCACTGTTGTGGCCTCTCCCGTTGCAGAGCAACAGGCTCCGGACGCGCAGGCTCAGCGTGTCCCCTGCATCGGCAGGCGGACTCGCAACCACTGCGCCACCAGGGAAGCCCCCAGATTATCACTTTTTAAAAAATGTTTTTAATAACTATACCTCAGGGCTTCCTATAATCTGGGGATGCGGGTTCGTGCCCCGGTCCGGGAGGATCCCGCATGCCGCGGAGTGGCTGCGCTCGTGAGCCATGGCCGCTGAGCCTGCGCGTCCGGAGCCTGTTGCTCCGCAACGGGAGAGGCCACAACAGTGAGAGGCCCGCATACCGCAAAAAACAAAAAAAACGAAAAACAAACAAACAAACAAAAAATAACTATAGCTCAATATGATTGGTTTCCTTTGTAATCCTATGTATTTTATGCATTTGAAAACAGAATTATGAACAGAGATCTACTGGCTTCAAACTGCCAAAGGTGTCCATGACAGACACACACACACACACACACACACACACACACACACACGCACGCACACACACACAAGTTAAGAACTCTGACCTAGATAGGTGAGGGCACAAAAACAGTAGGCAAGACACTGCACTGCCTACATCATGCAAGTGAACTGAGACAGAGGTAACCGCTTAACCTATTACCCCTGGGATCATCAGACCACGCGGCCTGTGTGCCTGTGGCACAAAGAAGGGGCTCCACATGGTTACTAAATGAAAGGACAAACTTTGGGGTAGAGTCCCTGCAACGGAGGTTTGACACCAATTACTCCACTGATTCCCCCAGCAGCCTAACTGTGGCTCAGTTTCTCCTCTCTTAGAAATGGGACTACTGCTTACCCAAATCGACCCTGGAAGAACTTGCAAGGAAAAAAAATCTATCTGTGTGAAAAGATTCAAGCCCTTTGAAAGATATATTTTACTTTTCTTCCCCTTTTAAACATGTATCCTTAAACAACAGTTCTAATGTTCTCAATTTTACTAGTTCAGTTTACACATCAGGGCCTTGAATTCCATTCCCAGCTCTGCCGTCCACTATGGGCCATAAAGAAGAAAGAGGCACCAGAGAAAAGAAAATAAAGCTATGTCTTGTCAGGACTCTCTGCTTTCTGTGGGCAATGGGTGGACTCCAAGATCAGTGCATACTCCCCAAGATTTGTTTGTAAATTGTGATGTCTGGGTAATGAAAGTCCATCGTTTTCGTCACTTTCTCAAAGGGGATTCCAAAATAGTTAAGACCTAACTCTAGAGAAACAGATGTGCTCCTGAAAAACTGTCAACAAAATTACAATGTTCAAATGTTTTTTACAGGACCTTTATGTGTAAAAAGAACTTTCCTACAACAAATTGTGGGTCAGAAATAATAAAACTGACCTGTGCAGTGCCCCACAGCTGGTCAGTGGACCAGACAGGACCCAACCCAAGAGCACCTGGCTTTCTTCCCTGCCCCATGCCTGTCACCATCCAACACTTTATTCTTCTTAAGTCACGGTGTTCATGGTGTTAAGCAGGTGTACAGGCTTTCAACACCGCTAGGCACGGCTCTCCGTTGCTCTGATCACTATCAATCACGTTTACTCTAATACAATAAATGGAAGAGATTAAGGAATAAAGGAAAGAAAACTCTTCCCACTAACTTATTCAACAACTTTCAAAAATAAATTTATGCTGCACTGCCAGCTTAAAGCTTCCTCCTACTACCCGTGCTTCTATGAAGGATTCTCAAATTGTGGATGTCCAGAAAGACTTACTACTCAAGATTACATATCTGTATTAGCACGAAAGATGCCAAGAAAAAAATACGGCAAGTATCATCCTTCTCTGTTCGGAAAACAATGGCGGGATTACAGCCATTGGCCAAGATTTCCAAAAAGAGGGTCTCTTTGAAGAGGACGAATATGAGGCAGCAATAGCAATGGCAATCCCGGCAAAGGGCTGGGGGAATCCAGGAAGAGTACCTGGGGGTGGATGTAGGGGGCTGGGAAGCCTGCGTAGTAAACAGTCCTAATAGCGATCTAGCGTGGCCAGGAGTGACCACCGAGGCGCCAGCATTTTCTTCACAGCCACCATTCCCTCATCCTTCTTCCGCCCCCTAACTGAAGCAATGCGGCAGGAGCGGAGGGGATAGGAGTGATAAATGGCATAGCTTTGGGGTGTAAACCTGGGTTTGAGACCTGTTTCCGTCACGAAATAGCTGTGTGACTCGGGCAAGTCACAACACGGTGCCTCAGTTTTCCCATCAGTAAAATGAGAGTAACTACACTCCTGACTACCCAGGAATGCTGCAAGGATTAAATGCGATAATGAGAGCGAAACTGTCTGCACAGGGCCAGACACAGAGGAACCGCTCCGTGGCGCTAGGGCAAGTCCGCGGGAGGGTCCTGGGGTCTGGGCTCCGGCCCGGAAAGGGCGCCCCCGGGGCCCGCTCCCCGCCAGCCGGGTTCCGAGCCCCTGCCCGGCCCACCTTGTTGTTGTACTCCTCCACGAAGCTGCCCAGCGCCAGGCGAAAGCGCTTGTCGGGCCGCACGCTCCAGTTCATGGCGTAGACGGTCCAGGGCGCTTCATACTTGTAGATCTCCTTCCGTTTGCCATGCAGGGACATGGTGGCGGCGGCGGGGCCGCAGTGCGGACCGGGACGGCAGCGGGCTGCTGAGGGCGGGGGCGCCAATCGGGAAGGGAGCCTGGCCTGGAACCCAGGGGTCCGAAGGGAGGCGGGGCGGGGGCGGGCAAGGACGGCCTAGCCCGGAAGAGGGCCCGCAGCGAGAGACAACGAGGGCCGAGCCCAACTCCCAGTTTCAAACCTGCTTCGGCTCGGACGACAGCCACCTTCCGTTTGAGACACCGCCCCGCCCACCCGGGACGGAAGCTACGCGACCCTCGCAGCGGCGCCGACCGTTGGCTGCCTGACACGTCCTTTCGAACGATGCCTTCTCCTCATTGGCTATTGTACCCGGGGCTTCTGAAACCTCCTTGCTATTGGTGTGTTTTGTCATTCCAATTACTTGCCCCGCCCAACTCCGCGGGGGGAGGCGCTTTCACAGCCCCAAAGGTCATTGGCTGACAAAGATGTCAGTCAGAGAGATAAGAGGGCAGTGCGGGTGAATGGGGGCGTGGGTGCATAGAATCTAGCGCGCTGGCTTACGGGCCTTCAAGTTCTAGGTCAAGTCTGAGCGTGAAAGCTCTTGTGACGTGCTCTGACTTCCCCACAGCAGCTGCTATTTCCAACGGCTTCTCCACTCTGTCGAGTGAAAAAGAAAAGTCTGCCTTACCGTAGGGCCTGCTGCATTCCGCGGCACAGAGCTCCGCGGCCTGGCTGCCTGGCCTGCGCCAAAGGGGAACCACCGTAATTCCCTGTCGTGCCAACGCCCCCGTTACGCCGGAATGTTGTTCTCCCAGCGCCCCAAGGCGAACACACCGTTGGACACGCCGATGTACTCAGGGCCAGGCCAGCTTCAGTCAGGCTTTCCTGCGCTATCCTGGCCACTGTAGAAATGCTCTGAATTCTAGGGTTGGTCTTCAGCAGGCAGCAGCCCGACCAGTGTGGCTCTCACTTTTTATTAGTTCCCATTCCATCTTTTCCCCACCGAGGGTCCCAAGGCAAATGCTAATCTAGCCCTAAATACTATATCTGTGTCTTGAGTTTGAAATGGAGAAGGGTCCGAACCTAGGTAACATCTCTTTATAATTTAAATGGTTTCCAATAATTTGCTTTCAACAAAACTAAAGGAGGATTGAATTGTTAGATATCATTAAATATAGTTTTTAATGATAAATGTGATTGTTAACACAGCTCAGAAAGAATTCAGAGAATTGAGTGACACTGTTATATATAACAAACCCCTTATAGTACTATCTACTTATGCGAACAAGTTTTCTCTGTGCTTCTGTTTTACTCTAATAAAAAATTAATATTCATCCACACACATGAACTAATTGAGAGGAAAATTCCCTCTTGTAAGTGATGTATATCCAATACAATTTTAGTTTCTATAAAAATTTAAAGAGATATTTATGTTGTTTTGAAAAACCTAGTACTAATAAGTGTAACCCTTAAAGCCTTAGTAAGGTTACAATTACTTAAAAAAATTTTTTTTATTATTTTTTATAAATTTATTTATTTCTTTTTGGCTGTGTTTGGTCTTCATTGCTGCGTGTGGGCTTTCTCTATTTGCAGCGAGCGTGTTTTCCAAACAGATATGATGAGGTTATTAATAATAGACTTTCAAGCATGGAAATAAATTACATGTCAGATAAACTGTGGATGGAATAGAGTGGAATTATGAGCAGAGAAAAAGGAACTATGTTAAAGAAGAGCTTGCTCTCCTGTTTTTAAATGAATGATATTGGCTTCTGAATCACTGCTATTTGGATTGAAATAGATTGATATGAATGCAACAGTTTATAAAGTGTCAATATTTACAACACACTGGAAATTATGTCCTCTGCAACTATTTATTTATTTTAAAAATTTATTCATTCATTTTTTTGGCTGCGTTGGGTCTCTCTAGTTGTGGCGAGTGGGGGGCTACTCTTCGTTGCGGTGTGTGGGCTTCTCATTGCAGTGGCTTCTCTTGTTCCAGAGCACGGACTCTAGGCGCATGGGCTCAGTAGTTGTGGCTTGCAGGCTCTAGAGCACAGGCTCAGTAACTGTGACGCACGTGCTTAGTTGCTCCGTGGCATGTGGGATCTTCCTAGACCAGGGCTTGAACCCATGTCCCCTGCATTGGCAGGCAGAGTCTTAACCACTGCACCACCAGGGAAGTCCTGTCCTCTTCAACTATTTAAACTTATCAGGAAATACTTCAGATGTCAACTAAAAATGTGTGAGGGGAAAATAGATTTTCAAAATTCTTTTAGGGAGTACTGCAAAAGGACAGGACCACTGACTTTTCTGGACAACAGCCAATTTCAGTGGAGTAGTTGACTGCACATGTTCTCAAGCCAGACCATCTGTGTTGAAATTATGTCCTCCTTTTGATATGTTTTTGGGAAATATTTTTTTTAAATCAAAGTATAGTTTACACATAGAAGTGCACATGTTTTTACAACCTGAAACACACTGATGCAATCAGCACTTAGATCAGGAAATAGAAGAGTACCAGCACCCCAGAAGTTTCCCTCCTGCTTGGGTAAATTTCTTAGTGTCTCTCTGCTTCTGATCCCTCATCTTTAAAATGGGGATAATAATACTGACCCCATATAGTTGTTGTAAAGAGTTGATGAACTAATATCTGCAGGGCAGTCAGCACGGTGTCCCCCAACACAGGGTGAGTGCTATGGAAGCGCTGGCTGTTGTCATGATTCCCTATGGCCACCACGCCAGCGCCTCTCTGCTTCCCTTCACCCCAGCCTGGCTAAAAGCCCCCTGTTCCGGGGACTCCTGAACATGGTGGATCCACCTTCAGGTTCCCAACACACAGCTCCTTGGGAGAGGGACTTGGAGAAGATCACAGCTGTCAGTTACAGCACAATCAAGGACCTGATGACCCTACGTAAGTTACACACCCAGCCCAACATGAAGTGTGCAGACTTTATTAGCTCTGAGACACTCACTCCATTGTCCCCTAGGGTCCCAAAGGTCCTCACAGAACCATCAGGGGCAGAGTGGCTGGGGGCTGGAGTTCTGTCCCTGATGTGTCCACTACAGAGGACACTTTCATCTCCAGCTGGTTCACAAGCTCTCGGCGGGAGGTCTTGACCAACCTTGGGGGCTGGCTGGGTGGTGGGGGAGAGTTCTGAGCTGGGAGGTGATCGTACTTGGCACAGAGCAAGGCTCTCACACAGTAGATCAGGAAGGTCTCTGTTCTTCACTGAGCCCTCTGTCCCATAAGCTACCTCTACACCTGAGGCTCACCCCCCCTCCACCAGGCCTGCTGTCTAAATAGAGACCTGCGGGAGGTTGGGAGAAGTCCTGAGCCTCTTGGCCCAAGCCATCTTGGGTCACCTGGATTGGCAGTTTGTAGCTACTCTAGGTAAATGGTTTTCAGTTTACAGGCTGTCTGCCTCCCCCAAATCCTTAACTGTCGCCTCACCCGCCTTCAGTTCCTTCCTGGTGTCTATTATCTTGGGGTACAGTGGCTCTAGCTCCTCACAAATCCAGGATCTGAGCCATGTCTCCGGAACTCCAGCTATTTGGGGACAGAGCTGAGGTGTTCAGGGAGCGAGGGAAAGTGAGGACCACAGACAAGTCCCTGTACCTCCAGGGGATGCAGAGGCGAGGCCAAGGGTGACGGGAGCCCCTCAGGCTGCTTCTGTTCTGAGGACGGTGTTGTAGTTTTGTCCATTTCTGTGGCTGGGGCCAGCATCCTGGAGGAGGAGTTCCCAAGCTTCGGCCTCCATTCGTCCAGGTCACCATAACTGGGGGCCTGGGAGGGGCAAGAAAGAGGGAGGCATGCAGTACGGGGAGCCTCCCCAGGCCACCCCGACTTCAGCGATGGGAAGTGGCAGGAGCTGTGTCCTGCTGCCCTTGCCCCAGATGTGGCGTCCCTGGTCACAATCTGGGCTCTGTCACCGCCTGTCCAGGCTGCCTGTCATGACTCAGACCATAAAGGAGGACAGCAAAAGTCATAGCTGCTCTCGGACCACAAAGGCCATGGGCTGGATGCCCACTGAGACCAAGTTAAGGGTGGGGGAAGACATGCAGCTGCCTTCAGGCAAGCCCCTGGGGATCTCCTCAGCTGCTTACCTGTGCAGGGGGCAGATCGCCCTGGGGTAGTAGTCTAGTTCCCGGACTCTGAGTTGCTGAGGTTGAAGGAGACAAGGCCAGGTCATTGGAGGCAGGGGCTCCCAGAATGTAGCCAGTGTGGTCCTGGGGCGGGGGCTGCTGAAGGAGCTGCAGGATGCGGCTGAGGTCTGAGGACATGCGTGATTCCAGCCTGTCAGGCAGAAACCCACAGTCGGAGTCAGGGTCAGGGCTGGGGCTGGCAAAAGCAGTTTAGGTCCTGAGGGCAGCTCTCGATTTTGCAGCCTGCATGCTGTCCCTGCTATTTCCCTGCTGTAATCCACAGCCCCTGCCCAAATTCCCCTTAGCACACCCCTGACTCTGATAATAACAGTGATCAGGCACGGTGCATACATCATTTAGTCCTCATAATGAAGTTTTTTTTTGGCGGGGGGTGGGTAACCAAATTACTTTATTTGACGGAATGGTACTATGGAAAGAACTTAAGTAGATGTTTTGGTGCACCTTAGGAAAGGTGAAGGTAACCCAAACATGCATGCACTGCCTTGGTGACCAGGGACGTCATCCCCGTGGCTACAAGAAGCCAGCCTAAGGCTTAGCTCTCCTTAACACTGTTTCCCAGAGGGTGCCTGTCAAAGAGACACTCTGGCCTCATAATGAAGCTTGACGTGGGTATTCTGGTTATCCCCATTTCACAAAAGGGAAAACTGAGGCTCAGAGTGGTTAAGTAACTTGTCCACAGTATTGCTGGTAAGTTGCAGAGCCAGAATTGGAACCCAGGACTATAGTGCCCCCAAGCCCTCACTCTGCCACCACAGCCGTACCATCCACAGGCCACACCCCCTTTCCAAGGGCCTGTGGAATTTGTTTCTGCATGAGGTTATGCCCATCTCCCCAGAAGTCCTCCTTGGCATGCTCCAGGGTTTGCTGGGACAAGCCATCCAAGGAATTGCACTTAGCGACAGGGATGGGGAGGTCTGCAGCTAAATGGGGCTGGCCATTCTCAAACCCATGGGGCACCCAGCGATGTCCCTGAGGCACCAGGAGGGGGCACCCGTGCCTAGCCTGCCACTGGGCCTGCCCTCTGTGGCTGCCCCCACCCGTGGCCCACAGGTCACTCACCTGTTCATCTGGGCCTGGAGCTGCTCTAGCCTGGAGCCTAGCTCCCGAGGCCAGCAGTCTGGGTCTCCCTGAGGGTTTGGGGGGCTCTGACTTGGCCTGGGGGGCACTTGCTGCAGCAACTCAGGCCAGCGGCCAGATGCATCTGAGATGCTCAGGGAAGGGGCTGCACCTGCACGGGGCAAGGGAAACTTGAGCTTCGGTTCATCCGGTTCCATAGGCCTGACCTTCTTGAGCAGAGCCCGGGCCCCTCCCCCTACCTGCCATGGGAGCACAGGGTGGGAGGAGTGGATCTCCTTACCTGGGCGCCCTGAAGTACGAGGTCCTACCCCCATAGAGGTCTGGCTTCTGGGACCCAGAAGGCTGTAGCCCTGGGAGGGGGCCTGGGCCCCCAGCCTGGCGGGGGTGGGTGGCTGGCTGGCTGGGAACGTCCAGCCCTGGCCTCACTGTCCAGGGAGCTGCCGCCCAGCAGGGCCCTTGGTGCCTTGATGTGGAGCCCCAGGGGCTGGCCAGTATCTACCCCTGAGGGCAGCCCTCACTCAGGCTCTGAGGACACAGGGGGAGGAAGGGTACAAGGGCCTCCGACACTGAGCCTAGGGAGGGAGCCCCTCTCCACTCACTGAGGGGACTGGGGAGGCCTCTCCCAGGGGAGGCAGATTGGGGAGGACCTGAGAAGGGGCAGGAGGCTGGGCAGGGGCTTCGGGCTGGGGAGGGGCAGACACTGGTGGGGGCTGGCTTTGCTCACCTGACTGGTTGTCACTGAGGAAGAAGCCTTGGTGGTCCTGGCTGCCTGGGGCCTGTTGGGGTGATGACTGGAGACCCTCGCCTGCCTTGTGGAGAATGAGAGCATCAAGTAACAGGGACCAAAGCCAGGACAGGGCCTCTTTGCCCTCCCCTCCCCCTCCCCCCGTGGCCCTGTGGCCACTAGGTGAGAAAGTGGTGACAGGTGGCTGGGCTCCCTGACTGTGCTCCCGGCAGCTCCTCTCCTGTGTGTGTGGGTGGGAGATGAACAGGGGCTTGGAGACGTGCAGACCCCCACAGAGTCCTGCGAGAGGCCGCCTTGAGCAGCAAGGTTGGGGTCGTGGGAGACAGGGGGGCTGTTCTCCTCCCTTTTTCCCCAAGGCCCTGGTGTCCCCGCCTTCAGCGTGGGCCAATGGGGCGATTTCCTCTGAAGAGACGGGGTCTGGAAGTCCCAGTCCGTTCAGGGGGTGCCCTCAGCAGTGCCCCTGGCAGCCCACCTTCCTGGCACCATGAGATTTGAGGGTATCCAGGGGCTGCAGATATCCCAGGCCATGGGGATCGCATCCCTCTTGCCCTGGAGTCCAGCCACTGAGCACTTGGGCCACCTGATGGCTCCTGGCTGCTGGACCTCCCCCAAGGCAGGGTCTTTGCAAGATGTCCCCTAGGTGGGAAGGGGGCAGACCGGGGAAGGGGAGGACAGCAGAGGGCAGAGGGTGCGGAGGGCTGTCCAGAGCATGTAAACCTGCCTCAGCACCACCTCCAGAAGCTGGGTGTGGGGCTGGGCCAGCAGGACCCCTCCTCCTGACACCGGGGATGGGGGGCTCAGCATCGGGGCCTCAGCTGCTGCTGCCCCTGCCGGGTGTGCCTGCCCCCGCCTTCCCACTAGCTGGTTCCAGACCTGCTCCTCCATACAGACCCTTCCGGGCACTTCCACTCCATACTGGCTGCCCCACGCCTTGGCAACCCTGAGCTCCACAAATATTTGGTCTCCCTGCACACCCTTGAGACTTCCTTGGTTATTTAACTATGCAGCTCTTTCTTTTTCCTGAGTTATTATAATCTCCTCCGCTGAGTGATAAACTTGAGAGGAGAGACTGCTCTATTACTGTTTATACCCCTGGGACCTGGCACCGTGAGTTCTTGGATGGCAGACACCGCTGCCCCCGCCTCGCACCCGCCCCTTGCAGCTTGGTAGGATGTGGTGGGAAAAGCCCGGGCTATGGAGATGCACAAACTTGAGTCCCATTTTGGCTGCGCCATTGACTATACGGCTTACTGTATGGCTGTGTGGCTTTGGTCATTTGTCCGCTATGACCCTTAGTTTCCTCATCCGGAAAATGGGGATAATAACACCACCACACTTGCGAGAAGACTAAATGAGATCATGTAAAAGGAGCCCAGCGCTTACCACATAGTTGGTGCTCGATAATTGGTAGCTACCTTCATATTTAGCATTATGTTGGCCATGGTAGGCACAGAAGAAATTATGGTAAAGGATGCAGGAGGGGGTTGAAAGGAAGGCAAGTGGCCGGATGGGTCCCTTTAGGCCAGGCAGGCCAAGCTCTCAGCCGGCTGACTGGCCATTGCCCATTACCAGCTGGCCGAGGGCCACCCCCCACCCAGCCTATCCAGCCCGGACTCACATCCCGCAGGTTGAAGGTGACTTCCAGCTTACTCCAGAAGCTGTCTGCGAAGGCGGGGTACATGTCCAGCACCTCCAGCAGGTCTGCCCGCTGGATCTTGTGCAGGTCACAGTAGGTCAGGGCCCGTACATCTGCACTGGACTTGCCCGGCCGGGCATGGAGGCTAACGGGCTCCCCAAAGATGTCATTCTTTCCTGCCAGCCAGAGGGGCGGGGTCTTTCTAGGGCCTGGCTCCAAGCTCTCTTCTGAGGAGCCTCCCTGAGGACCTCTTAACCATGACCTCACCCCACTTCAGGGATCCTTCTGGGCTGGGGCCTGGGAACAAGGTTGGATGTGCTGGCTGAGGGGTGCTGCAGAGACCCCTCCTACCCCAGCATGTGGGGCCCCTTGCTATCTCCAGGCCCCTTGGGACCATCCTCTATTAGACTCCCCCCTCCTGTTTCCCACTTTCTTTGGAACTGCCCCTACCACCCCCATCCAGGGGACAGTGGGCAGTAGGGACCCTAGAGGCTCCCTGCTTAATCTCTTCTTCTCCGGGCTGCCGCGGTGCTGCAGAGTGGACGGGACCCAGCGTCAGGAGTACCCAGCTCCCCAGGGGAGGGCCTGAGGCTTCCCTCTCTTCGTGTTCCCGCTCCCTTTGTGGGGCCAAGTGACCAGCATGGCCCCAGCAGAGGAAGCCTGGGAAAGTCACTTCCTCTCTCTGGACCCCAGTGTCCTCATCTCTAAAATGGGTATAACCATATCTGCCTTGTC
The DNA here is from genome assembly GCF_951394435.1 of Stenella coeruleoalba. Lineage (NCBI taxonomy): Eukaryota > Metazoa > Chordata > Mammalia > Artiodactyla > Delphinidae > Stenella > Stenella coeruleoalba. The sequence continues at coordinate 46,362,751 of NC_137165.1, read as the reverse complement.
AACCCCCATGGGCTGCCCAGAGAAGCAGATGTGATGCTTGAGGAAGTGGCTTGAATAGCAAGACGCACCAGACAGGTGGATGCAAGGCCCAGGGAGGGACAGATGTCACAGGGTGGACACGGGCTGGATACAGGGGCACGTGGTGAGGGTATTGGGCCCTCCTGGCGCCAGATACTGTGCTAGCCACAGCATGTCAACATGAATAAGATGCTGTCCCATGCACAAGGAGCCCCCCAAATCCCAGAGAGACAGATTACAGAATGATCTCTAGAGCCTTAGAACAGGGAAGAGCCAAGAGCAATGGGGCTATGGGGGAGGGAGAAGCTCGTTCCACCAGGAGTGGTTGGGAGCAGGGAAGAGGGGGGCTTACAGAGCAAGTGAAGTGGGGGGGGCTGTGTTGTGAGACTCTAGGAGGACTGGAAAAAGGCAATGGGGTGGAGGAAGCAGCATGTGGTCCGTGTGGCACAGTCAGGGCTGGGGGCAGAAAGCCCAGGGTCAGGGTGCCAGGGACCATGATTACTTGGATGGCCACTCCCCACAGCAAAGTCCAGCCCCCCAGCCTGGCCGTACCACACAAGAGGTGCTAATTGCTTGCACAATGATGGACAGAGGCCAAGACATGTGCCCCAAGAGAACCGGATAAAAGGTCATTTACAGAGGAAGGGACCGAGACTTGGAGAAGGAAGGGACCCTCCAGGGTCACATATGAAACCCAAGAAGCTGGAAATCTGGGCAACATTATAAAGTGATGGTTTTCCAGTAGATGAAGGATTATGACCTAATGTCCATTTCCACTCAGGACAAAAATGAGAGGAGTTCATGTCTCTAAATAAAACTTAAATTGGACTGGCTTCTTAATTATTAATAATAATTATTGTCTCTCCCACACGGACGGTACTTCTAAGCTTGGCTGAGACTGAGGGAAGGGCTCATAGAGGAGCCCGTGCTTGAGCTCAGCGTTGAAGGATGACTGGGGTCCGCCAGGCAGGGGTGCAAGATAGGTGCTCTGAGCAGAGTGGCAGCACGTGCAAAGGCACAGAGGTGTGACAGATGGGCAGGTTTACAGAACTAACTAGTTTGTATGGCTGGAATGTGAACTACTGGGGGGAGGCTGGCAGGACTTAAGGTGGCCAGAATGGGGAGGGCTGTGCATGCCATGCACAGGGGTTTACATTTGTTCCATGGGTCATGGGACCCATGGAAGGATTTTGAGCAGAAGAGGAGTATGCCAGATGTGAATTTCAGGTCACCGGCAGAAGGTGGAAGATGGAGTATGGCAGGAGACCAGATTCAGGGCCATGGGAAAGGAGCTCCTGACACCTGCCCAGGAAGGACACAATGAGGGGTGGACCCAGGCAGGGACAAGCAGACAGGTATGGGACAGAGCGAGATTAATGAGGGGAACAGACAGGGCTCCGTGGCTGCCTGGATGGTGGCGGTGGGGCAGAAAGGAGGAGGGTGCTTCTTTGGTTGACTCCCAGGTCTCTGGCCCAGGCAACGGAAGGTTCACAGTGATGGGGATGCCGACGGAGCTGCCTTTGAGGGCAGATGATTTCAGACTGAGATATGCTGTGTGGTCTGCCTATGGAATATAAGAGTGGCCATGCCCAAGAACACATGGGGTAGTCCAGTCTAAGGAGAGACTGGGGTCGGGACACAGTTCTGGGGGTCCTTGTGGCATAGGTGAGGCTGAGATCACAGGAGCAAGGAGCTGGCCCAGGTGAGGATGTAATGGGAGAAGAGAGTGAGCAGCACACTTGGTGAACACCAGCCGAGGGCAGGCCAGAGGGAGAGGACTGGGTGGAGGGGCTGGAGTAGAGCCCGGCCATGGCGAGCAGGGGAGGGTGAGTGACGGCCTGGGCAGGGACTTGGGGTGGGCTGAAGTCAGCGGGAAGGCAAGGAAGATGAGCTCTCAGACAGCTGCGGTGACCTGCCCAACGTAAGTGGCAGGGGCTGTGTGTGCCCCAAATCTGTCCCCTGTCCAATGCTCGCATCCTTCCTCTGAAGTGTCCAGCTGTCCCTGCAGCTGCACCGAGACTGGGGACCCCCCTCCATCCGAGGCAAACCCTCGTCCTCTCACCCTGAGCTTCCCAAGGGTGGGAGAAGGTCAGAAGCTGCCTGGACTTCCGAGTCAGCCCCGTAGCCCTGGAATCCCTGCTTGTCCACCCACCAGACATCTCTGAGCATCAACTTCCCTATCAGGAAAATGGGGCCTGTGGCAGAGGTTAGTTTTAAGGCTTGAGTGAGCTGGGTGTAAAGCTCCCCCGTGGCACACGCTCTGCACATGGCAGGTCAGCAGAAGGGGCCACCGTCATCATTGGGAATGGCCTGGTCCAGGCAGGGCACCCCACACGCCGGCCTAGCCCTCCCCGCCAGACGCACCGAGGATGGCCACCACTACGTCGTCGCGCAGGATCTCGATGGAGCCGCGGGAAATGAAGTAGAGCGTGGAGAGCACGTCGCCGAGGTGCACCAGAGTGTCCCCGGGCGGCGCGTGCGTCGTCTTGAACTTGACGGCGAGCGCGCGCAGGCAGCCCTTGCTGGCGCCGTGGAAGGCCGGGCAGTGCTGCAGCAGCGCGCGGTGCAGGTGCAGGCAGATGTCGGCCTGCAGGCACTCGGGGAAGCCCTTCAGCACCTGCGAGAAGGGCGGTCGCGTCCAGCGGGGCGCGGCCGGGGTGGGGGTGGGGCTGGGGGAACGGGTGGGGAGGGCTCTGGGGACGCCCTGCGCCCGCGGGACTTTGGCCTCCCTCGGGGAGTTAGCCAGAGCTGGGACTTGGGCTAGGTCGCCCGCCCCGCCCCAGGCAGAGCGGCGGGGGCTCACCGCGTTCATGTCGATGCCGTTGGTGTAGGACCAGGCGTGCTGGAAGTACTCCTCAAGGCGCTGCCGCAGCGGGTTGGGGATCTGGTGGAAGCGGATGAACTCCTTGACTCGCAGCATCTGCGTGTGGTAGCGCGCCGTGCCCGAGTACAGGCGCTGGATGATGGCCGACACGTTGCCGAAGATGCTGGCATACATGAGGGCTGGGGCGGGGAGCGGGGGATATGGGCCGGGGGCAGGGTGCGGGGTGAGCTCCTGAGCATCCCCACCAGGCCACAACACCTCGGGGCCTGCTCCAGGACCCCCTCCCTCTCCCTGGGATCCCCCAGTCAGGGACCCCTCTGTCCAGGGCAAAGTCACAAGTGCCCAGGACGGCGCCAGGGCACATGGGGGACAAAGACCCCTGGGCTTCCTGCCCTCCTCCCTCTGCCCTCCCTCCTGGCAGCTTCCTGGGCCCAGAGGCCAAACTCCTGAGAAGATGAAACCAGGGCAATGAATTTTTTTTTTTTGGGGGGGGCAATGAATTTTTTAAATTCAGATATGTTTTCTCTTTCAAGTTGTAAAAATATAAAAAAGGGAAAACTCTTGGTCTCTTGTTTTCACCCATTTTCCCCTTGTTTTTGTTTTTCTGGGCTTTAACATCTCTAAATACTTCATGGGCGTGGACCTATGCTAAGAAGGGCCCTGGACTTAGTTTAATGCTCTGCTGTCACCGTCTTGAAATTCTTAATAATTTTGTTTTAACAGAAGGCTCCATGTTTTCGTTCTGCACCGGGCCCTGAAAATGATGTAGCTTGTCCTGATCCCTGGTATATAGCGAGGGCTACATGGGTGTTAAATTCTGTGTATAGTTGGTGTACACATATGCAAAAGTTCATTGTGCTGCCAACTTAGGATCTGCCTATCATACACCCTCTGTTATATCTCATTACAAAACTGAAACTGGGATTCTATGAGTAAGGCCCGGGACACTCACAGCCGATGAGCATGACGCAGATGGAGAAGACCTTTTCAGAGTTGGTGTTGGGTGAGACGTTGCCGAAGCCCACGCTGGTGAGGCTGCTGAAGGTGAAGTACAGGGCCGTGACATACTTGTCCTGCACCGAGGGGCCTGAGGCTGGGTCGCTGCCATTGTAGCGCTTGCCGAGCTGCGCTCCCAGGCTGTCCAGCCAGCCGATCTTGGGTTCCAGGTAGGGCCGCTCCACGTTGCCGATGGCGTACCAGATGCAGGCCAGCCAGTGTGCGATGAGTGCAAAGGTGCACATGAGCAGGAAGAGCACTGCTGCCCCGTACTCAGAGTAGCGGTCCAGCTTGCGAGCCACACGCACCAGCCGTAGCAGCCGAGCCGTCTTCAGCAGCCCGATCAGGGTTGTGGTCTGGAGGGGTAGGGAGGGGGCGGGGACACGGAGTTGGGGGTCAGCCCTTGAAAGGCTGTGCTTAAGACCACGTTTATTCACTTGCGAATGTGGTCACATAGTCATTCAACAAACACTTATGGAGAGCCTGCTTTGGGCCAGGCTCTTGGCAGTGGGGCACAGTGCAGGGCCTTAGGAGCTCTCAGTGTAGAGTTCAAAATAGCCATATGTTTGCTCGCACAAAAGTCTACAGGGAGCACAGAGGAAGGGGAGGTCAAGTCTGCAGCGGCAGGGCAGGGAAGGCTTCCTAGAGGAGGTGGCACAGGAGCTGAGTCTTGAGAGAGGAGGCTGGGTCTCCAGGCAGACAGGAGGGAGAGGTAAAGGGCACTCCAGGCACAGGGAGCAGCATGAGCAAAGGCATGGAGGTGTGAGAGGGCACAGTCCACGTGGAAAACCAAGGGTGATGCTGCAGCTGGGAGCACAGAGTAGAAGATGGTGGAGGAGTGAGGAGTGAGCCTGGAAGGTGGGCAGGGGCTGCTGCTGCCTGCGGAAGGTGGCCGCAGGGCCCACAAAGAGCTTGGCTTTTATTCCAAGCCACTGGGGAGCCACTGAAAGTTCTGAAGACTGGGTCAGATAAGGGACAGGGTCAGACAAGTGATCTGAAACTTGCTCTGGCCTCTGCGTGCAGGGGCTGAGGCTGGCAGGTGTGGGGCTGGGGCAGAGGTGGGTAAGAAGGCCACTTAGTGTGCAGGCAGGGGCAGTGTGGGTGGAAAGTGGGAGGGCGGACTTGGGGATAGATTTGCTGGGAGTGGGTGGTCATGGGAGCAGGTAGTCACGATGGACACCCCGTGCTGGACGGGCTGGGTGACTGGGTGACTGCAAGAGGCAGAGCCGATTTCAGCGGAAAGCTGATCCCGAGAAGGTGGGTCAAAAGGACATAGTGGGACTGCAAGCTACGAGAAGAGCATGAAAATGCCCTCACATCAGCTATGAGAAGCAGGGTGGGCATAGTGGAGGGGCTGGGGCTTAGGAGGGGGTCAGGCTGCATGGAGGGACAGCCTGTGGATTCCTTTGCTAACGCCAGGGTAAGAGTGGTTTAGAAGTCAGCACGAGGGGCTGGGGCACAGGAGTGCCCATCCCAGAAGGGGCAGGATTCTGGAGCACAGGGAGGGCACCCAGGCCTGGGGTGCTCAGCTGCTCCTTCTCCAGGGCTGGGAGATGACAGATGTCTGAGGCCCCCCCTTTCCACCACCACTTGCTTTGGCAAAGGTGCCCAACGCCAGGTACTCTCTGCACCCACGGCTGGGGCACAGGGGATGGCCACAGCGGCCGGCCTGAACAGGGTTTGCTCACCTCATCAGAGCCAGTACGGAAGATGAGCAGGTCGAAGGGGATGGCGGCCACCATGTCGATGAGGAACCAGCCCTTGAAGTAGTGGACAGCAATGCGGCGGGGGTGGCTGACCACCTCGTCGTTGGCGTTGACGTAGGTGGTGCGGAAGTTGATGACGATGTCCACGACGAACATGATGTCCACGATGAGGTCCACCGTGGTGAGCGGGCTGCAGGTGTAGCCACAGTCCGCGCGCTGAGGCTTGTCCTGGTCGCCGAGCAGGAAGGCGGCCGAGTAGGGCGTGAAGATGGCCGTGTAGATGACCAGCAGCAGGATAAGCCAGTCCCACACGGCCTTGAAGGGGCTGTAGTGCAGGAGGGTCCCGCGGTGGATGCGCGGTGCCTGCAGCTGGTACTCCGGCAGCACGTCCGCACCCAGGGACAGCACCTGGGGGTGGGGACCGTGGGGCAGTCAGCAGGGTGGCCGCCGCTGGTGAGACGGGTCTGGGAGGGGTGCAGATGCAGGGCTGAGGCCTAGGAAGGGAGATGTGGGAGAGGGTGGGCGATCCGGGCTGTGCCGGGGAGAGGGGACGACACAAAGATGGGGTGTGCATGTATAACAGGGCAAGTTCTTAAGGGGACAGGTGTGCAGGAAGTGCAGAGAGGAGGGGGGTTCCATATGAGGGGTGCAGCTCTGTCCCACAGTGATCCCAGGTTTGAAGCTCACAAACTCCCTCCCAAACAGGCCAGCCTGGAACGGGTGGAGACAGGGCTGGGGGAGGGGAGAGGAGAGGGCCAGGCTCAGGCAGATTGAGAGGGTGGTGGGGCGGGGGGCGGGGCATCAGTCCTCTCTGGTGGGTTTGGGAAGTTTCCAGTGGTCAGGTTCCCGATGGGAACAAGTCACCCCCAAAATACCCTCTGCATTCCTGAGGGCCCTGTGGAGCCTGGACCTGTGAGGGCCCTGCCTGGGGCCAACCCTCAGAGCCTCCGTGGAAAGAACCAAATTTGGGGGTGAGTAGCTAATCTGAGCCCTCGACAGGTGCTGTGTGCCGGAAGCCTTGACTCCTTCACACGTCCGAGGGGGTTTTGATCATTACGTTCAGCTGAACGCCCTTCTGCTCTGACCCTCTGACCCCCGCCTCCAATCCTACGGCCAACACAGGATCATCAGGGCCCAGTCCAACATACCCAGGCTCTGCCCAGCTGCTGAACACAACAAACAGCTGGGGCAGCAGGAAGGCATGCATGCGTTTTGAAGCCAGACCTCCCAGGTTGATCCCAGGTCGGACATTGCTGTGTGTCTGTCTTGGGGCAAGTTTTTTAACCTCTGTGAGCCTCTGTTCCCTCACTGGCAGAAGGGGATGACAAAGGACAACAAACTCCATGGGGCTGTTGTGAGTAAATGAGCTGGTACGTCTCAACGGCACATGTCGCTCTACACGATAATTCCTCCTCCCCACTCAACCCATGTCAGACGCTGCCCCAACAAGGATGGGGCCTGAGGGGTGTCTCACGGACCACGCCCCACCCCCTGCCCAGCACTACCAGATAGGGCCCTGCCGGTGGTCCTGGTTTAAGAAAATCTACCATGTAAGGTTCTGACCTTGCAAACCAGGTCCATTAGCAGATGGGATCACAGTAAGGAAGATCCACCCAAGGGCTGGTTCCAACCAGACGGTCCCCCATCTGCCATCCAAGGCCCTGGGAGGGGTCACAGTGTCCCCACCCTGTGGTGACCTCCAGCTCAGCCTTGGCCTCGGCTCCTGTTTTGCCTCCCCAGGATGTTTCCTCTAACCCTGCACAGACTCAAACCATCTTTTCCAATGTTCTCCCTGCTCCTTGTAAACACCCTGACCACACAGCTGTCCCCCACTGACTTAGAGCTGCAGATCCCTTGTGCCGCACGTCCGCCTCATATGCCCCGCACTTGGTCCACACAGGGGCTCAACTAAAAGGGGCCAAACGAGCACTGAAAGCCTGGCTGTTATGGCCACCTCCGCCCCTGGCTGCTCAAGACCAGCCAGGATGAAACTGCAGAGCACGGGGAGTGGGAGGGAGGCAGTCAGACTTTGGGGGGATGGGGTCCGAGGAAGTGTACATCCTCAGGACTTCCAGACAGGGGTGCCATCTCCCCCACCACAGACCTCCATAGTCTCCCATCGCCTCTGAGGCCAGCACGAGGCCCTTCTCAGTGGGCTCTCAGGACGTAGGAACTCAGGTGTGGGATCACAGCCCTCTAGGCCCTTTGAGTTCGGGTTGAGGCTGGTGTGACTTCCGTGCTCTGGGCCATGCCAGCCTGAGCTCTGTCAGGCTCCTCCCCACCTTAGGGCCCACAGGCAGTGGGTTAGTAAAGCCAAGAGGGGCTGGGGCAGGGGGAAGGGCAGCAGGACAGGTTGGGTGCGGGCAGGGACCACGAGCCCCAGCCAGCTCTGTCGGGCTTCACGGGCAACTTTCCAGTCCAACAGCCCCCATGGCCCCTACCACCAACCTGAGGGCCCCGGGGTGTGCAGCTAGGTGGGCTTCCCAGGTCATTGGGCCACATTGCCTGACCTCCAAGCGCCCAGCCCTCAACCTGGGGTCCTTTCCCAGGGTTCCTGTGCTTGGTGAGGGGCTGGGTCACAAGGAGTTTCTACTCCATCTGCTCCGGCACAGACAGTGCTTCAGGTGAAAAGGGGTAGGGAGGCAAAAGAGCTGCTCCCATCCGCTTATGAAGCAAAGTCCCAGGGGAAGCTGGAGTAGGTGCCTACCTCGCCCTGCAGCCCCTTGCCCATCTCCGGCCTAGGCAGCCCTCAGTGCTTTGTGGGGCCAGCACACTCAATGTCAGATGAGTCCTCAGAGACGGTGCGGTCCAACCCATTCCTCCGGATGGGAGCCCCGGGGCCCAGTAAGGGCATAAGGCCTCTTGCCCAAGGTCACAGAGTGGGCTGGTGGCAGGGAACCTGAACCTTGGGCACGGCCCTCTGCATTTCCCCCTGGATGGTCAGCTGAGGACTGGGGCATCAGGCCCCAGGAGGAGGGACACGGGGGTCAGCTGGAACAGAGGACCCAGGGGGGTTCGCCTTGGCCTGGCCAAGGTGGGGTGGTGGGGAGGGAGGCATTTCGGGCCTGATCCCCAGGGACCTGAAGATGCCAGGGCCACCTCTCCTCTGCCTGGATTGCAGAAGGATCCTGCCATGGGGGGGCTGGCTGTCGCCTCAAAGGCAAGGGGCAGAGGCAGGGCTGGGGCTTCCCCATCCACTTCAGTATGGCCCTGACACCTCTTCTCTCTGCTTCTCCGGGACTGGCAGAGCCTTGGGTGGGCCTCCATGGTGACCTGCGGGTTCCCCCCTCCCAGCTCCTCCAGGCCTAGGATGTGGCACTAGTCACAGGCTCTGCTGACCCCATCCTCCCCTGGTTCTGGGAGCTGAGCATCAGGGTGGTGGCCTTGGGGTTGGTCTTTAGGTCTAAAGAATCAGACTCCAGCAGGACAAGGGGCCTGGAGCTCAGACCAGACAGTAGGGGGCTGGGCAGGCCGGCTCCCTCTGCTAGCCCAGCCCCGGAGGAGTCCAGTCCATGGCCTGAGGAGGGACCCTCAAGGCCCAGCAGAGCCCCGTCCACCCTGCCCTGCAGGCCGCACCTGGGTGACCTTCTCGGTGACGTTCTGGGTCCGCTCTACCACCTTGTGGGGTGCGATGATCTCAATCTCCGTGGTGGAGCCCGAGCGGTGCTTCTCCAGGTTGAATTCCACGAAGTTGAGTGTGAACTGCGGGATCTGGCTGATGGTCCTGTACTTGACCCTGCCCGGGCCAGGTCCCTGTGCACCCGGCCTGCCATGAGAGCCCTCTGAAACCAGGGCTGGGGTCAGAGCAGCCAGGGCTGGGGGACCCACTGCTCTACCTGGTGCTCCCCGCCCCTCCCCGGCCACCTGCTCCCCGCCTCACCGGAGCCCAGGAAGCTCTGGGACAGCAGGCGCTGGGACAGGCTGCGGCTCCCTCGCTTGGCCAGGAGCTGGGCCAGGTCCTCAAAGTTGAGGATGAACATAATGACGGCCCCATCCTCATTCTTCACGGGCACCACATCCACGAGGCAGCGGAAGCTGGAGGCTGCAAACACCGTGGGGAGGGGGTGTCACTGGAGGGGTCCTCTCCTGCAGGAACCTGGCCTGGGGAAGCTAGGGAGTGATCTGGGTTAAGGTCAAGTTAAGAGCAGCCGTGGGGGGTGAGGAGGCCTGCAGAGTCACCAGAGCTATTGGGCAGAGGGTTGGTGACACTGCCCAGCAGGTGCCCCACCCACAGGGCAGAGGTGGAGAAAGCAGCTAAGCTTCTCATTAGAAAATAATGTAGCATCGGGCCCAAGTCCACACTCAGCCCTCAGCTCAGGGCTTAACCTTGAGGTTCGCTTCTGCTGTAATTAAAGCCGAGCAGATGGGGGTGGATTAAGTGGGGAGGTGAGGTCGGGTGTTCTACCCCCATGTAGCTCTGGCTGGCCCTGGGTTCAGCTCCCATATTCCCATCTCACAAAGATGTCCTGCTCCCCTGATGCTGGAAGGAACTCACTGTTGAGAACATACTGAGTGCTGGGCACTGAGCCAGTTGGCACATGTGGCCGCAAGCTCCGTGGTGGCACCCAGTGGATCCCTGGAGGGCCCACACGGACCCCTGTTCCGCTGAGCCTGGGGTTCTGAGAAACTGACTTGCTGGGGCTGGCTGGGGCCCTGGAGCGGGGAGCCCTGGGCTCTCAGTACATAACAGTTTGGAGAGGGGAGGGGACTTGTCTGGAGCGAGGACACTGGAATGAAGGCCAGGCTACTGCTCCAGGCCTGGAAGGGGCCCATGGTCTCAAGGCAGAGGTGCTGGTGCTGGGACTGGGGGTGGAGGCGGGGCAGGCAGGGCAGTGGCCTGGGGTCTGGAGAGGGAGAGGGAGATAGATGGCAGGGTGGGGGCAGGATGGGCCCTCCAGCCACTCTCCCTGCTCTCTCAGGAAGCCCAGACCCAGCCATTGACCCCACTCTTCCTCTTTCTCTGCTCCAGGGTCTCACTCCCCCTCCCATAGGTGAGTGGAACAAAACAAGCTAAAACTTCCCTGTACCCCAGAGTCCAGTCTGTGGGCTGGCTGGATGCCCCGTGAGCCCCCCTCCATGGTACCCGGTCATCCCATGTCCCTCAGTTCAAAGTGTTGGTGGGTGTCAGGCCCAAGGGTCAGGATGGATGCTAAGGGCAGGGGCCTCAGGTAAAATGACTATCAGAAGGCAGGTTTGTGTCTGTCCCATTTGCCAGCTGCCAGGACCTGTTCCAGGTGCTGTTAACTGAGTGAATGGAAGAATGTGTGTAAATGTGAGTGGGTGGGAGGCTAGCTCACAGGATTATTACTACTTTGGGTTTCACCAGAATCACGCTTCCCCCAGCTGCCCTCTGGTGTGCTTCCTCTCACCATTACTGCTGGGGGGCAGCCAAGCTTCCCCCATCCTCCCTCCCACGTTCCTCCCTGGGAGCAGGAATCTCCAGGATCAGATTCCCGGACTCCCAGGCACCAGGCGTCAGGCAGCCATCTGCCAGCTGCTGCATTGGGCCCCACGGGAGACATCCACCCCGAGGAGAGGCTACCCGCTCGCCTCTGTGACCCACTCCTGGGCTCGCAGTGCTGTAGGCCTGCCTCCCAGGCCAGAGCCTGGTGCTCTTGTCAGCCCGGGGCATGGCGAGGCTTGGGTACTGGGACCCACCCAGGAAGCCTCCTTGGCCAGTGACCTGAGACACCGCCCCCAAGGCCAGACTATCTCCTCACTCTCTCTGGCACTGCAGAAATCTGGCCTGGGAGCAGGCGGGGAGAGGGCAGACCTGGGCAGAGGGCAGGGCCTCCAGGTTCTATGCTGCTAGGGGTTGCCAAGGCCCAGTCTGTACCCACTGATGCTATCTTTGGAAAACTGAGGCTGGGAATGGACCGAAGACCAGCCCATCAGAGCAGTGAGGGCTGGAAGGGGGCCGTGCGTGACACCCTATGCCTGACCTTCACGCTTGCTGCCTGTGGGGTGGTGGAGACAGGAGGCTATCAGGATTTGGACGAGTTCAGAGCATTCTTTTCCTGATCCCTAAGCTGTCCTTGCTCATGAGCACCTGTGTCCGGGTGACCGGAAGGGGGTGAGTGTGGTCACCCTAGGTTGTGCCCAGGAGTGGCAGTGTTTCTGTGCCCTTGCCCGCTCCCTGGACGGGGGGCCACAGGCTGTGCTCATTCTCCCTTCCAGGGGCTCCTCCTGGTCACCTCTCTGACCAAGGGCAGCAGGCGCATCTGCCCCCTGGGACACCTCACTGCTCTCCGCTCTGCTCTGTGTTTTGGATGTGTCCCTTCCTTCAATTTCTTATAGTCCCCGCCCCTCCCCTATGAGCCTCCCTGTTGTCTATTGCCCCCATCTCTTTACACACCCCCGTCCAGCATGTGGTGAGCCCTCAGGGAGGAGCTGGTGCCACAAAAGCTGCCACTGAGAGGGCGGCTCCACACCGCCTCCCGACTTGGTCTTTCTGACATTCATGGGTGGGTGTAAAGAAAACACTGGGACCTCAGACCTCAGCCCTTGCCCTACCCTCCTGATCTGGAGCTGAGGACTAGAGGATCCCCAGGCTTGCGGATTAAGGGACTCTCTGGTTTGGGGTCATCAGAGAAGAGGATCTGGCCAAGGCAGGCAGGGATGGGCCCCTCTGACAGGCCCCCAGTAGGGGCGTGGGCCGGGGGGGAGATCTGAGTGCCCTCCATCCCTCCCTGCAGACTTTCGTTCGTTCTAGTCTTACGGCCATCCCCATGCCTTCCAGCTGTTAGGTTCTTACTTGTCCCAGTGAAGGCAGATGGCGGCAGAGCCAGTTTCTCAGGGGTCTCTGAGCCCTGTCTCAGGGGGTAATTTTTATCACATGCCCTGGCCTCTTTGAGCCCAACTTTACACAGCTGCACAATGTGGAGATATGTGGACACAGACCTTCTACTTTGACTTGGAGAACTGTCAGGGGATTACCCCTTTAGAGGAAAAGAGGATTATAAATCAGCTAGAATTCTGTCCAGGACCCCTTCCCTTCTCACCTCCCTGGAGTCAGAGGGGGGAAAGAGGGGGGAGAAGAGGTATCGTGAGGAGGGAAGAAATCATCATTAGGATGCCCTCCAGCAGGGCTATAAAATGTATGTGACTATGATAAAAAACAATCATGCAGTCAGAGTGGACCATAAGGTGAACATAAGCTATCTGAGCATTACATCCTTCCCTTAGGGGAATGCAAGCCAGGAGGTTCCCCTTTCTGGGTTCTGGCCAGCTTGGGGCAGGTCCAGGTGGTCAAAGTCTTGGACTATAGGACAGGGAAGGGCTTAGGATGGGGGTGGGAGTAGACTGGGATTTATGGGGCACCAGGCATGTGGGTAATTTTTCATTTTCACCCAGGGACAACCTCCAAGACTAGGTCTCTAGGGCCCCTTCTGATTGCTAGAGGACCCCAGCAGGGTTCTGAAGACCGGAGTCCTGATCTGAGGGTCAAGGCTTGGCCTTGACCTCTAGCCCCTGCCCAGGCACATGCAGCGTGCTGAGGAGACCCTAAGAGCTCTGATTTGACATCACTAGGAGTCTGTGGTCAGTCCTCACCCCTCTGGGGCCCAGGTAGAGCTCTGGGGTCAAGGGGAGGGACAGAGAAGGACTTGTTGTCCGCTATCATTTCCTGCTGTCCCACCCTGTTCCCCTGGGACCCTTCTCACTCCTTTGACTGTCACCTCCTCTCTGCAGTGGTGTGAGGTCACAGCTTTTAAAAATATTCTGACTTCATTAACCCTGTGAGCGCTGCCAAGCTAAGCCAGGTTCTTCCTAGTCCCGTAATCACTACCCCATTCACATGGGTGGCAGCAGCAGGGGACAGCCAGAGGTACAGCCAGGACCTGACCAGGAAGCACCCGGAAGCCCTTAAACACACACACATGCTCAGGTTCACACTTACACTCATGCTCCACACACACACACACGAGGCCCCTGCTACCCGGCTGTCAGCACCCCTCAGCCCCAGTGCCTGCCGTTTACCTGCACTCCAGTGGTCCTCATTCCTTCTTCCCCAGGGAAGGCCCTCTTCTGAGGCTTCCTTCCCCCAGAGTCCTGCCTCCAAACACAGAGGCTGTTGGGTTCCTTTCTCCCCTCTTGGGATTATTCAGACCAGATATCTCTGAGGGAAGAATCCAGAGATTTGGGGTCCAGTCCCAGTTTGGACCCAAGCAGTAGAATCTTGGCCAAGTCCCTTCTTTTTCTTGGGCCTTGGTTTCTTCATCCATGAAAGGAAGGGATTTATCTAAGCCAGTGGCTCCTAAACTTGGCAAAACACCCAAACTGCCAGGGAGATTTTTACAAATACACCTGCTTTGTCCTCCCTCCACACCTCTGAGTCAGCCTCTCTCTAGGGAAGGTGTGTTTTGGAAAACAAGCTCCAGGTAATTCTGATTCAGACCCAGGCTGGTGGGGCCATTGATCCAGGTGATTTCAAAGGGACTTTCAGGATCCTAATTCCCACTCCTCTCTTCCCTCCCCTCACGGATCCAGTGAAGCACTGGGGGGAGGGTCTTAAAGGGCTTCATGATTTTTCATCCTCAGCCCCTGACCTATGCTTTTGTTCTGTTTGCAGTAAGCTTGGGCTGGCAATAACATCCCAAACAGGATGAGCCTCCAGGTCATGGCAAACTCCAGACCCTATCTCCCCAGGGAGCTAGGGCTTGGTGAGCCAGACCCAGCACTCTTTTCAAGCCAGCTGCCCCTTGCCTTGCCTCGCCACAGAGGCCTTGAGGGGGTGACTCCTCCCCTAATCCCCAGAGCAGATGGAGATGAGTAAAGGTTAATTTCCATCCCAGCTGCCTGACAGCTGGGGCTGACAGTGACAGAGTGGACAGCCAGGAGACCAGGGACATGGGGGAGGGATGGTGGTGTGGGAGGCCCTGCATGGGGCCAGGACCAGTTGGTGGCTCAGTCTGGTCCCTGGCCTCTGAAAGGGACCTCAGAAGGCATTTCATCCAGTGTCCATCACTTCACCCTACAGATGAGGAAACAGAGGCCCAGAGAAGAGACAAGATTTATCCAGACCCTTTGGTCCTCTGGGTCAGTGCCCTTCCCATGGTCACTCTGCCTGGACAAGAGAGGGGCCAAGCCTGCCTTGCAGAACCTGTGGCCTGAGGGCACCTCACCATCCTTGCGGTAGTAGAGGATGTCCACCTTGCACTCCTCGGCCCCCAGCAGGGCCTGCGCCAGGCGGGACATGGCACTGCGTGGGGTGTTGGGGCCTGTGAGGAAGTCGCAGGTGCACGGTCTCTGCATCACTTCCACTCGGGAGTAGCCGAAGAGTTCACAGAAGCCATCGTTGCAGTAAATGATGGCGCAGTTCTCCATCTGAGCATTGGCGATCAGGAACTTACGACCTGGGGTGGGAGGTGGGAAGCCCATGGCAACCAGGATCAAGCAGCAGAGAGGGAAAGATCATAGGGACTCTTGGGAGCAGTCAGGGGGGATCTGGATGGGGGAGCAGAGCGGTGATCAGAATGGGGGAGGGGGGAGGTCAGGTCTGGGGAGGGTGGGAAGACCACGGAGGCCAGAGCCATGGGGGAAGGTCAGGGGACTCCTGGGAGTAATGAGGGGGTGGTCAGGAGGGGGAAGCAGGAGAGTGATTAGAGGAGTGAGGGAAGGGGAGTCAGGGCTGGGGATTGTGGGAAGACCAGGGCAGGAATGAATGGGGTCGTGAAGAGGGAGGGAGGCCCAAGGCTTCCTGGAGGCAGGGAAAGGGGTGTGACCAGACCGGGGCCAGACCTGGGTGAGCTCCTGGAAAGACCAGAGTGGCTAGGGTTAGGAGGTGAAAAGGAGGGTGAAAAGGAAACCTCTGAAGGAATTTGGGGGGGTGGGGGGCGGTTCAAGAGGGAATTGGTACAGTGATAGAAGGGGAGGTCAGGGCTTGGAAGGGGAAAAAAACAGCTCAGGGGTGGAGGGGAGCACTGCGCTCTGCCCACCGTGCTGTAGAAGAGAGGGCAGCATTGGAGGTAAGCGGGGGCTCCCTGGGGGAGAAGGTGTTTCGGGGACACTAAAGAGAAGGGTTTTGCGTTCAGCCTCAGGTACCCCCCCACCCTGCTCTATCTGAAGTTAGTAAAGGGTTCCGGCCACTCCGGCCACCGAACCAGGGCTCCAGATCGTGCCCCCACCCGACGCACACACTCACTCTGGCCCTCGAACTTGCGGATGATGGTGTCCAGGTAAGTGTTTTGGGGCGCGACGTGGCCCCTGCGGACCGGCATCTTTCGGCTGCGGCCTCTGCCTGGAGCCACCAGCGCCCCGGCTCCCTGCGTCTCCGTCTGCCCTCTGGCTCCGCAGCGTCCGGCTCCGGGCGGGCGCCGCCCCCGGGGAGGGCCGCGGGGCTTCGTGCCCCGCCCGCCCGCCTGCGTCTACCCTCTGCTGCTCTCCCCGGCCCTCCCCGGCCGGCCGCTCGCCGCGCCTCCTCCCCTCCGCGGCCGCCCGGGAGCTGTCCGCGACGCGGTGCTGAAAGAAGCCGCGCGGCGGCGGCTGGGCGGGGGCAACTTCTCCGGGACTCAACGGGGCAGGGGCGGGGCCCTGACTCCTAGGGGGCGGAGCTGGGCGGGAGTCCCGCTCCAGGACTTCTTGGAGGAGCTTCTGCTCTGTCCCAATGACCTGTGGTCTCGGCCCCTCTCAGACCCGCTCCCGGTACCAGAGGGCAGTCCAGACGTTGCCAGGCGGTCTCTCTCAGGCCATGGGGGGTCGGGGGGTGGTGGCGCATAAGGGGGTGTTAGAGGCCTCAAGTGGTTTTCTGCTGAAGGTCTCTTTCCTGATCTGTTGGGCTGGACTCCAGCAATGGTACGGGTAGACCTCTTGCCCATCCTTACCAGGTGCGCTCCAGCTGAACCCCAGTGCCCACGTAGAACTCCTAGTGGCAAGCCCATCCAGGACCTGGTCCTGGCAGAGTGATGTACAAGAAATATGCAATGAGGTGCTTTCTTGAGCTCTTAGCATACAGGCACTGCTTGGGAAGAGAACAGATTTAAAACCACCTATTAGCAAGTGACCACTGATTAAAGTGTCTGAGTACAGGTTGAAAATGAATACAATAGAATAAGCAGATGGGGATGGGGTGAGGTTTATTGAAAGAGGCTTCTTGGAGAGGAGGGAGAGAAGGGGACCACAGTTTACTGAGCATCTTGGTGGGCTTGGAGCTTTGCAGAGGGTCCAATGGCCAGTTTCAAGCCAGGCCTTGGAGGGCAAGCATTCAAATGGGGCATGCACTTCAGGCAAAGGCTGATGGTGGGATCAGTGCAGGGGTCTGAGCTGGGGGGGTGGGAGAGGTCAGGTGGGAGAAGAAGGGAATGATAAAGACCCTCAGATGCCATTTTGAACATCTAGATTTAACTGATGGACAACTAAGTTGTTTAGCAATTACGCATGAAGGAAATAGTCCAGTGAAAGAAATTTTACAATGGCGGGTGGGGGAGGGAAGATGGACAAGGAGGCTCAGTGAGATTTTTGCTGGAGTCCAGGTGAGAGGCTCAGAGTCCTGGGTCGGATGTGCCTTTGCCACGCAGAGCCACAATGCCTGCTGGGGGCCTCGTTGGCCACTGTGGCTGGGGGATGGCAGGGCTGCAAGTGTGGCCTCCTGCTGGGGGCAGAGTTGTCCTGGCTGACCCTGTGTGTAGGGGGATAAGCTGTCTGTGGAGGAAAGGTGGGGCTGTTTCTCATGGGCTCAGTGTGTGGGGTGCTGAGCTCTGAGGAGGGATTTGGGCAGTGGGACACTCATTCTTTCACTTACTCAAACATTTTCCAAGTCCCCACTATGTGCCATGGCCTGTGCCGGTTACAGGTGTTACACAGTGTCCTGCCCTTACAGAGCTGACAGCTAGTAATGGGGACAAATAAGGACACTGCAGCACAGCAAAGCAAGAGCAGTGACAGAGACATCAAACGAGGAGCCTGTGGAGCCTGCGGTCAGAACAGGAAGTGCTTGGGCTCAGCCAGAACTCAAGAAGACCTCTTGAAACCTGGGCAGAGGTAGGATCCATGGAGGTCTCAGCCTATGGGTACAGTCCTTCTGTACCCTGAACCCCTGAATTCTGGGCTCAGATCCTTAATCTAGAGAGAGCCAGTTCCATCTTTTGGCCACCTTCCCACTAGCTCAACTGGAGCTCCTGTGCCTCCCCTCTGTGGTTACTGGCTGTGATGCTACTTCTCCTCAAGGTTTCCCTAATCTCCGACAGGCATTGATTCTCAGCCTCCCCAGCAGCCCCTGGGGCCTCAGTCCAAACTCAATAAGTTCCCATATATTGGGTGTGGCATCCTTGGGTTAGACAGACAACACAAGAAAGAAAGGGTGAGAAGAGGCAGGAGCAGAGGCCTTCCCTCTCTCCTCCTAGGTTTGCCCCTGGAGTACTCATTCCCCAATGTCCTCCTAAAGCTCTCCCTCCCCATCCTCCCCTCCCCCACTGAGCCTGGAAAGGTGCTGTTTGCCCTGTGCTCAATCCCCAGGGCAACAGCCCAGGCAGCAGGTGTGTGTGTTGAACCAGGCCATCTATGGAGCGCAGTGGCTGGAGATGAGCTTTGTTTAAATATTAAAGAAGTCAATCATTAATCAAGCTTCTCTTGGTGCCTAGCTACCCACTCTCTCCATTTGGGAGGGCCTGGACTGGGGCAGGGAGGGCCATGGGGCAGTTTGTAAGGCTACTTGCATCTCAGACAGCTAACAAGCAGTTTTTGGGGGCTGGATTATGCAGCCCAACACAGGGCAGGCCAGAGGATCAGCAGAAAGAGGTGCCGGCCAGTATACAGAGCCTCGTGCTCATGAACTGGGCGCTGATGATTTGTACAGGAGCGTCTGGCTCTACTTGAATACATTTTATAAGGGGACTGAAGCAGTGTCCAGTTTCTAACCAGAGCAGATTCTCCTCGGGTACTGCAGTCCCTGTCCAGCCCCACAGTTGGGCTCCTAAAGAAAGCATGACTATGAAGAACAAGTTCTGGGCATGAATTGGGGCTGGGGGATGGCTTGGAGGAACAAAGCCCCTGAGTCACTAAAACCATGGTTCCTGCGCCCCCAGGGAAGGAGGCTGGCCTGGAACCCAGGGCGTACATGGAATCACACAGTCACATGGCCTCACATACACGAGTTCACACACACACAGTTACAACTCCGCATGGACCCAGATCTGCCACAGCTGCACCCATTACAGCAGGGCACTATGTGTGCAAGCGGCCCCCTCCTCAACCTCCCCAACGTCCTCTCTGGCTTGGCCACCCTCCTCCTGCCCCCCAGCCTCACCAGTCACACTGGTGTCTAGTCCCAGCTCCACCATTCAGCTCTCATCCACGGGGGCTTCCTGCTGTGCTGTGTGAAAATCCGAACGGTCAGGCCGGTTGAGCGCAGCATCAGGATGAGGCAGAGGCCCAGCAGCAGCCACTGTTCTTTGACAACTTGGTGGGGCTCCATGGCTGTGCCTAGAAAGCAGGCTTTGGGTGGTGACTTGAGTGTCCTGTGCTCTGGTGTCCTGAGTACTGGTGTCCCGCGCACTGGTGTCTTGGGCCAGTGAGCTTTTTTTCCAGGATGTACAGCCTGTAGGCCAGCAACAGGACCACCAGTAACATGACAAAGCTTAGGGCCAGCAACACCCACTGCCTAGATTTGGCCTGGGCAGGGTCCAGCTCCAGACCCAGGAATGCCTCCCTGTCTGTTTCTTTCTCTGTGAAAGACATAGGAATCTTGCCAAGCAGGTGGAACTGGGGAGGGTACCTCATGGTGATCAGAGAGGATCTGACTGCCACGGGCCTTCTCCCTCAGCCTCTGGCACCCACCTTCCAAGCCAAAGTTGAGGGCCTTGCCTGGGAAGGAGAGTGAGAAAGAGAGCAAAAGGAAGAGAAGGAAGGGATGGTACAGATAGGGCTGTGTACCACATGGCACCCAGCAGTGGCTCCGTGCAAGGGTCGGGAGGCAAGGTGCCCACCCCGTGCTCAGAAGCCAGCCCGGCAGTCTAGCTGGAGAGTGGGCAAGGAAGCATCCGAGCGACCTAGTGGCTGGGGCGTGGGCTGTGGTCCCGGCCGAGGCTGCATCAGGTGCAGACAGGGCTCCACAGCAGAAAGTCAGGTCATAGATGGGCTAGGGGTGAAGGCTGGGTTGCAGTAAGGGCTGGCCCAGGGCAGGCTAGGGTAGGGCTTGGGGCTAGAACAGTGGTGGGATTAGGGTCAGATTACCAAACCTTCAAAGGAACAGCTGAAGTCTGGCCAGCCCAGGATGTCCCCACGCCGCACATTCTCGGTGACCAGCCAGTTCAGCAGGGGCTTGAAGTAGGTCATGAGGGCCTTTGTACACACCTTGGTCTCCCCGGTTATCTTCTGCAGGGCCTCTGGCCAGGGCTTGCTCAAGCCCAGCTTTAGGACATCCCTGGGAGAGTGGGTACAGCTGTGAGGCTGTGTGGGGGAGTCAGCTGATGCTGCTGGGACCCCTCCGTATGCCCAACCCCGCCTTTAGGGCTGTGATACCCAGACTCTTCCAACAGAGCTCAGCACAGTGGATAAAATCATAAGCTTTGAAATAACACCAACCTGTGTTTGAGTCCTCTGTGGCTCAGCTGTGGGACCTTGGGCAAGTACTTAACCTTTCTGAACTACAATTTCCATATCCATAAAATGGAGAAAATAACAGTACCTATCTCCTAGGGTTGCTGTGTTGGCCAAATAAACACAATTCTCGGAGCATACTAGGTAGGCAATAAATGTTTGCCTAATATTATTATTATTTATTATTACTACTACTACTGTGATGATTATTGTTCTCCTGGACTCAAATAAGCCTAAAGTCAAGAGGGAAACCTCATGTTTCCCATGAGGTGTTCAGTGTTAGTAGAGAGAGGTCACTCTTCAGTCTCTCCCGGTCTCACAGGGAGCGTTTGGGATGATTAGAGAGATAATAAGCATGGGATGTGTCCTGTGCACTGCCTGCAGCGCTGCAGAAATGTCAGCTCTGTCTCAAGGCACACCTAGTGCTTGGTGGCAGGGGGTCTAGCCTTAGGCAGAGGTAGCAGGAGGCGTATGTTGATGCTTCTCAACCTGTTTCCCCTGATCCGACCAGGAGAGAGGTGGGGCTGAGAGGCCCAGAAGTCAGAGTGTGGAATCTAGACTAACAGGACCCAGGTTCAGATCCAGCAGTGCTAGCTACGGGCTGCACAACCACAGACAGTCAGTTTAACCTCTCTTAGCCTCAGCTTCTTCATCAGTAAAGCCGGGTTCCATTAGTACTTGCATCTCACTGTGGTGAGGATTAAGTCACATAACGGCAGCACAGAGGGCTTTGTTGCTTGCAAAGACTTATACACATCGCTTAATAAACAGCTAGGAAAGAATGAGGTGGGGAAACTAAAGGTCAGCGGATCCTTGGAAGAAACCACTGGGGGGAAATGTAGTTATGAGCCTAGAGAAATGGAGGAGAAAAGTCATCAAGATAGAAAGAAAAAAACAAACAAAACTAACTTTAAGTTAGAAGATTTTTATCAGATGCCAGGTCCTGGGAAAAAGGAAGGACCTGGTGGGGGAAAAGTTTCAACCACTCACAGTCTGCCTACTCAGAAATAGTCTTTCAGGCTGGGCGGGACAAGAGGTTTGATGTGGGCAGCACATGAGACTTGCAAGGGTGACAACTGGGCACTGCCTGGAGCCCTCAACTCCAACGTGGCAGCAACGGGCCCCATGGACAGGGTCAGGTCCTCATGGCTGGCTGGGTGAGGCAGGGGACTTTGGGAATTTGGACCAAGTCCACTTTGACCCTCTCTTCCCAGGAGAACCAACCCAGAGGCTGTCCCACGGCAATCACATTTAGGAAGATGAGTCAAAAATAACAAAATCAAGTTTTAAGCTGTGTTAGGCAAAAGAGCAGCCAAGGATCTTGCCCCTCCCCTTCTCCCCTGCAAGCACGTGCCTGCCCCATCCCTCCACAATATGCCTAGTGACGACCGGCAAGGCTTCTACATGCTTGGTGTCAAGTCACACCCTGGGAGCCTTGTGTGCCCTGTGTGGAGTGGGGGTGGGAAGTGATGAGAATGACTGAGCTCAAAAGTCCCAGCGACCAAGCGGGATGAAGGCTCAGAGTCAAAAGTGAGTTGATGTTGGGAATTCCCTGACGGTCCAATGGTTAAGACTCCAGGCTTCCACTGCAGGGGGTGCGGGTTCGATTCCTGGTCGGGGAACTAAGATCCCACATGCCACGCGGTGCGGCCAAAACAAGAAAACACCACAAAACAAAAGTGAGTTGATGTATAGAAAATGGATGTCTGCTATTTTTTCTACTCCTGCGTTGGGGGTCAGAGATCCCTCTTTGATCCCCTGGCATGACCTCCTCACTCTCTTTACATGTTCATCAAAGCCCTTTCTTACTGCACCATCTCCTTTCTTGGATTACGGTTATTGATTTATCCTGTGGCCCATTGCCCCCTGCTGGACGCAGGGCAGGCTGGTTGGCACGTGCACAAGTAAATGTTTGCTGAATGAATAAATGATAGGCAGCCAGAGACATGAATGCAGGAAGCAGAGAGGCCTCTTACGTTTCACACATTCAGAGAAGCTCAAACCTGGGCAGTCAACTAGAATAAACTGCTGTAGTACGAAAAGATAGAAAAGCAAATAGACTAGGCAGACAAGAAGGCATGCAAGGTGTAGCCCTCCTGCAAGCAAAGGCAGGGACCAGTCCTGCAACTCCATCTGGCCTTGTGGTTACTGATGAATGGCATGGTGGAATCACAAATGTGCTCATTAAATTTGCAAAGGATACTAAATTATTGTGGGTAATTATTAGGATACTAAAAAGAGGCTTTGGGGCTTCCCTGGTGGCGCAGTGGTTGAGAGTCCGCCTGCCGATGCAGGGGATGCAGGTTCGTGCCCTGGTCCAGGAAGATCCCACATGCCGCGGAGCGGCTGGGCCCGTGAGCCATGGCCGCTGAGCCTGCGCGTCCGCAGCCTGTGCTCCACAACGGGAGACGCCACAACATTGAGAGGCCCACGCACCACCGCAAAAAAAAAAAAAACAAAAAAACCCCAAAAAAACCTCAACATGACCTTGACATGTTAGGGTAATGGACCTACTGAAATCGGTTGAAACTCAATGGGGAAAAGACCATGTCACTGGGTGGGCCTCATGTCTCAGTGGTTGGAGCGCTGATCTTAGGACCAGTGGACTAGGTCAACTTCACCAGACCAGTATCGTTTAACTTATGGAAGCAACAGGGTGAAAGATATTGTGTTCTGGAGTCAGTTTGGGCCTCAAAGCATGACTCTGCCACTTCCTAGTTGAGCGATGTGCACTAGGGGATCACATTACCTCTCTTAGCTTTGGTTTCATCATTTACGAAATGTGGATAATAATATCCATTTTGCAAAGTTATGAGCTGCTAACGTGAAACACTGTAAGAGCGCTTGTTAGAGAGCCCAGCCTGTAGCAGTAAATGCTTCCCACCATCAGGTCAGCCTCTCGCCCCACTCCAGGTTTGCTTCAGGACCAGAAAGCAGTGCCACAGAGGCAGGGATGGAAAGGATGGGCTAGATACCAAGTGCAGGAAAAAAGACTGCGGGTAGGGGGTCAAAGTAGACCACAGCTGATCAGAGTGTGCCAAGAGGCTGGTGTGAAAGCCACCTGGATCGGCCTGGGAACTGGGTTCAGATGCTTCCAAGAAAAGGTGGAAAAAGCAGAGTGCACCTTATCAAATGCTGCTGAGAGGCTAGGCAAGCGACTTGCCAGGAAAGAATAAGGGGATTCAGATGGAAGATGGAGGCAGAGGCAGGACTCCAACACTGGGTTCTGATCTGGGACAGTTTGGTTTATTGGCTATGTGAGTGAGGGAGGGAGGGAGGGAGGGAGGGAGTGAGTGTGTGTGTGTGTGTGTGTGTGTGTGTGTGTGTGTGTGTGTGTGTGTGTGTGTGTGTGTGTGTGTGTGTGTGTGTTAGCAGGAGGGGCTAAACAGTCTCTCTGACCACAAGGGGCTACACAAGAGGAAATGAGCTTTGATTAACATAGGAGAGACTGCAGTCTGACAGAAGGAAGAACTTCCACTAGAACACAAGCTCTGCTCAGGGGGCCTAGGGTGGCCAGGTGAGAAGAGGGGCCCTGGGGCAGGCTTCCTGCAAGGTGGGGAAGGGGAGCCAAGGACAGGGGAGGGAGGAAGGCACTCACTCCAGGAGCTTCCCAGCCAGCTAGGAGTTATAGAAGTCGCATCAGTGCAGGGGCCCCACGTGGCCTGAGGCCTTGCAGAGTGCTTCATGGAACTGGAACTGGAGCACGAGGCTGAGGAAGTACCTGGGGAGAGAAGGCGAGGCTGGCTAGGGAGGGGTGGCAGAGGTGGGCCTGGGTCCGCAGTCACAGTGGGGTAGGCTGGCCCTGGAGCACTGCAAGGGCTCTCCTTCCTAGCCTTCTGAATCAAACCTATGCTGGCCTCCCTCGTTCCTTCCCTCCTCTCAGGGACATGAGACACGCTTTCCCATCAGCTCTGCCCTCCACGCGGGAGCTGACGTAAAAGCCCAGTGGGTTCAGGGCATGGCCCTCAGAAGGCTGTGCCGTCTGATGGGAGGAGGTGGGGAGGGTGCAGGGGGACATTTGGATCTGCTGCCTTCCTGGAAATCCTCAGCCTGGGTCCTATGCCCCCAACTCCCAACTCGAAGAGCCGGTTCTTCTGGCAGGGCCCAGACCTTTACCGAATGTAGGGCAAGCTGGCAGAGATGTGGAACTTGGCGCCCGGATCAAAGTCATCCTCTGTCCGAGGGACAGTGGGGCACAGGCCCTGGGACTTCAACCTGGGGGCGGGGGGCAAACTGGGGGCTTGATAGTGCCATCCGGTAGGGTTCCCAGAGCCTTTTCCTTTTGAAACATTTGCACAGCTATCAAAGCGACTTGGCATGCAGAGGACACTTAATGCATTTTTACTGATTAAATAAATGAGTTGAAAACACACGGGATTGGGAATCAGAATCAAATAACAATAGTGAACACTGAGCACTTCCTCTCTGCAGGAACCGTGCCAAGCTCTTCACACAGACTCACTCAACATTGTCCTGGTTCTGGGGGCACAGGAGGGAATAAGCTAGGCAAGGTCACTGCTTTCATCCTAATGATGGGGGACGGTTGTAGACCAACCAACAAGGTCGTTTCATCTGATAAAAAGTGCTGGGGCTTCCCTGGTGGCGCAGTGGTTGAGAGTCTGCCTGCCAATGCAGGGGACACGGGTTCAAGCCCTGGTCTGGGAAGATCCCACATGCCGCGGAGCAACTAGGCCCGTGAGCCACAACTACTGAGCCTGCACGTCTGGAGCCTGTGCTCCGCAATAAGAGAGGCTGCGATAGTGAGAGGCCCGCGCACCACGATGAAGAGTGGCCCCCACTTGCCGCAACTAGAGAAAGCCCTCTCACAGAAATCAAGACCCGACACAGCCAAAAATAAATAAATATTTAAAAAAAAAAAAAAAGTGCCAAGAGGATACCAGGGGATAACGGGGTGGGATAAATTGGGAGATTGGGACTGACATATACACACTACTATATATAAAATAGATAACTTCTGAGAACCTGCTGTATAGCACAGAGAACTCTACTCAATACTCTGTAATGGCCTATATGGAAAAGAATCTTAAAAAAAAAAAACAGTGGATATATGTATATGTATAACTGATTCACTGTGCTGTCCATCTGGAACTAACACAACATTTAAGTCAACTATACTCCAATAAAAAAAAAAAAAAAAAGAAGTACCAAGAAGAAAAGAGAGTGACATCCCTGTGGTATAGTACTACTCCTATTCCCATTCTACAGATGAAGAAAACCGAGGCTTAGGGATCAGGGAATTGGTAGCAGGACACAGAACAGTCATGGGCAGACCCTAATAACGTTCATGTTCAGGTCTGGTTTTGCCCCTCTGAGCTGTGTGACTATGGGAAAGTTATTGTCACTGAGCCTTGTTGTAAAATGTTGTCTGTGAAATGGGGATAAAATGACCCATCTTTGGGATGAGACAAAGACTGTGAACAAGCTCATCGTTTCACTGTTGGCCCACTGGAGCCTTGAACTATCCTCTGAGGGAAGTTCCTCTCTCATTGACAGGTTTTTGTTCAAGGACCAGGGAGTTGCCGTCCCTCTCCCTCAACCCCAGGTTTCCATCACTCAGGTGGTGGTGGGCATGGGCGGGAGAGGAAGGAAAAGGTCCTGGGCAGGCACTTCAGATGGCTGGTGGGGGTGCCCTCGGAGGGGGCACGAAGTCAAGACTCCGCCAGTCCCTCCAGTGAGGCCTGGCCCTGTATTCAGGGCGGGGGTGTGAGGGTGAGAGGACAAAGGGAGGGGCGCCCAGCTCTGCCATCCCTGGATGGCGGTGTGACCGCAGGGTGGTCACACCTTCTTCTGTGAATGGCCAACGTAAGGGCCTGGTGCAGAGCTAGCAGGCCCATCAGGGTCGTCTGTCGCAAGCAGACCTGAGCTGGTCAGTCTGAGGCCTAGTGAAGATGGAGGAGCCATAGTCATGGGCAGTTATTACCCAAGCAAACAGCCAGGGGTCAGTGATGGGATGGACACAGGTGCCCCTCGCTCAAGACTGATGCCGCCCGACTGCTGGTGGTGCTCCTTCTGTTGCCCGCAGACAGGTCTGGGGATGCTAAGTCAGAGGCAGGTGTGTGTGCGTGTCCAGGTAGCAGGAAAGGGGGCACTGGGCCTGCCCCTGTCCCATGAGGACTCTTTCCACAGGAGGGAAGGATCTCAGCCCCCCAAACACCCCTTCTGCTGGTCCCACTGGTGGGCACAGAAAGGGAGGGGGTGAGCAGGAAGGCCTGCCCGGCAGGCAGTGTCCTGTTCTTGGAGGAGCCCAGGCGCAACGAATGTGCGAGCTTCCCGGGCTCCCAGGATCCCCAGAGAGGCTAAGGGGGCTGCTCAGCTGGTGCTGCACTCGACGTGATCCCCCACGACTGCACGCTCGGGCCCCACCCACTTCAGCAGGAACGCTTTTGTCCGGTGACAGCAAACAGCCAATGCCACCCCAGGGCTTCCCCATGGCCCCAGGTCAGCAGCATCTCACTCCCAGCTCTGCCCTCACAGGAGAGGCAGCAGCGCTCTTTAGTAGCAGGTGGTACCCTTGAGGCTGCCCTGAAAGCCCTGGGAAAGCCCACAGCAGCGCTGGGCCTGGGCAGTGCGCCCGATCAGCGGTCCTCCCCACCTGAGGTTCCACCACTCCTGGTTGTACACGGCCTTCTCGATGGTGCCGTCAAAGACCTTCCAGTGAAACAGGTCCACCAGGTAGGCGAAGGGGATGAAGGCGATCTTCTCCAGGGCAACGTTCATCAGGAAACTGACCTCCTCTTCTGGGGAAAGTGGGGCCGTTAGGAGGCTGCTCCCAGTTCCCCCTCCCCTCAGCTTTGCCTGGAGAGCCCCAGCTGCAGCCCCAGGCCCAGACTGGCCTCCTATGATCCCCTTGGTCCCCATCACCTTCATCCTGGTGCTGGTGGCTGAGCAGGGCTCTGTTGAGCAGGTGCTTATGGGAGGAGGCCGAGAGGGTGATCACCGACCCCACGGCCTCTTCAAAGGCTGGGTTGGCGCCTGTGTGGAAGATCACAGAGAGGTTCTTGTACTGCAAGAAGTACTGGATATAGCCCATCTGGTGGAAGATGGAGAGCAGATCTTCTATGGCCACTTCAGTGCACTTCTTTATCCTAGGGTTAAAGGGCAGGGGTCAAGGAGCATGGGGATGCCCTGGGAGGAGAGATTTCTCCATTCAGGCTCTGTTAAGGGACGGGGGTGGTCGAGCCAGAGACCAGCAGGGCCTTATGCTGTTACTCCAGGCCTCACATCCAAGCAGCGGCCAAGCCCTTTGCTCTCACCCACCTGGCCCACCCCCCGCCCCCGCTGCCCTCCTGAGCCAGGCAGACAGGTGGAGAGCGGAAGGAGCAGAGGCAGGGGGTGATGCTGGCCATAGGCTGAGCACCTGAAGTCCTTCCCCTCGTAGACATCCCAGGCGGATGCGTGGCACTCCACCTCCCGCCCGTCCGTTGGCCTTTCCATCATGGCATTTTTCCAGAACTCAGGAGGGGTGGAAAGCAGCCCCAGGGAGGTGACGAATTTTTCAGCCTCTTGGAACATTTTCTCAGACTTCCACTGCTGTGAGGAAGAGGAAGTGCGTGGGGCCCCACTCAGGGCTGCGGAGTGGGCAGGGGCAGACCGAGGCCGAGCGCTGACCTGGCCTCACGTGATCTTCGTGATGTCCTTGGGGTGCTTCTCCGGAAGGGCAGGACCAGGTCTAAGACGCTGACCCAGGACTGAGCCCACATGTTGCCTGGAAGGGGAGGGGGAGGGCTGAGAGGAGGCAGGAGACCGGCTCTCCCCCGCCTGAGCGCCTGCCTGCTCGCCTGCCTGCTTGGAGGCCCACTCCGCCCGCCCTGCCTCTGCCGCCAGCTGGGGTTTTACCCAGAACGTGGGCTGGGATGGGCTCCCTCGGATCGATGAGCTCGGGCCCGTAGAAGCGATACAGGGCCCGGCGCACGCAGGCGCACGCAGGCGCACGCAGGCGTGCAGGTTCACGTAGAGCGGCTGCAGCTCCTGGAAGAGCTGCTCCAGGTCTTCTTCCAGTGTGTCGGACTTGTACGTGGACCGCCATAAGGCCCCCATGTCTTTGTAACCCAGGAAAGGGGAGGGGGCTCAGAGGCGCTCACCACCCTTCAGCCTGGCCTGGCTGGCAGGAGACCCAAGCACCTTCTAGGGAAGCCACTTGACCTCCTAGATCCTTAGGGGTCTTCATTTGCCAAACAGGAAAAACACCTCCCAAAGCCACTGTCCGTATTAGATGAGATCAGGGTGGAAAGGCACTTAGCAAAGTACATACTGTGTGCTCTTCCCCTTGCCTGGTTGGATAGGACCTGGGTAAAGCCCTGTTCCGCTCTTCACCCACCTCAAGCCCTACCCATCCAGTCCGCCTTCCTTTAGCTCCTCCCAAGGACTTCAGGATGCTCTTTTCTTCTTGCTGCCTGGCTCGTTCCATCTTTCAGGCCTTGGATAAACGTCAGCAAGGCTTTCCCTGACCACCTAGCTGAAGCAGGGCTCCCCTATTCTCTCTCTGCAGCCCCTTCCTGCTCAGCATTCATCCCGGCTGGCAACAACTGGAGATGTGCGTCTGTCCCCCAGCGAACTGTAAGCCCTAGGAGGGTGGGCACCTTCTTTGTCTTTTCACCTATGCATCCTCAGAACCTCCCCAGCACCAGCACACAGTAAGTGCCCCATCCCCGTTCGTGGAACCACACAATGAGTGAGCCACCTTGCCCTCCCCAGTGGCAGGGCTCAGGGTTCCCATCTCCAGGTCCTACCACCACCCTTCCCCTCTGCAGACTCTGCTTCGCCCTTCCCAGCATTGCCCTGAGCCCCACGCAGTACCTGGTCGGCCCCCGGCTGGGCTGACTGGTAGGTGTGGGGCGGGGGAGGGGCCTCACCGTTGAGCTTCGCAGCTGCAGGTAGCGCTCGAAGGTGCTGCGGAGCTGGTGACCCACAGCATCCCGCCAGCCCTGCCAGGCCCACAGCAGCTCCCTCTGGTCCCGGGAGGAGGCCGTGACTTCCTGGAGGTCTGTGCCCGGAAAAGGAGCCAAGGTGGGACCCCACTCCGGCTGGTGGTCTTCTGCCCTCACCTGCCCCAGGCACCCACTCTCCCCGCCCCCCCCAACAGGGCAGCTGGGACCAGGGTGGGAGTCTAGAGGCTCCTGGAAGGGGCTGGTGCTGAGACTCTGGGGCTGGGAGGGGTGGGCTCGGGTGCTCCTCAGGCTCCAGGGGCAGGCAGGGCCCCTCGTTCAGGCACACCTGGGCCATGCTGTCTGTGGTCTCCATGTGGACCACAATCTGGTTGTACTGGGGGGACGGGTGTCACCCAGGGCAGGCCGGTACCTGTGGGCCCACCCCGGTACGAGCCCCACCAGCCTGGAGAGGCAGGCCCGGCCAAGGCATCTTCCCGCCAGCCTCTGCTTCCCTCCTCCTCCAGAGGAAGCTCTGGCCCTGCCTGCCAACCTCCCTCCTGCCCCCGGCGGCTCCCCGTCAGGCAGCCCACCCACCCTGGAGACCTGGGGGCCTGTCCTCACCTCCCGGAGCTCCTCCTTGGGCAGGACTGCCCTGTCCAAGTTCTGCAGCTTACTCAACATGCGCTTCACGGCTGGGTCCTGGAAGCTGGCGACCTTAAACAGGAGGGCCCGCGTGCCAAGAGCACAGCGTGTGCTGGGACCGCTCCACGTCCTTGTCCAGCTGGAAGGAGGGTCACTGTGTTTGTCATGTGAGGCTGAGGGAGAGTGTCAGGGTCTCACAGCCCCTCAACCTCCTCCCAAACCCCACTTTTTTGTTAAAAGATTTTTTTTTGACGTGGACCATTTTTAAAGTCTTCATTGAATTTGTTACAATATTGCTCTGTTTTGGTTCTGGCCGCTAGGCATGTGGGATCATAGCTCCCCGACCAGGGATTGAACCCGCACCCCCTGCATTGGAAGGTGAAGTCCTAACCACTGGACTGCCAGGGAAGTCCCCCAAAGCCCACTTTAAGGGTTTGGAATCATTAAAAATTTGCTAAGAGGGAGAAAGGAGGGAGCCTGGTCCTTAAAAGCAAGCAGGGGATATCTACAAGGGGAAAGAAACAACAGCCTCTTACTTAGAGATCTTTAGGGCTACCAAGAGGCCTGGAGCTTACAGTCTGTTTTGACATGTACTTTGGGGCTTCCCTTTTTCCTCTAGCTCTGGAAAGGGGGCAAAAAAGTGTGGTTCCCCCCCATCCCCCCACCGAGACCCCTGAGAAGAGCAAGGGGAGAAGGGGCTGGGGTGGAAGTGGTACCACACCATCTCCCTGCGGTTCTTCTTGGTGATGTTGGTGACATAGTTCCAGGTGGCCTCCATGAACTGGTTCCACACAACTTGGGCTGTACGCTCATAAAACTGCAGGAAGGCCTTTGCCACGGCCTCATTGTAGAGCTTGTCTGCGGAGAAGGAGACGGGTATAATGCTGCCCTGGGAGGCGTCTGCCCCTGCCTGGTGCCCTTGTTTGATCCCATGCTCCTTCAGGTCCCAGCGCTACCTGAGTTCTGATCAGCCTCAGTCCTGAGCCATGGCAAGAGCTGCCCATAATAGAAGAGCACAAGTAGGGAAGGTCCAGGGCAAGTCCATCTTGTTCCCATGGCCAGGAGAACAGCAGAGCTGGGTGAGGCTATGGGCTAATCACGATCAAGCTCCATATTGTAACAACAGGGGCCAAAGGGTCAGCCATTGAACGTCAGAACTGGAAAGCCCCCATCTACCTTCTGGTCCAACTGTCCCCATTTTACAGGTGAGGAGACTGAGGTCCAGAATGGTCTAGCCATACAACCTGATTCACACAGCTAGTCAGTGGCAGAGCCAAGAGGAGAACCAGGGCTCTTGACTTCTACACCAGAGCTTGTCTCACTCTACTCGGTCACTTCTCCCTGGCACTGGAGCCACCCTTGGCCATGACCAGGGATTGATGCGTCTCCTCCCTCCACAGGCTGAGATTACCTCTGAGCAGGTGGGTGGGAGGATGGATGGATGGAAGGAAATGACATCTCCGGGTCTCTGGACTCTGGAAGCACAGTTGTCTCTCCGTGTTCTTCTGACTTGACCTCCTATGTTCATATTTTTGGCCTTTTTCTCTCTTGTGGGATGTATGACCATCCCAGGGCTGTGCAGGACCCTTCCTCCCTTTCCCTGTTCTTACACCTGCTTCCCCAGGGAGAGCCCGATACTATGAGTTTGCTGTCAGGAGGAGGCACGGAAGGTAGAGGACCATCTACTATGATAAAAATAGTACTTTTTGGTTGTTGTTAACTATTGTCATCATGCTATACATTACATCCTCAGGACTTATCTTGTAACTAGAAGTTTACACTTTTTGACTGCCTTCACCCGTTTCACCCACCCTCCCACCCTTGCCTCTGGCAATCACCAATCTATAAGTTCAGTTCAGTTTTGTTTTGTTTTGGGCTGTTTTTTTGTTTTTTAGATTCCTCATATAAGTGAGATCATACAGTATTTGTCTTTGTCTGACCTCTTTCACTTAGCATAATGCTCTGAAGTTCCATTCATGTTGTTGCCTTCTCTTACATGGCTAAATAGTATTCTTGTGTGTGTGGGTGTGTGGGTGTGTGTGTATGTGTGTGTATTACATTTTCAGTGTCCATCAATGGACACTAAGGTTGTTTCCGTATCTTGGCTATTGTAAATAATGCTGCAATGAACATGGGGGTACAGATGTCAAGATACTGGTTTCATTTCCTTTGGATACATACCCGAAGTGGAACTGCTATATCATACGGCAATTCTGTTTTTAATTTTTTGAGGAACCTCCATACTGTTTTCCAAGTGGCTGCACCAATTTACATTCCCACCAACAGTGCACAAGGGTTTCTTTTCCTTCATATCCTTGCCCACACTTATTTCTTGTCTTTTTGATAACAGCCATTCTCAGAGGTGTGAGGTGATATCTCACTGTGGTTTTGATTTGCATTTTCATGATTAGTGATGATTAGTGATGTTGTGCACATTTTCATGTACTTTTGGCCATCCATATGTCTTCTTTGGAAAAAAAAGTCTATTCAGATCCTTGCCCACTTTTTTTTTTTTGCGGTACGCGGGCCTCTCACTGCCGTGGCCTCTCCCGTTGCGGAGCACAGGCTCCGGACGCGCAGGCTCAGCGGCCATGGCTCACGGGCCCAGCCGCTCCGCATCATGTGGGATCTTCCCGGACCGGGGCACGAACCCGTGTCCCCTGTCATTGGCAGGTGGACTCTCAACCACTGCGCCACCAGGGAAGCCCCTTTGCCCACTTTTTAATCAAATTGTTTTTGTTGTTGTTATTGAGCTGTATTCGTTCTTTATATATGTTGAATATTTAACCCCTTATCAGATATATGATTTGCAAATATTTTCTGCAAGTCTGGGGGTTGCCTTTTCATTTTGTTGATGGATTCTTTTGCTGTGCATGAGCTTTCTAGTTTGATGTAGACCCACTTGTTGATTTCTGCTTTTGTTGCCTTTGCTTTTGGTGTCAAATCCAAAAAAATTCATTACCAAGACTGATATCTAGGAGCTTACCTCCTATATTTTCTTCTAGGAGTTTTATGGTTTCAGGCTTTACATTCAAGTCTTTAATCCATTTTGAGTTAATTTTTGTCTATGGTGTAAGATAAGGGTCCAGTTTCATTCTTTTGCATCTGGCTGTCCAGCTTTCCCAACACCATTTATTGAAGACATTATCCTTTCCCCATTGTATATTCTTGACTTTTGTCATAAATATATTGACCATATAAGCATGGGTTTATTTCTGGGCTCTCTATTCTGTTCTACTGACCTACGTGTCTTTTTTTTTTTTTTACATGTCTGTTTTTATGCCAATACCATAACGTTCTGATTACTATAGCTTTGTAATAAAGTTTGAAATCTGGAAGTGTGATGCCTCCAGCTTTGTTCTTCTTTCTCAAGATTGCTTTGTCTATTTGGGGTCAAAACATAGTATTTTTAAAAATGCAAAATACAGAGCTGAGATGGAAAGCAAGAAAAGGGACTCTTCAGATGCCTGGGAGACAAGGAGGGCTCATGCAGCAGTGAGTGGGGGCCCATGTGGTAAATCAAAGTTCATCCATGCCCAAAGGGCTGCAGCATTGGTGCCTGCCTGGGGATAGCCAGTCATAGTGGAAGTACTGCCTACATCAAGGGAGCCAGCAGATGGCTTCTTTTCTAAGGGAGCCCTGCAAGAAGCAACCATGAAACCGACCCGGAGGACATCTTCACAACCTGGTGTTGCATGGGAAGGGTCCCCCTGCAGAAGGCTGTCCCACTGAAGATGGCTCATAGGTCAAGATTTCCATGTGAAAGAGGAAGTCCAATGTAGTCGGTGTTAATAATGATTACCAGCCCTCACTGAGCATTTCCCAGGGGCGAGGGACCCTTTGAGGGCTTTCAGGACATGAATCCTCCCAACAAACCCATGAGGTAGGTACTGTGATCAACTCCCCCAGTTTACAGACAAGGAAAATGGGCACAAAGAGGTTGAGAAACTTGCTCATAGTTACATAGCTAGCAAATAGTGAAGGTGGGACTCAAATCCACATAGTTTGACTCCAGAGTCTGTGCTAAACTACAGACACAGGCATGGATTAGACCTGAGGAAGGGCAGGTGTTAGAGCAATCTGAAAGGGACTTAAAATCTGGGTTTTACACCATCTACAAAAATTAACTCAAAATGGATTACAGACCTAAACATAAGAACTAAGACTATAAAACTCTTTGAAGAAATCACAGGGGAAAACTCCATGACATTGGATTTGGCAATGATTTCTTGGATATGATACCAAAAGCTCAGGCAACAAAAGAAAAAAACAGACAAGTTGGACCTCATTAAAGTTAAGAGTTTTTGCACATCAAAGGACACTAACAACAGAGTAAAAAGGCAAGCTACAGAACTGGAGAAAATATTTGCGAATCATAGACCTGATAAGTGATTAATATCCAGAATATATGAAGAGCTCCCCAAATTCAGCAGTGAACAAACAACCCAGTTCAAACATGGGCAAAGGACTTGAATGGACATCTCTCTAAAGATGATATATAAATGGATAATAAGCACTTGAAAAGATTCTCAATATCACTAATCATTAGGGAAACACAAATCAAAACCATGAGATACCACTAGGATGGATATTACAAAGAAACAAACAAAAAAACCCAGAAAACATCAAGTGATGGCCAACACGTACAGAAACTGGAACCCTCGTGCACTGCTGGTGGGACTATAAAATGGCTCAGGCACTGTGGAAAACAGCGTAGAATTACCATATGATCCAGGAATTTCAATTTGGGGTGTATACTCAAAAGAAGTCAGAGACTTGAACAGATGTGGTGATGGTTGCACAACAATTGAATATACTCAATGCCATTTTTAACTGTACACTTAAATATGGTTAATGGGACTTCCCTGGTGGTGCAGTGGTTAAGAATCCGCCTGCCAAAGCAGGCGACGTGGGTTCAAGCCCTGGTCCAGGAAGATCCCACATGCCGCGGAGCAACTAAGCCTGTGCGCCACAACTACTGAAGCCCGCGTGCCTAGAGCCCGTGCTCCGCAACAAAGAGTAGCCCCCACTCGCCCCAACTAGAGAAAGCCTGCACAGCACAACAACGAAGACCCAATGCAGCCAAAAATAAATTAAAAATAAAAAAAAGTTAAAATGGTAAATGTTATGTATATGTTACAACAGTTTAAAAAAAAGGTCTTTAAAGGGATGAGAGAAGGAACAGGATCTGTGAAGCAAGGATAGACTTTTGTGGAAACACAGTAGGTTTGAAAGTAACAGAGATGCAAAAATAAAAAATATAGTTATTAAATTGGAAAAACAGTAATCTCGATGCACAGGCTAAGACACAGCTGGGGAAAATCGCTTGGAGCACAGGACAAAAAAGAGATGAGAAATACGAGTGGGAATGAGGAGACACAGAGGACAAAGAAAGAAGCTCCAAGCTGGGTCTGGCAGGAGTCCCGAAGAGGAGACTGAAAAGGACGAGGAGATGACGGCTGAGCGTCTTGAGAACTGATGGAAGCCGAGTCCCTGAAGTGAACAAGCTCACTGCACTGCCGGGGCGAGAGCGTCCGATGGTGCACGGAGGAATCATGAGAAATGTCTATCCAGCTGGCAGTGAGCTGCTCTGGAAGACTTTCTCTGTCTCTCTAGTGAGGGGCTTGCCCTTCCAGCTCTCCAGTTTGCAACTCGAAGGGATGTTTGAAGTGGGAGGCAGATATGAAGCAATCTTTATCAGGAGATGATGCAGTCATTACAAAGAGAGGAGACTAGGCACCGGGAATTTGTATTATCTCATTCGATCAACTGCAGCAATCATGAGGCAGCGTCATAAGAACCATCATAATTATAAGCAGCATCATAAGAACCATCTCACACGTGTGAAAATGGAGGCTCAGAAAATGGAAGTAAATCACTCAAGGTCACATAGGTGGTAAGTGCAGAGGTGGGATTTGACTCAGGCCTAATCCAAAGCCACTGGACTCACTCATGAGCGCCACAGTGAGCAGCTGGGGGCAGGGTGGGGAGATCAGAGAAACCACCATCACCCCTGGCCTGTGTGCGTCAGAGCTGTCACTGAGAAATGACTGCTTGACGGGCAGCGCAGGGCAGGGCTCAGCCTTCAGGCCACTGGGAGAAAATGTTGGAACAGCCCCTCTTCCTGCTGTCACCACCTCCTCTTCCCTAGGCCACCTCCCAGGTAGACACGGCCCCTCCTCGCTCATCCGAGGAGGCAGAAACAGGAGTCTGAACAGTTTTAATATCTCAAGAGGCCTAGTGGATAAGGCTGTTAAGTCTTCTTTGCACCTCAGACCTTTGGGTGTTGAATGCTGCTGCTCTCACGCTGCCCACAGCTCTGACAGGCAGCAGGAACCTATGTCATTCATAAAGATAGGAAAGGGGTGATGTGACAGTGACCTTCGTCTAGCAAACAGTTTTTGAAACATCAGGCTGGGGAGGGGGGTAATTACAGAAGTCTTTGGTGGTAGAAGGCTTGGAACTATTTAGAGGCTATGTTTATAGATTCCATTGTTCTAAGTAATCATAAACTTCCACCCTCTTGCAAATCCAAAATACCTCAACTCCACGTCATGCCCCATGGAACAGGCCTGTACAATTAAGTCTATGTACAACATACACACACAGACACACACACACAATCACAGACACATACACACACACACACACACACACAATGGCAGCTGGAGACTGGGGGGCTGGGCAAAAGCTGTGGACTAAAGGATGTTGGGGGACAGATACTAGGGGCTGGGCCAAGTCATCAGAAAAACCGAGAAGAGGCTCAAGGCCGAGGGTCTCCACAGAGGCGGCCAGCCTTTGGACAGTTTCTAGGTTTGGCATTTAAATATCTAAAAAAATAGGTCTAGTCATGTTAACTGGAAAAAAGGTTATACAACTGTAAATACAGTGTGACTCCACTTAAAATATGTGCTGAGAAAAAAAGGCTGGAAAGATATACACCAAATGTCAACAGTGCTTATCTCTGTGTTGACATAAAGGGCTTTTATTTTCTTTATACTATTCTGTGTTTTCTAGATTTTCTACAATAAACATGTAGATAAGAGATTTTTAAATGTCTCTCAAAATGATACTCCCTCAAACCCATAATGGCCTTCCAAGGAAGGCTCAGGGTGAGGGCATGTGCTGGGGGGATGGGCAGGGGTGTCCCCTAGCAGTCAGTCCCTGCGTGGGCACCAGCTACTGCCTAGCTGGGGTGACGGGTCCTGACCCCGGGCCCTGTGGGCAATACTCTGGTGGCTCTGTCCACTGTTTCGAGTGGAAATGGAACTGGGGCAGGCAGGCGCCTGAGGTGACGCCGGGGTCAGCTGGCCAGTTCTACAGCCTCAGCATGCAAGGCGCCCTCCCGAGGGAACCAGAGGGCAGCCCGGAGCCTTCCATCTGGGGGACTTAGCCATTTATGGAACAGCTGGGGCAGGGCTCCAGAAGCCCAGAATGTCTGCTTCCTCTTTGCTGCCCAGAGCCCTCCTGAGTTGGTGTCCAGGCCTGGCAGGGGCTGCCTGCCATGGCAGGACAGGGGCCAGCTGCCCCGGCTGAAGGGGAGACTGGGATGGGCGCTGGGGGGTGCTGGGGCCAGAGCTCTGGGTATTTTCCAGCCTCTTCTTGGAGGAGGATGAAGACCCCCGAGAAGTGACCCCTTGACTGTCAGGAGGTGAGAGAGCTTCCCCTGTCCCTGGCTTCCCTGTGAGGGACATGGACACAGATGGGGAGGGCAGGACCTTTAATTGAATTCAGAGAGAGATGGGGAGGGGGTTCCATGTTAGGTGGCCTGGTCCCCAGGGGCCAGGGGGCCAAGGTGGTTCATGGTCCAGAGCACTGGAGGAGGGGGGAGGAGGGGCGGGAGGGGCGGGAGGGGGAGGGGGAGGGAGGGGGAGGGGGGAGGAGGGGCGGGAGGGGGAGGAGGGGCGGGAGGAGGGGCGGGAGGGGGGAGGAGGGCTGGGGTGAGCCTTGAGAGCAGTGGCGGGTTGTCAGCCCATCCCCGGGCCTTCCCGGTCCCTGGGTCTCCCGGTGGCGCATTCCCCGGCAGGCCCGCCCAGCCCTCATCTCAGGAGTGTCTGAGCTCCACCTCGGAGCCAAACTGGGACGCGCTGTGGGGGTGGTGGAGGCTGTGGTGGCGGATGCTGAAGAGCCGGTAGGCGAGGCCCAGGGTGGCCACCAGCAGGGCGACGCCCAGGAAGAGCAGCACCCACTGGCCCACGCGGGCCTGCTGCTCCTCCAGGTTCAGGCCCAGGAAGCTGACACGGCCGGAGCCCGGGAAGGAGGCTTCCGAGCGAGCTGGGAAGGGAGGAAGGAGAGCGGGCGCTGGGCCGGTCCCGGGCCACGGGCTGGCTTCCCACCCGCCCCCGCCCGGAGGTCGGCCTCCCACCTGCCTGAACCTGGGGGGGCCTGGCCCTGCGCAAGCCCCAGGGCGGCCTGGGGCCGAGGGGGGTGGGTGGCGGTACCTGAGTTTGGCATCCAGTTGTACTGCGGCCAGCCCAGCTTCTCCCCGTGCCGCGTGTTCTCGGTCACGAGCCAGTCCAGCAGCGGCTTGAAGTAGGTCATCATGGCAGCGGCCGACATCTTGGGCTGGCCCGTGATGAGCCGCATGGCTTCGGGCCACGGCCGACTGAAGCCCAGCTTCATGGCGTCGCTGGGGGAGCCCCGGGAAGGGGACCGAGTCAGAGGGACAGGCCTCGGGGCTCCCTGCCCGTCTGCCCCAGCCTCGTACGGGTTCTCTCTGTACCCCACCTCCCCGCGCCAGCTTCCCTCGGCCTGAGAGGCCCGCGCAGGGCAGGTCGGGGGCGGGCTGGGGGAGGGGCTCCTCAGGCCCTGGGAAGTAGGTCAGAGGGTGGACAGCAGGCAGGGGGACACCAGAGGAGACTCACGCCAGGCGCTTCCCGGCCTCCTGGGACTGGTAGATGTCGCACTTGTGCAGGGGGCCCTTGTGGCCCGCCGCCTGACACAGCGCCTCGTGGAACTGGAACTGGATGACGAAGCTGACGAAATACCTGCGGGAGGACAGGCGAGGCCTGGGACCAGGGCGGAGGGGCGGTGTCACCGCCCCCGGCCACCACTGCCTCCGCCCCGGCACCTCCCGCCCACGCCCACGCGGCTGCCTGCACTTCTCAGCAGGGCCTACTCTGAGCGCCTCTGGGCGTCCCTCGTGGGCGAGGAGGGGCAGGGGCACTGGCAGAGCCCTTCACGGACGGACGTGGCAGGCTGCTCTGGACGCAGCGAGGTCTCCGTCCCTGGGCTACGTGCATGGAGAGGCCGGGTGTTGCCCAAGGGGTCACCTCTCTGACGAGGCAGGGAGGCCAGCCCGAAGGACCTCCTTTATCCCAAATTTGGCAGCAGGAATTCCCTGCAGAAGTCTGCCGGTGCAGGTGGGGGTCGCCTCTCCGAGCCTGGGGAGGTTGTGAATGTCCTGAACCAGCAGGGCAGGCCTCCCGCTTTGAAGGCTGGGCACAAGCCGTGTGTCACTGACTTTCCTGGCATTTCCTAAAGTGCTTCGCCAAGGCTGCTGGTCAGAATTTGGAGTGCATCCCCTCTGCGCACCCCCGCCTAGAGAATTATCTGTGCTAAGCTCGGAAGCTAACCATCACATGGGCCTGGCTTCTGTGTGAAAGTGAGTGCCAGCTTGGAAGCTCAGAAATCCTTCGGGAAGGCGGGCGGAGGCCCTCCCTGCGGGTCATCCTGGCACACTGGCCGGGTCAGGCCTGTGCTGCGCCCTTGAGTCTCCTTGGCTCCCTGCCCACCTATGCTCTCTGGAGCATCTGAGCAGGCTTTCTCTTTCTTTCTGGACTCGGGGACAGAATTCACCCACCCTATGCTTACTTATTAGGTCTTGACTATGTGCTGACGTTGTGCCAGGTGCTGGGGTGGAGGACTGGGCACAGTGGGCATAAGCCCTCCCTCACTGCCTTCCGGGGAGCAAAGGAGGCAAGGGCTGGGGTGCCCTCTACGTCCTGCCTCACGGGTGGCCTGGGCTACTTGCAGCCCAGGGGCCCCCAGCCCTCTACCCTGAGGTGTCCCCAGATCCCTACCTCTGGGAAGGGCTCCAGATCCTCTAATCACCCTTCCTAGTCCCCAGCAAGTGCTCCCCTGCAGCACATGGAGGGAAAGGGGCTGCGCTGGGTGCATTCACGCTATGGCTGCATGACTCACAACGCGGCTATGTTTCTGTATTCCATTTAAGACAGTGACTTAGGGACTTCCCTGGTGGTGCAGTGGTTAAGAATCCGCCTGCCATTGCAGGGGACATGGGTTTGAGCCCTGGTCTGGGAAGATCCCACATGCCGCGGAGCAACTAAGCCCGTGCGCCACAGCTACTAAGCCTGCGAGCCACAACTACTGAGCCCATGTGCCACAACCACTGAAGCCCGTGCGCCTAGAGGCCATGCTCTGCAGCAAGGGAAGCCACCGCAATGAGAAGCCCGTGTACCGCAACTAGAGAAAGCCCGCGCGCAGCAACAAAAACCCAACCTAACCAAAAATAAATAAATTTTTTAAAAGAGAAAAAAAAAGTCAGTAACTTAATAATGGTGGGTTATGGCCACCAGTTCCCAAACATGCTATGTATTCGACAGTGTGATAAGAAGTTAGCTCTTGCAATGATCCTGTGAAATAGGATTCCACAGCTGAGGAAAATGATGCTTACAGAGACTGAGGAATTTACTCAAGGAAACAGAGTTGTGGAGACGAGATTTGAACCCAGTTCTGTCTGGGCCCCAGCCTATGACCCCATGCCCCTAATAATACAGACTCCCAATCTAGCTGGGTCTCTAATCCTAGTTCTAGTGGATAGAAGGTATTCCAGGTACAACTTAAGTTATATCAGAGGAAATACGTTCAGTATATAGTAAGGGAATCACAATCTTGTAAAAATAAAAAAACAGTGCTCAGGTCATGATCCGGCCGTGGGTCATGGTTAATGTTAACTAACAAAGGTCTTATAAGCATTTGCCAGTTATAGTGAAGTTTTTGTTTTCAGCTGTCAAGAGGGTGCGGGCTCTTGTCACATCACAAGAGTGAAACAACGGCCAGCCTTGGTCACAGGTGAGTGGCCCGGTCACAGGTGAGTGGCCCAGACACAGTGGGCCATGCAGCCGGGTGCCCAGGTCGCCCTGACGGTAGCTGCCGGGGGGCAGCAGCAAGGGCAGCCCGAACGCTGAGCGGAGGCGCTGCCCCTCACGGCACCCTCCTCCCTTTCCTGTTACCTGATATATGGCACGCTTGAAGGAATGTGGAACTTGGCCCCTGGGTCAAAGTCGCCTTGAGACCTGGCCACTGGGGGACAGAGGCCCTGGTACTTCAGCCTGTTGGGGAGGAAGACACATTAGAGGGAGGGTTTGGGAAGAATCAAGCCGGGAGAGTTGGTGTTTTCGATTTGAAGTATGGCGCCTGCACTGGGCGCTCCAGACTCCTGTGTGCTGTGCCTCTGCGCATCACGGCACTTACACACACACACACCCCTAGACGCCACAGACGCAGACGCACCATGTGCACACGGATACAGGTGCAAACACCCCGGCACGGAGGCCCCCCCAGCCCACAGCAGCATTCCAGAACCTGAGGCTCCACCACTCCTGGTTGTAGTTCTCCTTGGTGATGCTTCCGTCAAACACCCTCCAGCGCCACTGGTCCACAAGATAGCTGAAGGGAACAAAGGCGATCTTGTCGAGCGCCATCTTCATCAGAAAGTTGATGTCCTCCTCTGCCAAGGGAAGGGGGCCCTGGCATCAGATCCAGGCCTGCCTCCTAGCAGTGGGGCTGTGATGGGCGCGATGGGGGGAGCGGGCGGGGCGAGCTGTACCTCTCTGGGTCCTGCGACCTGCCTCTTGGGATGGTATGGGTTTCATCCTCCCACTCTCCCTGCTGGTTGCCCCTCTTGTTCCCCACTGTTCTGTCCCAGCTCTGCCTGTGGGCTATGAAGTCTCCTCTCTCCGCCTCCCAGGCTTGCCCCTTCTTGGCCCCTCTGCCCACTAGGATCTCCCCGTTCCTCTCTCACCATAGCTGCCGTCCCCACTGCTCAGCAGGTTGATCTTGTGCAGGTGCTTGGGGGTAGACACTGAGAGGGCCAGCACATCCCCAATGGCCTCGTGAAAACCAGGGTTGGCACCCTCCCGGAAGGTCACCGGCAAGTCCTTGTACTGCATGAAATACTGTATGTGGCCCATTTCATGGTGGGCCACCACCAGGTCCTCCATGTTCACAGTGGTGCACTGCTTGATCCTGGGAACACGGGGGTGGGGAGACGGTGTGGAAGGGGGCAGTGAGGATCCCTGGGGCAAAGGGACCTTCTGTCCTTACTGGATGCAGAGCGTACCCACAGGACTGCTTTATGCAAGGAACACAGCATTATGGGAAGGAAAGCCGAAAGGGGAAATAGAGGGAATCTGGGGGTTAGAAGCCCCGAACGTCTGGTCCTCCAGACTATTCCTCTGCCCCCAACTTCCCTGAACAACTGACTCCAGCCCACACAGCCGTGTGGCTTCCTAACTGTACGAAGTATGTGCTCTAGAGGCATGGGGACCCTCGGTCACGGTCCGTGTAGGGCTTGGGTCATGTGAGTCATGTGGTTCCTCATTACGTGCTTTGTCTCTCCCAAGACTTAGGCTTCCTGAAGGAAACAACAGCGTCTGAGCTCTTCTGCATCCCTTGTGCCCAATGCCAGCAAGGATATTCATCCCAGGATTTCTCAGGGCCAGGACTAGAGGGACATCTGCTGAGCAGTCCAAGCCAGAGGCTGCATCACTTTCCATCTTCTGTGAGCCAAAGCAATTCTCCCTTGGATCTAACCAGAGCTCTTCAGCTCAGTTGACCCCCTTTGTCTGTCATTCTAGGGAAAGAGCTGCCCAGCACCCTGGTGACAATGAGGTTGGGAGCTGTCCACCTTCTGCTATGACTCCCCATACAAGGAAGATCCCCAAAGAGCCCTCACCCCCTTGATTCTGTCTGCGCCCAGCCCTACAGCTCTGGTCCTTGTGCCTTTG
Source organism: Stenella coeruleoalba (assembly GCF_951394435.1). Classification (NCBI taxonomy): domain Eukaryota; kingdom Metazoa; phylum Chordata; class Mammalia; order Artiodactyla; family Delphinidae; genus Stenella; species Stenella coeruleoalba. The sequence continues at coordinate 46,320,174 of NC_137165.1, read as the reverse complement.
AAGGAAGGACCCAAGGCCAGGTGAGCCAGTGAAACTGGCTGCTTTGTCCCAGGATCTCTGTGCCCACTCTTCTCATAAGAGACACTTCATCAGACACTTCTCCCGAGAGGTGGAATCTTCTTTACCTTCTCTTGAAACTGGGTTGGCCTTGTGACTTGCTTTAGCCAATGAAATGTGGTAGAAGTGACCTGTCCCAATTTTAGACTTAGTCTTTAAGAGATCTGGCTACTTCTACTTTTGCTCTGGGGATGCCAGCCTCCAGGTAAAAAATAAAAAATCTGACCACCTAAGGCTGCCATACTGTGAGGAAGTCCAAGCTTTCCTGGAGAGAGATGTCCCACCAAACCCCAGCTGCTCCAGCCATGCCAGCCCAGGTGCCCAGCACGTGAGTGAAGGAGCCCAACGTGAACGTCCCTGCCCCAGCACGTGCCACACAGAGAAAAACTGAGGAACCGAACAGACAGCCGGAAGCACAGCCCCAGATAGACGGCCCCACTGAGCCACGCCAGCCCTCTCTAGCCCTGCGGAGCTCTCCACCACTGCAGAGCAGGACAAGCCATTTCCACTGTGCCTGAATTCTTGGCCCATAAAATCATGAGCGTAAGCAAATGGTTGTTTTACACCACTAGGTTTTGGGCTGGTTTGTTATGCAGCAGTAGGTAACTGAAACACTGTCCTCCAATGAAGACAGCTTCTGAGCCCATCAGTGGTGAGAGTGGATCTGTGCAAAGCCCCCACGTCCCCATGTGCCTCCGTGTTAAGGCACAGGCACTCAGGGAGAGGGCCAGCTGTACACAGGGGCCGCCTGAGAGGGAGGGAAGGCTGGCAGCTCACGTGGGGCTCACCCCCAGGACTGGGACCTTGAACGCTGGGCTGACAGAGCTGGTCAGCACTCGAGGAGACCCTGCCACAAGCCAGTGGCTAAGCTGCGGCCAGACCCAACTCTCTTAACCCTCCGTCCCCTGTTCTGGCTGAGGAGACAGCAGCGGAGCCTGTACTTGACTCGTCTCCTTGTCCTCTGGGCTCAGGACCAGGTCCCCCTGGCCTGTAGCCCAGACATACCTGAAGTCCTTGCCGTTGAAGAAGTCCCAGGCGGAGGCGTGGCACACCACCTCCCGCCCATCGGTCGGCTTCTCCAGCATAGACTTGCTCCAGAACTCGGGGGGCACGGGCAGCAGCCCCAGGGAGGTGAAGAAACTGTCTGCTTCCTTAAACATCCTTTGGGGTGTCCAGCCCTGCAAGCAGAGGGAGCTCTGCCGAAGCTGGGGATTGTGGGGATGGACTGTGTGCCGCAGTGGGAGGGCCCTGGGAGAGGGCCAAGCTGGGAGTCTTGAATCAGAGGGCCCTCTCCCACCTGGGCAGGGTCCCCCTCCCCTGTGCCCTGGAGGAGCAGGGGTGCAAGGAGGGGGTCGGTGCGGACCTGCTTTATCATGGCCTCTGTGGCATCCATCCTGGGGGCTGAAGGGAAGGGTACTACCAAGTCATAGATGTTGGACCAGCTCTGTGCCCACATGTTCCCTGGAGGCGGGTAGAGGAAGAGATGGCGGAGAGACGAGAGACAGGTGTTAGATCTTAGGCTCAGCACCGTCATGCAGGGGGAGGGAACACTGATCATAATCTGACCAGCCACTGCTCTGTCCCCTCCCTGTCGCCTGAGGTCAGTTTACAGGTCAGCTGGCAAGAACCACCCTCCTTTTGGAGAGGCTGATGCCTCTGCATTCACCACAAGAGTGGAGATAAGGAAGCTATTCAGAATGAGTGGAAAGGTGCAGAAATACATTTGGAGAGGCTCTGACAGCCAAAGGGGACTAAGCTTGAGCTGACATCAAGTGGAGCCTACAGTGCAAACCAGTGAGAGTCAGAGTGAGTGAGAAGCGAGAATGGGAGGGGGGAGCGAGCCTGGGCCTGGCTGCTCTGCTCGTCTTGGGGGCTCAGCTCTAAGCCCCAGCTCCCAGGGCCAGCCGGGCACCTGTGTTCCCTCCCGGGGTCTGTGTTTCTCCGCCATGGAGCTGATATTCTCTGGTCTCACAACAGAGGGACCAAAAATGGCTGGTCTCTTGGGCTGCAAAGACCCTCTAGGCTGAGCAGAGCTAGACCCAAAGCTGGGCGGGGGGTGGTCTCCCTCTGATTTGTCAATGGTCCATGGCCCCGCCTGGCCTCTCTGTTCACAGTAAGAAGCACCCAGAAACGTGTTCCCGATGGCCCGACAGAGACAGGAACCCAGTAGCCTCTACTTTGCCGCAGTCCCCACCATCCCTTATTGTCCTCCACTGCCTGCTTCAAGTGTTCAGGGCATCTGAGTTTACAACCCCTGGAGAATGAGGCGCCCAAAGTTGAGGAGGATCTACACTCTCACAGCTCCCTTTGCCTGAATGTCATGTCTGCCTTTCTCTCCGCACGACTACTTTCTCCATCTGTCAGAACCTCTCATCTTTCAGGGCTCTGCTCACATGCCACCTCCTGGGGAGGCCTTCTCAGCTCCCACTCACGGCCCCCTCCTCTCCCTCATGCTGCCTGGAGCTGCGACGGGTGATGTGGTCTCCCCACGACAGGCCTATGAACTCCGCCCACTGCCCCATCCCTGATGACCTGTGTAACGTGGATCTGTAGCAAACGTGGCACCAAATGCAGGGAGGGGGCTCTTCTCCCCACCCCCAGCCCCGACCCCACTCCAGCCCTGGCAACATTCCCCAGCCTCAGGTGTCATCTGCAGACCCTTCCCAGTCTGCCCTCTGCCCTCTGGCCAGCCCTGGGCTGCCCCCTCCCTCATACTGTTGACTGTCTCACTTGCCCTCACCCAGCAGGTGGGCTGGGATGGGGCCCTCCAGGTTGATGAGCTCGGACCCGTAGAAGCGATGCAGGGCCCGGCGCACGTAGGCGTGCAGGTTCAGGTAGAGCGGCTGCAGCTCCTGGAAGAGGTGCTCCAGCTCGTACTCCAGGAATGGCATCTCGTACATAGATCTCCAGGAGTCCCCTCCGTCCTTGTAGCCTGCAGAGGGGACACAGCCAGGCTCTCAACACCTGACCAACCCCTGAGCGCCCTGCCTCCTCCCCCCTCACCTCTTGGGTTTCAGAGGACCTTTCTGAGGGCCTCGCTGGGGGCTGGGACCCGACAGCCAGTGACACTGGCAGAGAGGACTCACCATTGAGCCTGGCAGCCTTGTTGCTGAGCTCCACATATTGGGGGAAATATGGGAGGATGGATCTCCCCACCTTGTCTCGCCAGCCCTTCCATGCCCACAGCAGTTCTTCATAGTTCCGGGATGTGGCCATCAGATGTGTCAGATCTAGGTGGGAGGGATTGGATGGCTTTAAGCCTCCAGCTCTTGGCTCACCTCCCACCTCCTTCAGAGGTGGAATAAAACTGGAAAGGGACTGTACAGGCAGCAAGTCGAGGGAACTTGGAGACAGGCTGGTGCCCTTTCCATGGGGCTTACAGGGCGCCAGGCCCGGGGCTCAGCGCTTCCCGTACACAATCTCAGGCAACTGCAGGGCTGCAACAGCCCTGTGAGGGATGCCCTTGACCCTCTTTCCACGCAAGCGGTTTGGTGACACGGCTGCGTTCCCCAGCCAGCAAGTGGCTGAGCTGGGGCACAAAGGGCCCAGACCCCAGAGCCGCTGCTCCCAACTCGTTCCCTGCCCACCACCTCCCTGGGAGAAATGGCTTGGAGGTCAAAAGACCCGAGTTCTTGTTCGGTTTCCTCCTGACCTCGAAATCACCTTGGGTGAATCACGGGACCCCTCCTTCCCTGACTATGAAATGGGGATTATGCCGGCCCAGGGGCAGGACGCCCCTGGGCAGGGACAGTGCCTCCTTCATCCCCACGTCCCCACAGGGCCCAGGGCATCTTTCCCACATTGTGACTGGACTGATTAATAAAAGAACAGCTGTGAAGGCAAAGTACAGAGATCCATTCAAGCATCATCAGGGAGCCAGAAATCTTGCGTTTGTGTCCTGTCAAAGCCGTGACTATACGAGTGGCCTCCTGGCTTAGGGATTACACGGAGCTCACATCTACCTCACAGAGCTGGGATGAGGATGGTGTGAGCTCACGTGTCGGTTCTGAAGGTGGCTCCCCTTCCTGCCCGGCCTGGCCTGAGACGGAGGCCTGAGGGCATCCACACCTCATGGACTTGTGCTCTATCCTGAAACATGCTATGCGCTACCTACTCTTCACAGAAAAAGTACATTCAAGTTAATTTTATTGGGGGAAAAAACATATCTTGAGAATTTTGTCCTCTGCTGATGTGAGTGTTCTGTTTTTGTGGGTGCTTCTTATTTTTACTACTGGCAGTGACCTGATGGCCCAGCCCTGGATTAAGGGGCTGACCGATGGGGGGTGAAGGCCATACTCCCTTTAATGCTCTTCTCCATAAATGCACACAAATGCACATCCCCTTCCCCCCACTTTGCGTGCCTACCCACATACACAACCCTCAGGCCAAACCCTGTCCCAGGAAAACTGTTTCTCTCTCCTGTTTATTTTCCATTTCCCCTTCTGTTTGTCATTGTTCTAATGTGGGAGCTGGGCGGAGGGCCAGGAAGAGACTGCTTCTGGGTGGAGACTCCTCAGGAAAAATGTTTATGCCTCTGGCTCCTCGACCCTGGGAAGCACGGGTCAGAGAGGGAAGGGAGTGTATCTGTGCGCAGGTACTGGGGTGTCGGGGCTGAGCTCCTTCAAAGAGGAGAAGGTAAGAAGGACCAGCCAGTCTCCTGCGAGAGAAACAGGACAGGCCAGAGCTGGCCCACTCCTTCCAGTGACGAGTGGCGGCAGAGGGAGTGAAGTGGGAATGGCGTGGACGTGGCTTCTGCTGGCTGAGGCTTCAACTTCTGGGTGGAGGAGGGGGCCAGGGAAGGGCCAGGGAAGATGGGGAAGGTGGATCGGATCAAGGAAAGAGCGCAGAGGGGAGATGCCTAGAGTTACTCTCCCTACTGGGGAGTCCAAGCCCCTGAGAGATGAATTTGAGATACACCTGCTCTGAAGGGCGGAGTGGAGGGAGGAACAGAGGGGACCCAGCGGGAGCGGACGGGCGGAGCCAAGGGCAGGGCAGGGGACCAGGGCAGCGATGAAGGAGGTGTCGGTTCTAAGCAGGGGCAGAGGAGCACCACCGGTGGGAGACAGGGAAGTGAGTCTCCCGGGCGCGCGGACCCCGTGAGTCAGACGTGAACTCCGCCCTTTCACGGCCAGCACCCCTGACCTCCCCAGGCCTCCCTCTCGCTCCCCACGTGTGCTCACCAGGCTCGAGCTGCAGACAAGTGCCGTTGCTATGGCACACAGAGGCCACGCTGTAAGTGGTCTCCATGTCCAGCAGGATCTGGTTGTACTGCAGGGGGAAGGAGAGGGGCGGCCAGCTTGAGCCCTGGGCTCCCTGCTCCGCCCCCGGCACCATCGTGGACCGGGGCTCTGCAGCTGAGGCGGGTGCTCCCAGAGCTCTGCCTTCTCAGTAAGTTTGTAGGTGTGTGTTGACGTGCCAGATGTCACGACACGGCAAATCGAGGAAGGGGAAGCAGCATGAAGGCCAGACGCTGTCCCCCGAGCTAGGACCCTCCCCTGACCCTGGATCCTCCGCCCCATGCGCCCCACGAGGCACACACCTGCTCCAGCTCCCTGACAGGCAGCGCCGCCCGCTCTAGATCCTGAATCTTCTTTATCATCCGCTTCATGGTGGCGTTCTGGAAGTTGGTCACGTCAAACTTCCTGGCCCAGGTGCCGTACTTGACAGTGTGGTTTGCCATCTGTACGTTCTTCTCCAGCTGAAGGCACGGGGGAACCGTATCATGAGGCCCAGGAGCTCTAGAAAGGCCTCCTGGGAGGAGGCGCCTTGAGGGGAGCCAAAGGGACTGAGGGTGTCAGGGTGGGGCCGGTTTCACCAAGTGGCTGCCTTTGCCTATGAAGACCCTCTTCGACCCGGACTGTCTATAACATCCTGTGTGCAGTACCTGCCCCTCAACAGATGGCCATTTCGAGCAAGACATCTGATGGCAGCGGCAGAGAAGGAAACCCCACCCCGTGTCCTAAAGGCTGTTAGGATAGATGCAGCCTGGTGTCTGCTCTGTGGCCTCTCTGAGCCTCAGGGTCCCAGCTGTAAAATGCGAATAAGGTCACTGGTTTTGCAAGGCTGTTGAGGAATCAATGAGGCAACAGATGTCCAGTGCCAAGGAAAAGTGGCCGGCACACAGTGGGTCTTCAAGAAATGTTAGTCCTCTGCGGCTCACCTTGGTTAGTCAGCGCTCAGCCACACAGGCGGGGAGGGGGGTTGGAGGGGACGCACAGCCCTCTCAATGGTGGCAAACGGGAGCGTTCAATCTTTTTAAAAACTGACTTTAGCATCACTTATCTACAAATTATTCCGTTACCAACAACGGGTTGGTTGTGAATGATAAGGCAACTTGTTTAGGCACTGGGTGTGTGCCTGAAATTGGACGCTTTTCAATATGCCATTGGGATTCTTCACAAATTCTGACAGCCTGTTCCCACTGAGGTGACGTCGGGGGCGGAAGGGCGGCCTGCAGTGCCTTGGGTTTCAGAGGGTGGCCCCCGGGGGAGGAGCAGACGTGTGCTGAGTCTGTGCGCGAGCTCTGGTGGGGGGAAGGGGGCGTGCAGGGGCCCCTACCAGTATCTTGCTGCCCTCCTTGGTGATGTTGGTATTATAATCCCAGCTGGCCTCGGCATACTCGTTCCACACCACCCGGGATCTCCGGTCATATTCCTCCACAAACCTGCTGGCCTCAGCCTCGTCGGACACCAGGTCTGTGGGACAGAGCAGAGAGACACAGACAGGACTCCCCCTGCCCTTCCACTGCTGCCCCGGCCTCCCCGCCCCGGCCCCCAGCTGGTCCCACTTGGGCTCTGGGTTTTCGGGCTGCTGGTTGTCGAGTGGCGGGTAGTCGTCTGGCTGCTGGCTGTTCCCTGGCTGACTGACACCTGGCCGGTGGTCCCCTGGCCAGGGGCCAGCAGGGGGCGCCCACAGCAGAGCAGGAGGAGGAGGAGGAGGCGGGACAGTCCCGGAGCAGCCCAACCTTGGCCCATGGCAGCAGGAGAGCAGAGTCCTGCAGCCCCTCCCCCTGGCCTATAAGAGCGGAGCCTGCAGTGTGACGTCAGCGTGACCTCATAGAGCAGTGTGCCTGCCAGCCAACCCCCGGCCGGGGCCTCAGATCTGGGCCTGCCCTCCCCAGGATGCTGGGAAAGATGTGCCCGCCCCACCCCAGGGCCCTGCCAACCAGCTCAGGGGGCTGCCTGGCCCTGCAGGCAGGGCGCCAGGGCCCGGCTGGGAGAAGCTGATGGGGAACCATGAACCGGGGGCCTGGTCCCGAGCCTGGAACTGAGAACCTGCGGTAGCGCCCCGCCCCAGGCTCCCTCGGGCCTTACCAATGCCCTCTGGGTAATTGTCGGGCATCGGTGGGCGCCACTGATATTCTGGCCAGCCCAGGACCTCGCCATTCTGCCGGTTCTGCTCTTGTAGCCACTGTGTGACCGGCTGGAAGTAGTTGAGCAGCGGCTGAGCGTCCAGGGAATCTGAGCCGACCATGTCCTTCAGCACCTCCTGCCAGGGCCGTGAGGAGCCTGCCTGCAGCAGTGCCCTGTCAGGCAGAGCGGGCACAGTGGGCACAGGGCTCTCGGGCCAGGGGCCACTACCGCTGCCCTGGCCCACCTGCCCCATCTCCGGCCACTTCTGCCCCCACTGGATGGCAAGAACAGCAGCATTAAGACCCAGGGCCTAGGAGCTCTGTGAAGGGGGGAACGTATGTTTTGCCCCATGCCAGCCAAGAGGCCCACTCAATAAACATTCGACGAGAGAAAGAAAGGGAGGGGGAGGGGAGAAAGGCCCCCTCCACTGGTCTGGTGGTGGTGCCCTCACTGGCATGCCCTTCACTGGTCGCTCCCCTCACTTCCCACTGCCCTCCCTGTGCCCCACACACCGGAGCTTGGCCCCCGCCTGGGTGGACTGGTAGATGTCGCACTGGTGCAGCGGGCCCTGGTGGCCCGCCTCCTTGCACAGGGCTTGATGGAGCTGGAACTGCAGGACAAAACTCACGAAGTACCTGCAGGCACAGGGTGGGCATGAGGGGGATGGTGGAGGCCCCTCGCCCAGGTCCCAGCCAGCTTCCGCTGGGCAGAGGCCAGACCAGGGGCTGCCTGGGGGAGAAGGGAGAACCGAGCTTGGCTCAGGAGAGAGGCCCCCTCAAATTCCAGGCCGTTGAGGGGTCCAGAAGGGTGTGGGAACAAGCCCTGGGAATGGGGGTCCCAGAGTAGGGGGAAGGGGGCTAAAGGTGTGCTGGAAGTGGGGGCAATAGTACCTGATGTATGGTGTCACATTTGGGACATGAAACTTGGCTCCAGCGTCAAAGTGGGTTTCGTTTCGGACAACTGGAGGACAGATCCCCTGATACTTGGTTCTGGAAGAGGATGTGGTTAAATTGTCTTAGGACCCAAGGGTTGTACACAGGCTGATTTTACCTTTGCAGAAAAGTCTGCTAAGCAGACATTCCCACGGGCCATACCTTCCCCATCCTGGCGAACCAGGAGAGACTGCCTGACGGAGGAAGTTTTAGGCAGGAAAGAATGCCTTGCGGAAGAGGATGGAGGCATCATTAGAGAGGAGGGAGGCAGGAGGCAGGTTGCCCGGGAGCGGGGGGAGGGCCGTTTGGGATTAGGCCCTTCCCGGTCCTGCTTTGCTCACCGAAGATACCACCAGTCATAGTTGTAGAGGGAAGGGGGGGTACGCCCACTAAAGACCCCCCAACGCCACTGGTCCACCAAGTAGCCAAAGGGCAGGAACGCAATTTTTTCCAGTGCCATCTTTAACAAGTAATTGATGTCGCTTTCTGTGGGGAGATGAAAAGAGAGAGGTCAGAGGGAGAGGGGAGTCCAGCTGGGACAGGGTGGGCCTGGGGAGAAGCCAGCAGGAGGTGAGGCTGGGCAGACGCATAGAAGGGAGCGCCAGGCTTTGGGACCTTGGGGCCCCGCTTGGAAGAGGGAGCTTGGGCAGTGGAGTTGGGACTCAGGGTGGGCTGTGAGGGTCTGGGTGGATCCCCAAACCTGCCTGACATGGGGCAGTGAGGCAGAAACAAGAAGGGCAGAGGGGAGTGGGGACAAGTGCGGGCCTGCTGTGGGATCCAGCGGGGTCTGGGGGGGGCGGCTGCACTGGGCTCTCTCCACCCACCCCCATACCCTTGTCGTTGGTGACATGGTCCAGCAGGCCAATTTTGTGCAGATGTGCAGGAGTGGAGACGGAGAGTGCCATCACATCCCCGATGGCCTCATGGAAGCCGGGGTTGGCGCCTTGGCGCAGGGAGACGTGTTGGTCCTTGTACTGCAGGTAGTACTGCACGTGGCCCATCTCGTGGTGCACCGTGGACAGCTGGTCCATAGTGACCTGCGTGCACTGCTTGATCCTGGGGTGGGGAGAGGGCGTGGGTGAGGGTGAAGGATGGGTGGGGCAGGAACCAGAGAACAGTGGGGCTGGCGCCTGAGGGAAAGGAGCCAGGTGGGCACTGCCCCGGGGCTCGAAGGAGCGGGCGGAAACAGGCAAACACTTTCCCCTGCCCCAGCCCACACTCTGGCCTTTTCCCTCCGTTCCAAGGTACAGAGCTGACTGCCTGTCAAAGCTGCCCAGGGAAGGGACCCCGCCCCCAGCCAGTGCTGGGGCTGGGTTAGAGGCGGGCCTGGGAACTGGCTTCTCCGTGCCCAGGCTGCCTGCCCTGTGGGAGCCCCAGAACCCTCCTCCCGAATCGAGACCTGAAGTCTTTCCTGTTGTAGAAATCCCAGGCGGAGGCGTGGCACACCACCTCACGCCCGTCGCTTGGTTTCTCCAGCATGGACTCTGCCCAGAACTCAGGAGGCATGGGCAAGAGCCCTAGGGAGGTGAAGAACTCCTCTGCCACCCGGAACATGTGTGTAGCGTTCCATCCCTGGTAGGGGTGTTCGCACGGGTCAGGGGCCAGCCGCTGGAGCCCGCCATGGCTGCCCCAGGGGCACGTCTGTGGTCCCCCACCCAGCTCAGCTCCCTGCTCATGAAAAGCACCTCTGCTCTGGGGCCTCCCTTCCCAGATGTCCGGCCCCTGCTGGCTAGAGTGGATGGACCGATGCTCACAGCCCCCACTCCCGAGGGGCCCCGGAGGAGGGATTGGCAGCTCAGCGAGGACGAGGACACAGACCCCAGCTCATGGCTTGGACACACACTCCAGGCTGCTGCTCTGTAGAAAGGGAGGGACTGAGGTCCCTTCCCGTCCCTCTCCTCATGTCTGGTTCACTCCTGTGGCCCCCACCTGGCCTGACTCCGAGCTTACCTTCTGCACCATAGTACTGGTAACGTCAAGATTGGGCTTGTCAGAGAAAGGCACCACCATGTCGTAGATTTTGTCCCAGCTCTGGGCCCACATGTCCCCTAGACAGAGGAGGGGAGCCAGACAGCTTGGCTCCCAGTCCAGCCAGTGCCTGCTTCCCCATGTGTGTCACTGAACGGCACCCTGGGCGCCTGGTGTCTGGACCCAGGGTGCTGCAGGGCCACTGCCCTCTCAGCTGGCTCACACATCAGTCCCACCCACACCCCCGAGTGCTCCACGTTCCCTGGGGCTGGCAGAGGCCAAGTGTGAGCCCAGGTGATGCTGCTGGGTCCTTTCTGACGGTGCCAGGGTCCCTGCCTCCCAACCCTGACGCAGGGCCACAGGGCTGGCTTCCTGGGGCATAAACTAGGCTTATTTCTCCTCCTCCACTGGACCTGGAGCTAAAGCCTCCAGTGTGACTCCTGGCTCTGCCTTTTAATAGTTTTCTGCCCTCTGCCAAGTCACTCGCGCACCCTAAGCCTCAGTGTCCCCGTGTGAAAAGTAGGAACAGTAGTGACCATGAGGAGGGTCACCTGCTTTATGGGCTCATGTGCAGGGGATCGAGCAGTGCGGGGCTCTGAAATGTGACACACGATGAGGAGGACCCTGGACATGTGTGGTGGCAAGGCCAGGTCCTTACCCAGCAGGTGAGCAGGGATGGGTCCCCTGAGGTTGATGAATCTGTCCCCGTATCGGCGGTGCAGTGCGCGGCGGACGTAGGCGTGGAGGTTCAGGTACAGGGGCTCTAACTGATGGTACAGGTGCTCCAGATCCTCCGTGAAGGTGGGGGAGTCGTACCAGGAGCGCCAGTAGGCCCCCGTGTCTGAGAAGCCTAGCCGGAGGGTGGCGTTGGGGTGCAGCTCAGGCCCCAGGCTCTGGCCCCTCCGCCTCCCAGCTACCACCTGGCCGTTCTCCCGGCTCAGGGCCAGTGTATCTGCCTGCTAGCTGGAAGGGAGAGCTTGGGGGTTGCTGCTCTACAATCTTCTAACTACGGGTTGCTCCAACTCCAGCTAAACAGATCCTAGAGAGCAGGAGAGGCAAGGTTGAGCCCTAGGGCTGGGAGGAGTGCCAGGAGCGCAGCATGAGGGCGATGGGGCTAATGCCCATGCCACCATCCACTATCTGTGTGACCTTGGACCAGTGTATGGAGTCACTGTAATAGCCGCTCTGCTTGCCTCAGGGGGCGGGGCTCAGTGGAGAGAGAAGATGAGAGGGAAACGCCCACAAAAGGGACAGGGTGGCCATGCTCACCATCCTGCTTGTAGGCCGCGTTGCTGAGGGCAGTGAACTTCTGGTACAGGGGTTTCAGCGGGATGCCCACAGCGTTGTGCCAGCCCTCCCAGGCATAGAGTAGCAGGGCATAGCTTCGCGACGCAGCCAGGATGTTGGTGAGCTCTGAGACACAGGTGAGCAGGGTCAGTTTGGAGACTTCTGCGTTGAAGTCAGCAGTAGCCTTCACCAGAGCTCCCACACCGGTCCTCACCATCTCCACCTACTTCCTCAGCATCATGATACCCTCAAAGTCAAGGGCAACCTACAAGCTGGACAGGATGGCACTGGGAGCTATACAAAGTAAGGAGCCAGGCAGGGTCCTGGTTCCCAGGAAATGATTATTCTAAGGTGGCTGACACCAAGAGGACACCCACAACTTGAAACATAGGCAGACCCTTCATGGCTCCTTGGACGGAGTGGCTGACCTCAAGGCTGCCTGGTAGGTGGCGGGGCGGGGGAGCTGTGGGGGGAGAGGAGGAGGTTTGCAAGGGAAGCCATGAGGGGTCTAAGGCCTGTGGAGCACTCTTGTGGGGAATGAGAGGACCCATGAAAGGGAAAACCAGGCAGCCAGGAGGAAAGCCGGTTGTGATGAGAGAGGAAAAAGCACACAGGCATGTGGGGGTGGAGCGGGGGCTGGAGGCTGGAGATTCCAGAAATCAGTTTGCCTGGAGGAGCAGGGGTCTGGGGGCATCTGACAGTCCAGTCCCAATTGGAGGTTAATGCCTTTGAGTTTACCCACTCTCTCTGCAAAAACACGTCATCCTCCTGAGTGCAGCAGGCCAATGGGGAAGGGTAGGAAGCCCCCGAAGACAGAGAGAGTAGACACAGGGCAGTACCTGGGTCCAGGGACCAGCAGGTGGCAGTCTTGTTGGGGAAGCAGACCTTGGCCGTGGAGTAAATCCTGGACATGTTGCTTAGCAGAGAGTTGTACTGGGGAGTTAGAGTTGAGAAAATGTTAGCGATGAACAGCCCTTGGAGGTAATCTGGCGCCCTCTACTCTTTCCGCTGGGAGGAAAAGGGGAGATGCCTGGAGAGGGGGACGTGGCTAGGGCAAGGCCACGCTGTGGCACCCAGAGCACAGCTGAGCATGAATGCACGGATTCCCCTTCCAGTGGAGCAGCCTGGGAAACTAGTGTCCTGAGAATTAGGGATCAGGGTTCAATTCTGAGCCCAGCCACCACCTTGAGCGAGGGCAAACCCCTCTCATTCTCTGACCTTGATGCCTTCTCAGCCCTTCCCAATCTTTCTGAGGAAGCCCATAAACCAAACCACCTATGGAGAAAGTTTGAAAACCCCTGTTTCATCCTTTTCTCTTTATTTGAATTTTGCTTTCTGCTCCATAATACTTGCTTTGATAGAAATGAACTTCTCTCACTCCAGCTCCAAGGAAGATCAGTACTTCAGGAATCCGTTCTGTGTTTGCGGGGCTTCCCCTACAGTCGGGGCCGGTAGAGATCCCAGGGTCCCTCCCTGCCAGGCCCCACCCCTCCGGGGCAATGGGGGCACCCAGGCCACTTCTGCATCCACCGCTCCACCAGGCCCACCTGCTGCCGCTCCTCCAGGGGCAGGTTGGCAGGGCCCAGGGTGCGCACGGCACTGATGATGCGTCGCAGCGTGGGGTCGGTGAAGTGCTGCCAGATTGGGTCGAACAGAGCCTTGGCCTTCTGGCCCCAGACCTCTGAAAACTCCTGGCTGATTAGGGCTGCCTCCTCCTGTGGGTACCAGGAGGGCACGAGAGGGTAAATAGGGGAAGCCGTGGCGCGGGGGAGGGGAGGAAGGCCAAGGGCTTCAGGAGACTGGGGCTTGTGGGAGCACGGCTCCCTCCTCCTGGGCCCTCGGGGTGAAGAACTGGGGGAGTCTGCCTCAGGGAGGCGGTGGAGCAGAAACTGGGGCCAGGAGAGGCGGGGGAAGAGTGTGAACTGTGGTGAGCGATGACAGGCACAGTGAGAGAGGGGTACGTTGCAGTCGGAGAGGATGAGAACCCAGAGCAGAGCGGGCACCCTCAGCGAAGACTGCCGCTGGCCCAGCCCGTCGTCAACCCCAGGCGCTGCCACCTGGGGGGACTCGGGGTCAGAGGGGCCAGCCTCATCCATTCGGTTCCTTACTGGGCATGTGCCCAGCACCGTGCTAGGAAACCGACCGCCTGTCTTGCTGGGACGGCGTTGGGGTTGGGGGTTAGCGGGGAGGCCGGCTGGCCCAGCCCGGTCCCCACCGCTCAGGGGCCGGGGGCGCACGCGGGGCGATGACTCCCCGCCCCCCAGCGCCCGTCCGCCCGCCTGTGATTGGGCGCCCGGGCCCCGCCCCCGCCCCGGGCCCGCGCGCCCACCTGGCGCCGCGCGTTTTCCTCGGTGATGTTGGTGTCGTGCGCCCAGCTGGCGGCCGTGCTGTGGAACAGCACCTGCTCGGCGCTCGAATTGAAGCTCTTTGCGAAGACCTGCGCACCGGCCTCGTCGGCGGAAAAGTTCCCCGGCTGCAACGCGGGGTCGAGCGCCAGGACCACAGGCAGCGGTGGTGGCAGCAGCAGCAGCAGCAACGACAGCAGCGGCGGCCGCGGCCACCGGCGGCCCGACGCGGCCCCCATGGCGCGGTGCGCGGTGCAGCCCCTTCTCCCGCGCCGCGCCCGCCCCGCGGGTTATAAAACCCGACAGCCGCCGCCGCCTTCCGACACACCCTCACCTCCCCGCCCCGCCGCGCTTCCTCCTCGGCTCCAAAGTCCCCCGGCCGCTACGCGGGCCTAACGGAGCGGGGCGGGGACCGAGGCTTCCTGGCCCGCCCCAGGCAAGGGCGCCAGCCCGAGGCGGCCCCCTGCGAGATGCAGCCCGGGGGTGGCGGATGGGCCTTAGGTCAGGTTCTCACAAGGGAGGCTAGAAAGAAGCCCCCTAACGCACACACACACCTCTGAAGCTGAGGGACCCAGCAGTTTGCTGGAACACCCCAGCCTGCCAGCGTGCCCTCCCCTTCCATCTCACAGCCTCGGCGCAGGGACCCGGGGCCCAGCGGTCTCTGACGCTCAATCTCCCGGCCTCGCCGCCCCAGGGCTCTCTGGACTCGGGAGTGACAAAGTGGGGGAGCTGTCCGCAGTGCCGCTAGTGCTGCCGGATAGGGTTAAGGATGGTCGCCCGGTCCAGCTTCTTCACGAGGCCCTGGGGGGAGAGGGTGTGGCCTGCGCGGGTAGGGGAGAGTTTAGCTTCCGCAGGCGCCTGGGGCGGTGCTCAGAGCCCCCGGCTCACCTGCGGACTGGGGAAGGGGGGCTGTCAGAAGGCGGGGGGAAGAATAGAGGAGCTGTTCTGGGAGGAGGGGGCGGGTAATAAAGCCAAAGGAGCACTGGCACACCTGCTTTCTTCACACGAGCTGTCATTCGCTCAGGCAGAAACAGTCACAGACTTGCCGACTTTGAGAGCTAGCTACAAAGATGAGCGCAGAGATGACAGCAACCTCTCCTTCAACAGGGGAAGACATGAAGACTCAGGTTGAATGGCTTGCTCCAAGTCACTCCAGGTCTCCACACTTCCCATCAGTCTTTCCCTGTCTCACCACGCGTTCCTCCAAGTGACAAGCACGGGGGAGGAAGGAGAGTGGCATCCTCTTAAGGCGGCTGGGGAGGCTGAGGGCTCGCCCCTAACTCCTCAGCATCATGGTGTCTGTCCCCAGAGGCGGGAGGACCTACCCCCAGCAGACGCCCACAAAGGTGTGGGCAGGGCGACGGAGGAAGCACAGGCTGGGCAGAGGGAGCAGGGAAGGAGTCAGTGACAGCTGCTCAGGAGACCCAACCCATCCGCAGCTTGGGCACCTTGGGAATCACCTGGGCTCCTGGGTATCTGTGTGCAGGTTGGCGCCTGGGGCTCTGAGGGACACGTGGGCTCGCTGTGCCCTCTGGAGTGTGTGCAGGAGGCTGTGTGGCCCGAGGCCGTGCTGAGCTGCCAGGTGACATGGTGCCAGGGTGGTGTGTGAAAGGGGGGGTGAGGGAGGAAGGCGGGGAGAAGAGGAGGGTGGCTGCCCCAGCCCTAGGAGGGGGAGCAGGGCATCGTCAGTGCTGTTGTTCAACAGTGTGGGGGAAGGCGGGAGGGGAGGAAGAGGAGTCCTGGGCCCCTGGCTTTCCTTCACTCCAGCGGACACTTCAGGGCTGGCGAACTGGACACCTGTGATCAGAGCAGCCCCATCGAGGGCAGGGGCCCGGCTGAGGGCGACGCAGTGAGCCTGGCCTCTCTTCCTCAGAACTCGCCAGCTCTCGAGTGGCTCTAACAACTATGTTCTCCAGGCTTTGAGGGCAATGGGCCGTGTGTGCACAGTGAGCTGCTGTCTGCTGGGAGAGAGCAGTCTCTCCACCAGCTAAGGCATGGGTGGGGGGGATTTTGTGAGTGGCACCCCTTCAGGGCCCAAAGAAGGGGTCCTGGAGCGGAAGGATGGGCAGAGGGGGTAGAGAGCCTGGCGCTTAGCTTGTGACCGGGGAGCCCTTCTCTTCTACCAGGAAAGAAACAGCGTGGAAAGCTGAAGGGTTTGAGCAGGTCTGAGCAGGGCCTTGTCTCTGAAGAGCTCTCAAGCGCCGTGTCTGGGAGGCGGGTAGGGCAGGGGTTTTGCTCCACGGCCCATCCTCAGCTCTAAGGTGGCCTCGTGACGCTGTCTATGGAGCATCTGGGTTCAGCATGGAGGAGCCTCGGCCTCATTGGAAAACCATAAGAGCAAAGGCTAAATGGGGCTGGAAGATAATCTAAAAGTAAATACAACTTACATCTGGATAGCATTTTAGACCTTTCTGAATTCTTTTTGTGTAAGTGATCTTATTTGATATTTATAATAACCTTGAGAGGTAGTAAAGAGATAAGGTCCTTTGTTCAGTCAGCTACCTCCCAGCTGCCATCAAAACAATGGAGATGGCTCTGAATCCTGCAGGAGGATGTAATTATGACCCCCCAGAGGCCTGACACACCAAGGAAATGCAGTCTGCTTGGGAGAGCTCCCCATCTCTCCACCTCTCTTCCAGGGGAGGACAGGTCACAAGTCACCACAGTTTGAGAAAAATATCCCTTAGAAAATATGCCCAACAATGGAATAAAATTGAGAGCTGACCAAGAAACACATGAAAAGATGCTCAACTCCATCAGTCATTGCAGAAGTGCAAATCAAACCACAGTGAGATACCACTTCACACCCACCAAGAGGCCTAAAGTCAAAAAGACAGACGATAACAAATGTTGAGGATACGGAGAAATTGGAGAACTTAATACGTTGCTGGTGGGATTGTAAAATAGTACAGCCACTTTGGAAAAAACATCGGCAGTTTCTCAAAACTTTAAACAGAGATGCCATGTGACCCTGCAATTCCATTCCTAAGCATGACAGCCCCAAATGGGAAATAACCTAAATGTCCACCAACTGATGAAGAGATAATCAAAATGTGGTGTATTCATACCACAGAATATTATTCAGCCATAGAAGAAATGAAGAATTGACTATTTGCTACAGCATGGATAAGCCTCTAAAACATGATGCTAAGTGAAAGGCCACATGTTGTATAAATCCATTTACATGAAATGTCTGGAATAGGCAAACCCATAGAGACAGAAAGTAGATGAGTGGTTGCCAGAGGCTTGGGGGAGAGGGGATGGGAGTGACTGCCAATGCTATGGAGTTTCCTTATGAGATGATGAAAATGTTTTGAAATTAGTAGTTGCACAACTCTGAATATACTAAATATACTAAAAACCACCAAATCATACAAATTAAAAGGGGGAATGTTATAGCACATGAATTGTATCTCAATAAAGCTGTTATTAAAAAATACGCCCAAATGTTGACTTTTGTCATTCTATGTTCCTCAGGAATCTCACGATTATTGATTGGTTTTCAGAGGAGCCGTGGTTCTCTCACTGGATACCCACCTGCTCTTCTTTGTTTAGCCAAAACCTACCCATCTCTCAAAGACCAGATCAAGTCCTGCCTCTAACATGAGCAGCTCTAGCTCCTCAACCAATGATAACCTCGCCTTTCGATATTTATTCAGCATTAACTCACATGGACTCCAAAAGCCAGGTGTAGGGGAGATAGCACTGGATCGGGAGCCAGAAAAATCTGGGCCACACTTACAAGCCTTATGACCTGAGCAAAATAACCTCTCTGAGCCTCAGTTTCCTCATGTGTAAAACAGCTATAGACATTTTTACCCATTCTCCCTCTAAGGGTTGCTCCCTGAGTTGAGGAAGAGCTAAGGCACCAGTGCGGCTGGGGCGGGGGGAGACAAGAATAGGCTGAGTGTGGACAGGCGGCCAGAGCAGGGACCCGGTTATCTTGAGACGAGAACCCAGTGCAATTGTTGGGTATTGGTGACAGGCTTTCATTTTTTAAAGTGTCCTCTTATAATGTAATATGTGTTACATAGAATATAAGCAGTATGTATATATGATATCTAATGTATATGTAAGTTATGAAGCATAATAAAGTGAGGACCCATAAATCCACTGCCCAACATTACTCTTGTCTAGCTGAGTCTGGTCCTTCCCTTTCCCATCTCCCTCCCCCACACCCACATGCACCCACACCAGCTCCCCGAATGCTATCTTTATCATTCTCCTGTGAAGAAGAGTTTCAGCACTTCGTATGTATCTCTAAACATCACACTGTTTAGTTTTGCTTGTTTTAGAACTTTATAAAGACGGCGTCACCTAGGTATGTACCTAAGAGAAATGAAAACACATCTGTGCGAAGACCTGCGTGCAGAGCAGTGTTACTCAAAGGAGCTGAACAGTGGAAGCAACCTGACGTCCATCACCTGGCGAATGGGTAGACAAAATGTGGTAGACCCACACAATGGAATATTAGTTGGCGATAAAAGGGAATGAAGTTCTGATACATGCTACAACGTGATGGACTCCAAAAACATTATGCTAAGTGAAAGAACCTAGACACAAGAGGCTACATATGGTATGATTCCACCTATATGTAATGTCCAGAAAAGTCAAATCTATAGAGACAGAATATAGATCAGGGGTTGCCTGGGGCAGGGGGTGGGAATGAGGAGTGACTGAAAATTGGCAGGAGGGTTCTTTTGAAGGTGATGGAAATGCACTGCAATCTTAAAATAATCTATTAATCATTGAATTGTACACTTAAAATGGGTGAATTATGCTAAAACGTGGAAATGTAAATTACACTTTGATAAAGTTTTTTTTTTTTAAAGGCATCATATTAGAGTCTTCTAAGGTTTGTTTTTTCTCTTACAATTACGTTTCTGAGACTTTGTCGTTGCTGTTGCATGTTTACAGTTCATTTATTTTTATAACTTTCTCATAGTCCATAATAATCCATCATGTGATTACGCCACATTTTTTTCTTCCAACCTCTAATCCTGTCACTGGACATGTGAGTTATTTCTTGTTTTCAGTTACTACAAAACAATTTGCCAGCAACATTCTCGCACATGTCTCCTTGGTATACATACGTAACTTTATGTCTGTTGAATCTAATAATATCAGGCTTGTATACTGTATGTCTATTTTCACTTCATTTTTAGGAATTCATTTTTACTGTATTTTACGGAAGTATTATTCCCCCAACAAATTAAAAATCAAAACAAAACTGGTCCTCATTGAGAAATATTGCTCTAGGGAGTAAAATTTCTGGGCCAAGGATATGCAGATGTTCAGAGATATGCAAAAGTTCAAGGGGGTCCCAATGTCAAACTGCTTTCTAAAATAGTTGTACTGATTTGCACCCCTTTGCCCTTTTCTTTTTTCATTTTCTTATCAACTCATACAGTTCTTTATATATTCTGAATATTAGTCCTGTGTCATTTAAATGTGTTGCAGAAATCATTCCCAGTATGTAACTCGTTTGAATTTCCTTGTGGTGTCTTTTAATAAGAGAAGGTCGTACTTTTTTTTCTCTATTTTTCCTTTTTTTGGCTAGCTCCTCTTCATTCCTTGCAGATCATGCCTATTTCCTGGTCACAGCCTCTGCATGGTCCCTGCTGAATTGATAAGCTCTGAGCAGAGCATGGACGGCCTCCTGCATCCAGCCTCGTCTCAGTCCCACTTTACACTCAGTAGGTTGTTCTGGAGCTCACATTTTCACCCCTGAGTCTGTCCTGGCTGCAAAGACTTCCCTTCATCTGCTCGTAGAACCCCATCACTCCTCAAATCCCAGCTCTGGCACAACCTCCTCCCTTCCCCTCTGCTCCTCTTCCCTTTCCCCTCCCTCTCCCTCTCTTCTCCTTCTCTCTCTCTTTTTTCCCCACAGTCCAGAGGTCTTTACTTTTTTACAGCTATCAAGCCATGAATTCACAGGGAGTGCGTTCCAGCAGTGCAGGCTCCTCTCACTGGTTCTCACAAAGCGGGACTCTCTGGGTGGAGCAGGCTGGCGCTTCAGTTGAACCCAAGTAAATTCCTTCCTTCTTTTTCTGATCAGTTTCTTTCACATGTTTCAGGAAGCTGTCTCTGCTGGTGGAGTAATCCTAACTTAATTCTCTTGCCAAGAATCTTGCCCTTGTTTGTTTACAACAATGCCAGCCACATGCTGTGTGCACTGGAGACTCTTCCTGTTTTGCCATGGGGACGCTGGTGGGGCGTTCCTTTTTAAACGGTGCCCCTTCCCTTCACGTCTACAACATCACCTTTCTTGTAGATTCACGTGAATGTGGCCAAAGGAACCGCTCCTTGTTTTCTGAAAGGCCTGGAGAACGTACAGTAAGTGCCTCTCCGCCCCGCTTTTGTGTTGGTCACTTTGTGAGTTACTGGAAAATGGTGGCTCGGGAGGAAAGGCACAACCTCCTCTTCACAGAAGCATTTCTTCCTTCCTTGTTCAGTGGGCCCCAAGCCTGGCTAAGCATCAGATAACTGACAATACACAGGTTTTTGACTATTAAAATGGAATAAATTTTACTTTGCATAAGTACAATTTATTAAATAGATACATTATTATCAAACATGGGATTCGTGAACAGTGGGATGTTCGGAAGGGGAAGAGAGGTTAGGAAACGCTGGTCTCCTGCCAGTGATGGCCATGATATCCCTGACATCATCCTGCTTCCATGAGGACATTTCCAGGGACAGGAAGCTCACCACTCTGGTGGGCCGGATTGCTCCAGCTGTTAGGAACTGCCTTCTTCTGTTGTGTCTCCTGCCTCACCATTTATACTTACTGTTCTTCACTCTGCTCTCTAGAGACACACTTCGTCTTTTCTCTCTTTGGCACGACCATCCTCCGACAGGAGAGGTCTGTCTGTCCAGGTCTCCTTTTCTCCAGGAGAAATCCATCACCTCCAGTGACTCCCGGGAAGAGAGGGTTTCCAGATCTCTCCGTACCAGCTCATCCTCCCGTGAATGGATTGCAGAGCTTCCATATTCCTGGTAAACCGCACGCCCGTGTTTGAGGAAGACCCCAGGGCTGGTCTAACCTCAGGGCTGGGGCAGAGGGGTCCTGATCCGGTTAACGTGAGTCTATTGGTGCAGCCCGAGGGCCGTGGCTGTTCTGGCAGCCTCATCGGCCCTGTGGCTCGTACGGAACCTGGGATTTGATGAAAACCCTTAGATGTTTTTTCATGTGAAAAATCACCAGTTTGTTTCTGTGCATCTGACTTCCCCCTTGTCTGAACGCAGAATGTATGTAAAATTCAATCTTACTGCTTTTGACTCAGTAATCCTATCTTTTGAGAAATTTTTCTTACTTTCATGTCTCACTTTGTTCTTCCCCTCAGCTCCATGGCAAGCACAGATTTAGTCAGCAAGATATTGTTTTTTTTTAAATTTTGGCATCCCCAGGACAGTGCCCTATGGCAACTAAGCATCCGTGGACCCTGTCTGCTCTGTGCTCTGCCTTTGGGATGTCAGGCCCCTGACCCCAGGAAGCAGGGGAAGGGGAGGTGCACCGCATCCCTCCAGGCCCAGGCTGAGGCCCAGCTCTGCCACAGCTGTGGGCGGTGACGGTCAGGTCTGTCTCCCAGGCCGGGAACATCTGAGTAATCTTTAACTCACACCTGTCCTGTCTCCTCTTGCCTAATCTTGCCTGGTCTTCATTAAAAATGTCTCCCTCTGGGGAGGGGGAAGGGTGGGCTGTGACGGGGTGAGAGGGTGGCATGGACATATATACACTACCAAACGTAAGATAGATAGCTGGTGGGAAGCAGCCGCATAGCACAGGGAGATCAGCTCGGTGCTTTGTGACCACCTAGAGGGGTGGGATAGGGAGGGTGGGAGGGAGGGAGACGCAAGAAGGAACAGATATGGGAACAAATGTATATGTATAGCTGATTCACTTTGTTATAGAGCAGAAACAAACACACCATTGTAAAGCAATTATACTCCAATAAAGATGTAAAAGAAAAAAAATATGTCTCCCTCCTTTTCTTTCATTCACTGGTTCCTCTGCACATTTCTCTTGAGACCATGGGGTGCAGGCACTGTGCTTGTGCTGAAGATGGTCTCACCAACACAGAATCCCTGGATGTTTTCTTTAGGGACTCTGGCGTGGCATGAGGGATCTTAGTTCTCCGACCAGGGATGGAAACCGCACACCCCTGTACTGGGAGCGCAGAGACTCCCTGGATTTTTTTTTTTTTATAAATTTATTTATTTTTTGGCTGCGTTGGGTCTTCGTTGCTGCATGCGGGCTTTCTCTAGTTGTGGCCAGCAGGGGCTACTCTTCATTGCGGTGCGCGGGCTTCTCATTGCGGTGGCTTCTCTTTGTTGCCAGCATGGGCTCTAGGCGCGCGGGCTTCAGTAGCTGTGGCATGTGGGCTCAGTAGTTGTGGCGCACGGGCTGGAATCCGTGCCCCCTGCACTGGCAGGCGGATTCTTAACCACTGCGCCACCAGGGGAGCCCTCTCTGGATGTTTAACAGCAATTCCCAGAGTGGTGACAGGCCCTGTGCCCCTCTGGGGGGTGTTGCTTGGGCTGAGCCATGAAAGGAGGGGTAGGACTTGATCAGGTCAGTCGTTGGAGGACTCACAGTTGAAGCAGATGAAAGAGAAAGCAGTTTCCCCCCGTCAGCACACGGATGTGAGGGGGGTCTGGAGAGTAGGCTGCGGCTGCCAAGTCAAGGTAGGCAGTCAGACTTCCTCCTAAGGAAGGGCTCGCAGAGGGCAGTGCCAACGCCACAACTGCATTTCAGGGTGTTCGGTGAAGATAAGTGATTAGCAAACTCTGGAGGCCCAGAGGTGGCAGGAGAAGATAGGGCTCAGGGTCCCCCAGAGACTGAGGGAGGTGGTAGATTCAGGGTCTGCTGAGGGAGACAGGGGCCGAATGGATGAGGGCAGGGCGGGGAGGAGCTGAGGGGTGAAGGTGCCTTGAAAGGCACGTTCCCAGGCAGCAGACATCCTAGAAGCAGGCTTCGGGGGTGGGGGGCAAGGAGATGAGGGCTTGGTTTTGGAGGGCACTGGTCCTTCGCTGGGAGGAGGTGGGTGACTGAGCAGCCAGCTCTTCTCACTGCTGCCACCACCGGGCATCCTCCAGTCTGCTCTCCCTCCTGCGGCCCCCAGGCCCTCTGCCCCCTTTTCTCTGCCTGCCTCCTGCCACTGGACCAGGCATCCACCCCAGAGAACCTTCCAGGAGGTGCCGAGTCCCTTCCCGCTCCTGGGCTCAGTCACAGGCTCACCAAGTTTCCATCTCAGTCAGCGTTAGGTATGTGTGGCAGTGGCGGGGAAGAGCTGCCCCAAGAGAGCCCAGGAGGGTTCAAAACCCTGCCCAGCACCCCGGAAGGCGGGCTCCGAGCCCAGGGCCTTCCACGAAGCCAGGCCTAGTATTTTCACCAACATTAACAACCCCTCCTATTCTCTGGGGGCTGTGTGATTGCTGGGGATGTGACAACGTATAATAATATCAGGCCATCTCTATGGAGCTGGGCATCTAAGCGCTTTACATATCTTAATTAATGTAAACCTCCCAGCAACCCTATGAGTTAGGTACTATGCGGTTCCCATTTTACGGAGGAGGAAACTAAGGCACAGAGAGGTTAGGAAGTTGACTAAGGCTGCACAAGAGGTGGAGCCCAAGTGCAAAGTCAGACAAGTGCCCCCACTGTGAGCTGCCCCACTGCTCACTCCTCCCCCGCCTTCCAGAATGCTCACTGCCTTGGTCTACTCTCACCGACTGTCGTGTTTCATATTCTTTACAGTCAGGATGTTCTTATCTTTAATCCCAAATCCTAAGCCCACTTCCTCAGGTTCTGCCCCTAGTGAGGTTATCTCTCTTCACGGTCCCTGTGAGAACGTGAATGTGACAGCGGGATGACACCTTCCTCTTCCTAGCTCCTCCCCCTTCTCCAGTCCCACCACTGTCCCCGCCTTGGGACAGACCCTCATCATTTCTGCCAGCTCCCTCCGCCGGGCTCCCCCGTCTCTCTCCCTCTGGTCCATCCTTACAGCTGTGAGAATGAATGCTCGTCCCAAAGCACGGATCTGACCACAGCATCTGTTCCCCGAGAGCCCCTCCTGGCTCCACATCAGCTGGGGGATAAAATCCAAACTCCCGAGTGCATAGTCCAAAGTCCTTCCCGGTGTGGCCCCTGCCTCCTCCAGGTCCCCAGCTCCTGCCCTGCCTCTACAGGCCCCTCTGTCAGCACTTCCCAGAGGCCAGTCCACTGGCTGGTCTGGTCTTTGATAAAGTGTTCGATAGTCAGCAATAAAGCAAGACAAACAAGAACAGTGAGATATATAAAATCGATCGGCATACATCAGCCAAATTGCTAGCTGCCCTTTCTTGGTCACAATATCTTTTATTCTAAGTATTCTATTTTTTTATAGTGAAAATACGTCTTTCATAAAATGGTGCTGAGAGAAAAATGATGGATTTTTTTCCCTTAATGTCCTTACTTGGCAAACTAAAAAATGTCTGCAACTCTAGTCAGATTCCTTTTTTATTCTGACAATTCAGGGGTTGATGGAAGCTTGCCCCACTGGCATGCCAAGCAGACCCTGATCTCTTAGGTTCCTGAGTCTTTCCTGCCATTCATTCCTTCCGTCTGCAATGCTCACCCCCTGACCCAGTGTTGGTCATCACCCACCATGCCTCAGGCCTGACCTTCCTTCTCAAAAAGCATGTCTGCAGCACCATCATATTCACATTTCCAGAGCCTGGTGCAGGCCCAGCTACCCATGTACTTGGAGGTTTGCTGAGAGCCTGACTAGAATGAATGAATTCCAGCCTTCTTTGCAGCAGGTTGAGTGTGTGGTGGTGAGGGGCAGTGGGTGGAGGTGTCCAGGCTTCCGCTGGCCTCAGCTGTCAGGCTGGGGCACGGCCAGCTCTCTCCTGCTCTGAAGGCCCGGTTGGGTGCCAGCGACTCTTCCCCAACCCCAGTGGGGCCCAGGTCAGAGCTCGGAATCTTAACAGGCCCTAAAGTGCTACCCGGCACCTGTGTGTATCTCACTCATTGTTCCCAGGGGGTCAGGAAACCAAGTGAAACCACCCTTGCCCTGAAATGCTGGAGATCATCATCTCCCTCCTGGAAGCCCAGGAAACGTCAGGTCAGCCGGGAAAACAGAGGTGGGGGGAAGGGGGAGAGACTGAGAGAGAAACTGAGAAAGAGAGAGACAGTCAGGGGAAACAAAACAAGGCCTGTTGTGGCAGCAGAGAGGGCAACGTGGGGGACCCAGAGAGAAGGGGGTCAGGAAGGACAGCTGTCATTGGAACGGTGGGCAGCGGAAGCCTGGAGCCGGGGGTCTGGACAGCCTCCTGCTGGGCTGGGGAGAGGCATCCTCCTGCTGCCCCCTAATACGGTCTCTGTCATAGGAGGCAAATGCACCTTTGGGGTCTGCCCCCACCTCTACATGTCCAGGGCCCAGCAAGGCCCTCTGAATGCCCCGGGCCCCTGAAAGGCCTGCAGCCCCCCTGCCATCTCCAGCAGCATCCTGGTCTCCACATTCCTTCCCTGGGACCCTTCAATAATCAAACTCCCTGGAAGGCATCAAGGATGGGTCAGAGGAGGGGCCCCTAAGGGAGAAAATGACATTTTGTCTTTTAGTTAACTCGGTGTAGTTTGCTTTGCTTTAGCAGGTTGAGAAGGCCATTTTTTTTTTGGCCGTGCCGCGCGGCATGCAGGATCTTAGTTCCCCATCCAGGGATCGAACCCGCGCCCCCTGCAATGGAAGCATGGAGTCTTAACCACTGGGCCGCCAGGGAAGTCCTGAGAGGGCCTTTTATGCAGACATCAAGAAGAAAGTCTGGGGACTTCCCTGGCGGCGCAGTGGTTAAGAATCCGCCTGCCAATGCAGGGGACACGGACTCAAGCCCTGGGCCGGGAAGATCCCACATGCCACAGAGCAACTAAGCCCGTGCGCCACAACTACTGAGCCCACGTGCCACAACTACTGAAGCCCGCGTGCCTAGAGCCCGTGCTCCGCAACAAGAGAAGCCACCGCGATGAGAAGCCCGCGCACCGCAACGAAGAGTAGCCCCCGCTCGCCGCAACTAGAGAAAGCCCGCATGCAGCAACGAAGCCCCAACGCAGCCAAAAATAAATAAATAAAATAAGATAAATTTATAAAAAAAAAAAAAGAGGATGAAAGTCTGTTGAGGAGATGGAGGCAGTGGCCTTCTGTGGCTGGGCAGAGGCCACCTCAGGTCACGCCCCTTGAGAGGGGGGTGGGTGGGTTGACCAATGTGCATAAGAGGAAGAAAGAACCTGAGCTGAGACCCTTTTGCCTTAGCAGACCTTCTCTGACGGCCAGCTGGCCAGGGAGGTGCTGGGGCTGCTGGGGAGAAGCCTCTCCACGGAGGAACGTGGATGGGGCCGGGCTCTGCAGAGGACCCAGTCGGACTCAGTCATCTCGCGGGGTAGCTGGTGCTGTTCACTGCACCTGACGGCTGCTAACCTGGCCACCTGAGCGCTGCAGCGAGGCCATGGGGGGCGGGAAACGAGCACGGGGTCTCTAACGAGCTTAGAAGCTGGGCTCGCTGGCAATGGCACCATTGGTCTTGACTCTGTGGCCAGCTGAAGCCAGGACTGAGCCCTGGGCCGGAATAAGCTCTTGGAGGTGCCTGGGTTTATCCGATGAGGAGGGGCCTGTGGAAGGGGAGAAAAACTCCTCCAGATGGATGACAGCATTCAAAGTTACACCCGGTTGGACTTGACACTGCCTTCCAAGCTGTGAAGGTACCACCGACAATGGGATGTTGGGGTGGATGAAGACTCCAAGCAGTACCCTTGCCTTCCAACAGCCTCAGTCCGTGGAACCCGAGAGATGGCACTTAGGGTCATCATTTAGGGGCCCTGGAGCTCTGGGGTGAGCTACCCAGAAGCCTATCCAGAGACCTGAGCTATCCATTGCTGCAGGAGCAGGAAGGCCTAGCTCTGACCCCTTGGATCCCTGCAAGAGCAGGAGGCATGACGGCCCCACAGGAGGCCATGAGGCAAGAGACTAGGGGACCAGCTGAGGGGCGTGGTTCTCCCTGGCACCAGCCCACCTCTTAGGGTCTCCCACTGGCTGGGAGGGATCAGAGGAGTGTGGCTTCTTGCGTGAGGGGAGTGCTGAGCTAAGGTCAGCGTACCTTCTAATCATCTGCTCTCAAATCAGGGACCAGATGGCCTGATAGGAGCACAGTCAGGAGGTGATGGCCAAGGTCAGGAGAAGTATAAAGGACGAGGGGAGGGGCAGAGCAGAGCGGGGCAAAGTGAGCCCTCTGACTCAGGACAAGCAGGCTGCTGACTGGCTGTGACCTTGGGAGAGTCACCAGCCTTCGTGCCCTCACCAGGGACAGCGCCTGGCCTGGCCTCCCCTTCGTTCTGCTCCTCTGGGCTCAGCTGCATCCTGCTCTGGGGTCATCACAAAGCTACAGCCGGGAAGCGCTGCCTGAGCCTTTGCGCGTCTCCCGCCCGGGCGTCCTCGGGCCGCGGCTTTGTCACCCCACAGCTTCGGCTCAGGGTGGCCTCCACATCCGCAGCACACTCCTAGCATGAGGCGTGCGGCTGAGAAACAGGGGGTGTGGAGCCGGAGCTGGAGCAGCTTCAGGAGCCAAGATGAGCTCTCAGCTGTCACGGGCTCTGAACAAAGTGCAGGCGTCCTGGCCCTGTGCGGTTTATGGCTGTTAGTGGAGGCGATTAGATGGCTGTCAGCAGCAGCTCACGCCCTCCCCCTTCATGTCTCTGCTGACACCACCCCAAGCTTTAGCCAGTCCTCACCCCCGGCCTCACACCCTTGCCCTCCTGGGCCTTTCTTGCTCTCCACAACGCGTCTAGCACTCACACAGCAGGTCTTCAATGTTTCTTGACTGAGACTCAATGACTGATGGACTCGGAGAAGAGTGGGGAGGTGGGATTGAGGACACGACTGGGAAACACGCCTCCTCATGGTTTCTTGTCTGGAGGGGAGCGCTGGCCTGGGTGGATGTCATGCCGGGGCTGGGCTCCAATGCCTCCTTCTCGGGCCGTACCACCAGCCACAGGTAAACCTGGGCTGGACCAGGGGAGCCTGGTGGTGCCCTACTGACCGGGACTGATGTCTGGATTCTCCAGTGGGTGACAGACGTGGTCAGTGCTCAGACACAACCACAGCTACGTGCCTAGAGACACTTCTCCGACGCCCCAGGAGCCTCTGGTGGGGTCCCTGCTGCACACCTCACATCTTCAACCTCTGCCCTCTCTAACGACCCGTCTACATCCCTGCTCTCTTGTCTGCACAGGTGGCTGATTTCTCCTGTGTTGGGGGAAGAGGAGTGTTGGAGGACAGGGTGGAATGGAGATGGCCATGCACATTCCTGTCCTGGGACCTTTGTCCTTCTTCCCTCCTCTTTCATCGGCTGGAATTACCTTCACGTGGCTGCACCCTCACTTCTCTCTCCTCAGACAGCCTTTACTGGCACCCCTCAACAACAGCCCTCCCTCCCGGGACACTCCATCCCCTTCCCCTGCTTAATTTTCTTTGCATCATCTGTTACTACATGCGATTAGGTTTGTGTGTTTGTGTGTGTTGTTTGTTTGTTTACCTTTTAATTATGTGTCTCCCCCACTTCATGTAAGTTACATGAAAGCGGGGACCTTGTCTGTCTTATGGATTACTGTCTCTCCAGGGCCTGGAACAATGTCTGGCATAGGTAGATGCCCAATAGACCTTTGTTGAAAGGAAGAAAGGAAGGGAGGGAGGAAGGGAGGGAGGGAGGGAGGAAGGGAGGGAGGGAGGGAGGGAGGAAGGGAGGGAGGGAGGGAGGAAGGGAGGAAAAATGGACTTCCTCCTGATCCCTCCCTCCCCCAGGGGGCTGCACAGAGCTCCCTGAGAGGCTGGGAAAGCCCACCCCTTCCACTGCCACCCACTTCAGGTGCCCAGTGCTGTTTTGCCACCTCCTGCACTGGGCCAGTCCCCTGCACCACCCTGGCCGCTTATGCCTCCCACGTCTGTTCGCTCAGGGCCAGCAGCAGTGAAAGCTGGCCTGACTGTTTCGTTCTCATCGCTTCTCCATCCAACCTGCAGTGTTCTCTTGGCTTGTGGACTCTTGTTTATCTAAGTCTTGTTTTCCCAGACTTGGACCAACTTTGTGGGTCAGCCGGGAACCCACAGCCTGTGACACCCCTCAGCCCCATCCCCACGCATGCTGGAGGTCGCAGGTGACTCACCGTCTTCACTGGGAGCTTTGTGGTCAGTCCCCCGCGTGCTGCCGCTCCCGCCACCATCGCTGCTGCTTCTGCTCGGGCTGCCGATGATTTTCTGGCCTCCTTTGCTGCCCCTGAGGCTGGAAGATAGGATTTTCCCCCTGAGTGATTATTGTTCCATTTTAAACTCATCAAAGTAGCCATGTACTTTCAGATTCAAATCAGTTTTCTTTTCCAGCAAGTTGGGGCAAGTCCCCCAGGAAGCGGACCTGACGATGCCACCCCCGCTGAAGGATGCTCTCACCCTCAGAATACAGGTTAGCAGATGTGTCCTTCGAGTATTTGCCACCCGAGTGGCCATGCCCACCTCCCAGAGCTGGCACAGGGTTTGGTTCAGGCGTATGGATTCCTGATTCCTAGTCCAGCAGTACTGGTTGGGCCTCCTCACCTGCCTTCCAGCCAACACTCCTGCTCTCACCCTGCTGTCCCTTCGCCAGGTTACCCCTGCTCGCCCTGCAGCTCTACGATTCTATGCCATGCCCCAGAAGCCTTCCCTGACCCTCACATCTGGGTTAGGCGCCCTTTCTATGCACTGTTAGGGCCTGAAGAGAACAGGGCTGTGCCTGTCCTGTTCACTGTTATACCCAGTGTCACCCAGCGCCTGGCACACTGAAGGGACTAGATAAAAACTGTTGTAAAGAGTGAATGAATTGTGTGTGTTTGCATCTTACAGTGCGTTAGGACTGGGGAGCCCCATCTCCAATGCCTTTGGTATTCACTGCAGCCCAAGATTAAAGCCTCTGGCTAAAGTGTGTGCTGAACAGGAGTTAACTGGGTGTTTCCGCCTGCTGGGGTAGGGACGCTTTGCTGGGAGGGGCCGGAACTGCTGGGAGGCCCTCTGTCCTTCCCACACAGGAGCAAGGGTAGGATTGCCAGACAAAATACAGGGCGCCCCGTTAGATTTGAATTTTGGATAAACAGCAAATACATTTTTAGTATATTGCATGTCATACGTGGGACATACTTATGCCAAAAAAATATTAATTTCAGATGGAATGGGGCATCCTGGGGTATTTTCCTTCTTTTTAAGTCTGGGAACCCTAGCAAGGCAGACATGATGCGCCAGGTGCTAGGGGGTCTGAGGTCCTTCTACAAGGTACATTCTGTTCACTGTCTGGGTCCTTCCTGCTCTTTAAATGCTTTTGGGCAAAGAACAAGGTGAGCTCAAGACGTGGTTTCCCAGGGCTGTCACTCGCACACTTAATCCACTGTATCTCCCTGCATCTCAACCCCTGACCCAGGCTACTGGACTGGACGGTTAGGGAAGGCCTCTCTGAGGAGGGTATGTTTGAGCTGAGATTTGAAGGAATGAGCCAAGTGATGACTGGGGAAGAACGTTCCAAAGGCGAGTGGGTGTGAACTTGGTGAGTCTGAGGAACATAAAGGCTAGTGGAGTGGAGTGAGTGCAGGAAGGGAGGGGTTTACATGGAAGACCTTGGGCCACATCCGTGGTCTCCAGGAAGGGGACTTAAGGCTGCACTCCTTGCTGGTCACCGCCCCCAGCTGTAGGGTGGATGCTTCTCTGGCCTCCAAGGCTGAGTCTCAGCGGCAAAGATGGGGGAGGAAGGGAGTGAGTGTCTGCCGTCTGGGGTTAGGGATTCTGGCAGCAGCGGCAAAGCCACGGGGCCTGCTTCTTGACTGCAGTTTGGTGGGGTCTCCAGCTCTTAAAAATGGCATGGAGCCATGAGTGCTTAGAGCTAAGACCCCATGTGACTGGTCCCTGTGGAGAGCCACCTCCATGCCCTCCCGAGAGCACTGCTGGGAGCCAGGTGTGCGCTCCTTTTTCAGGGAAAATGCTGCAGCCCAGGGCCACAGGGCCACGGGGTGGGGAGGACGCAAAGGGCTCCATCTCACCGCAGCAGGAGTCTCTCTCCTGGCTTTGGAACGGGTTGAAAGCCCTACACCAGGAAACTCAAATCAGGTCCCCAGTGAGGCTCTGCTCCTTTGTGCAGCCCAGCCCACCCCAGTCCTCCTCAAATACGCAGGCCAAAGAACAGGAAATGGCTCCTTTCCAAGGACTCAACTCACAAGACACTTGTTGCCTGCTGTTTGCCTACCGGCCTGTGAAGGAAGCTGTTTCTTAATTTAAAATGTCCATTAACTCCCTCCAGCTGGAAAGCTACCCCAACAAAACTTGTTTGTGGCGGGTTTAAGCTTGGTCGCTCTGAGGGCGGGGGCCCAGCTGGGTTTGCCCCATCGGAAGGTGTGCCCAGGGCAGTGGGCACCCTTAGGTGTCTTGCCTTGGCTTGAGAGTATGTTCTCTCTGTCAGGAGGTATTGGATCCCCAAGGCCCACCTTGGCCAGGGCCCTTGGGAAGCCCACAGTGCTGGGGCAGGGGGTGGGGGTGATGTCCCTTTGCCGAGGTTCTTTTATGTCTCCAGGGGAGGAAACCCCATTTCCCTACTACCACCAGGCCCTCGGTGAGTCCTGCCGACAGGAAAGAACCTTTTGTTCTGAGCTTGTAGGAAGTCTGAGCTGGACTTGTTATCTACCCACAGCACTTCCTGGATAGGGGCCTGGACGGGACTGCACTAGGGGCTGGCTCCCAGCCGTGGCCTTGGTTCCTTCCTCTCTTAGCGTCTGGGGCCGGGGAGGCTGCCCATGGCAAGGTCTAGGCCTTCACGAAAGGCTGGTGAGAACTGGTATTTATCTTTAGGCTGCTGGAGGGGGTGTGTGTGGGGTGGGCGCTATAGCCTGGCAAAGGTCCCTGGCTTGGGGAAAGGGGGCAAGAAACATCACCTAGTGCGCGCGCGCGCCGTGTGTGTGTGTGTGTGTGTGTGTGTGAGTGAGTGAGTGTGTGAGAGAGAGAGAGAGAGAGAGAGAGAGAGAGCGGGTGCTGCGGACACCTCCACCATCGGCTGCAAGGAAGGGGTGAGTCCCTCAGGGCTGCAGGACCGGCAAGGTAGGCCAAGGTCCGGCCACGCCTGACACCTAGTGGTCACCTGAGCCCGGGGCAGGGCGCGGGAAGAGCAGGGGGCCTGTTCTCCCGTTCTCCCGGCCAGCATCCCCCGTCCCTCTGCCCGGGGCCCGGCCCTGGCAGCCCCAGCAGCCCATTCCCCCTCAGCCTCGCCCTCGGCCTCCGAGTCAGGCCTGGACTTGGAGGCCTCCCACACCCACGGGTGGGTCGCAGAACCCCATACGCCCCCGAACGTGGCGGACCCGGGAAGCCAGGTCGTGAGGCCCGGATTCGAAGGTTACCCGCGCTCGGGTCCGGAGGCCGGGTCACGGTGGCCGCCGTTCTCGCGCCGCAGGCGCCAGCACGCGGGCGTCAAGGCTCGGGCCCGGAGGCTGGCGGGACCCTGTCCCTAGACCCGGGACCTTGGGGGGCCGGGCCCGGTCCCAGGTGCGCGGACCCGCCGGGGGCACTTCCGGTCCCCGCGCCCCCGCCCCCCGCCCGTCGCGTAGTCCGCCGGGCTGCCAACCCGCTGCAGCCGCCCGGTCGCCATGGAGACGCGGTAGCTCCGAAGTCCGCGCGGCTGGCCGAACCGGCAGAACAGCCCGGGCGTGGCGCGGGCAGCTCGCGGGCCAGTCGGCAGCCCGACGCTGCGCAGCGAGGACAAGGTCCGGGCTCGACGTCCAGCCAGGTAGGTGGCCGGGGCGGGTGGGGGAGAGTCGAGGCTCGGCGCGGAGTCGGGAGGGGCCCCGGGTGTGTGCGGGGGGACGGCGAGCTCAGGTGTGCTCGGCCTGGGACGGGACCGCGCCCGCGCCGGGACAGGCCGGGATCCCGGCGCCGCAGCCAGTCTTTCTCTTTCCCTCTCCTGCCTCCACACCTGACTCACCTCACCTGCTTCCCCCGGCTCGGGGCCACCGAGCAAGGCCCGAGGTTAGGAGCTCATCCCACTCCTGCCTGGAGCTGTCAGCCGTCGGCCCCGGGTCAGCCTCTGTGCCCAGTCTCCGCGGAAGTTAGCACGGAGCGGCAGGTGATCCCAAGTTTATGTACGGCGTAATGTTTTGCCCTACTCTAGAAACTAGGTGGCATAGAAGTGGATCAACCAGCATTTGCCACGACTGTTCTTTTGAAACCTGAGACCGAGCTGCCAAACTGCTTCGCTAGTGGAGCGGCCTCCCTCCCTCTGCCTCTTTCCTCTCGGCGTGAGATGTCTAGCTAGTAGAGCCCTTCCTTGTTCTCCTCCAACATCTCCAGCCTCTTGGGTGCAAGGAGTTTCCCGTTTGGGAAATCCTTACTCCTTGGGCTAGCCTTGGTAGCCCCTGAACTGTGGGTACAGGGGATGCAGAACTGAGCTGAGGAAGGGATCTGCTGCTGCCTTAGACACCTGGGAATGGTGGGGGGGTACCTCCCCTCTCTGTCTGCCCTTCCCCCCAGGGCACCACAGAGAGGAGGATCCAGGTGGACCCTGGAGTCCCAGACATGTCTTTAGGAGCTGGCACCC